>NC_089491.1:166991653-167308486 GCF_036850765.1 Saccopteryx bilineata | reverse complement strand
TTTAGAAGAACCGCCAGAAGGGGAAGATACATCGTTTCCATGTGTTACCTCTGTGTCTAGTCTAATGCAGTTCTTTTCAAATATGCCATCAGCGCGATGCCCTTGCGCCCTCGTGTGGGCATCAGGGGAAATGATACCTTAGCGCTGGTGAGCAGAGAAGATTCGGCAGAGCGGGTCCCCTAGAAGGAGGAATCTACTTTGCCGTTCACGTTATATATTTTCTTTTTTACAGGTAATTTTGAAGGAGGTGGTGGTGGGGTCCTCTTGTTTCTGAAGGAAAGAGGTGTGATTCATCTATTTCGATGATAAATTTTTTTGTTTTTTTCTTGCAGTTCTGAGGTTTGTCATTGGAAGCTTTTGTTTCCGAGTTTATGTGCAGTGAATGGAAAGCAGGAATTCCCGGGTCCATCTATCTCAGCGGTAGGAAGCGCTGGTCTTTGTAGTCATGGTTTCTGCCCTCCGCCGTACTAAGTGCTGTATGATGTCCATTTGTATGGTGTCTGCATGATACAGGTGAGTTCCAAAGTAGGTTTACAGTGGTGAGTAGGAGAAGGAATTAATTGTCCTATTCCCATTTATTAATTATTGTAATATTTTCCATAGAATGACCAGGTCATGCAAGGAGTTGGCCTAAGTAGTTTTGTGCGTTAAAAGTACACTGATGAGTCAGTAAAATAGTAACATCCATCTTAGTGTTTGAAATGAATGTAGGTCTGGAATGCATGCTGTGGTAGTAACCCTAAGTATGGTTAGTCATTACCTGTGCTTCATGTAGGGTGTCCAGGTCAAAGTCTTCATTTTTTAGGAGAAAAACTAAATTTAGAGGGTGAATTCTGGAATCTAGTGAAGTAAGATGAAGGATTGGAAGTGATCATACACAGGTAAGAAAGTGATTTCTGTGTTAAGAAAAGAAACGGTGATGGAGAGATGCTTAGTCTGGTTCTGTCCCCAAGTGAGTCTACTCCTGAGTGTTTGGGGAGTGTCTCGTCACCCCAGGGCAGTCGATTGCAATCATGACAAGATGTGAAAGTTTTCTGTTTGTTGTTGTTCAGCTTTGGTTTTGAGTATCTATGGTGATATTTAAAGAGAGAAATTGTATTTCAGATTTAGGATTTAAAATGATTTGCTGTTTGTATTCTAGTTTAGACTTATTGTTCTATGTAGATTAGGGTCTGTGTTTTGAGCATCATGGATCTTTTGGGTGAGTCTATCTTTGTTCCAGGTGAAGGTCTGTGTATTGTAGGTGCTTATGTGCTTCTGTTCTTTCTAGTCAGTGCTTACAAATAACACCCAGCCCTCAGCACTCCTTATAATACAAAATGGCACTTTCATGGTCATGGTTGAATATGTCCCGGGGGCATATTCATCTTTGGTTTAGAAATATGACAAAATTATCAAATTTTTCAGCACTTTTCTTATTTCTGCACTAAAAGTATTTCCTAACTTTACCAGTGATTTATGATAGGCTGTATGTGTGTGTGTGTGTGTTTAAAGATGTGTCTTTGAAAAGATGTAAACATGACAATACTGTTATTACCTTTACTTACAGGTTTCTAGATGGAAGGTGTGATGAGCCATAAAGAGAGCATAGGTAATTGAAGTAAGTTGAAATGTTTAGGAAGGTGGTTTATCGTTCAGTAGGGTCAGTTTTTAAAGAGTTATAAGCATTCTTGGAAAGCCTGTTAGATGTATTGTTTGGGATGGTGGAATAGTTATGTTATCTTGAATTTTACTTATCAATTAGAGGTCTTTTTTTATATCCTTACTGATTTTTTTTGTGGGAGGCTGCATTGGTTTTGAAAGGTGTGCCATATCCCTGAATGAGAGAGGTGTGTTAAGTCGCTTTCTATACTTATGGATTTTTCTCATATCAGTCTTAGATCCATGATTTATTATTTAAGTTTTATTATACTGGTTTGTTATGTATTGCATTGAAGTTATGTATTTGTGGTCATTGGAATGTACTGAAATAAATTTCTGTCCATACTTTGTAGGACCACTTTTTGCTTTTTAATGAAGTGCATGATACACAAATATGTTTTGGTTTTGATTTCATTTCTTTTTATTTCTTGCTGTGTTATGGTGTAGGTGGCTCCAGTATTTTCTACTAATTGTGCATGTCTGTTAACATCCACAGAAAGTGATTTTTGCAGATAGTAAGATGTAGGGGTGTTCTGTTCTTTCTCACATAGCTGCTGTGACACCAGTTACTTTATGAAAAAAACATTTCCTATGGTGTAAAGAGAAACTTTTATAGTATAAGAATAGAGATGAGCTTGCATCTAGTACTGCAGGTTCTGTTCGAAGAAGTAGGCTATGTATGTATGTCGGTAAAGAAAAAGGTGTTTGTTTATTTATTTATTTATTTATTTATTTATTTGAGAGATAGAGAGAGGGATAGATAGGGACAGACAGATAGGAATGGAGAAAGATGAGAAGCATTATTCATCAGTTTTTTGTTGTGGCACTTTAGTTGTTCATTGATTGCTTTCTCATATGTGCCTTGACTGGGGGTCTATAGCAGACTGAGTAACTCCTTGCTCAAGCCAGCAACCTTGGGCTTAAGCTGGTGAGCCTTGCTCAAACCAGATGAGCCCATGCTGAAGCTGGCGACCTCACAGTCTCAAACCTGGGTCCTCCGCATCTCAGTCCAACACTCTATCCACTGCACCACTGCCTGATCAGATTGTTTTTTTATTTTAAAAGTAATGTAGTATACTTTGAATTAGACTGAGGATCAGGGTTCAGGAATATAGGTTTATTTGTTGTTTGTTTTATATTATAGAGGAACTGAAGCTATGTGAAACTGGTAAATAGTAGTGTTCTGTGGTCTCTTAAGAAACTTGTTTTGAGAATAAGTGTATTTTTAGATAGGAATCTGTGTTTAATTTTACCAAAGCAAAAGAATATCAGTTAGGGGGAGAATGCTGGATAGTAGAAAAATAGGAAGAAAGATTGTTAGTGACATTCAGAAACAGTTGTGAAAGATTGAATATAATTGAGTCATGAAGAGAAGTAGAGATCCTGATATGATCAGTCTGGTTCATCAGAGAGTGATTCAATGTCCAAGTTGTGAGATGTTCGTTGCCTCTTGGATTCTCTGGGGCATCATCTTAGGCTAAGATTCGATTCAGCCATTTTTGAAGATGGTTTGAAATTGTTTTTTCTCAGGTGTCTGCTTCCAGGTGGGTAGGTCAATCAAGGGAGTCAGCATTTGTGATCTATGATTCCAATTGACCTGCTGCTTGTATTCTACATTTTATATGGTGCCATATAAAATAGGTGTGAGTTCTGAATAGAATTGATGTTTTCGGCTGGGTCATTCTTTGCCCTGAGTGAACATCCTCTGAATCCTAAATATCAGGGGTTCCTTCTGCTCATTAGTAATACTCATCTTCAACACCCCAACCCCTAGTAGAAAGTGTGAAACTCCACAATCTTGGCCAAACATGCCCTCAGGGCAAATTCATATTTGGTCTAAAAAAATCACTGAAGCTAAAGCCTTTACCATTTGTGGAATCAGAAACATTCATGATGAAGCAGTTTTGTTACCTTTCTGTTGAAAATATTTTCTTTTTTTAAAAAAATCACTGAAGCTAAAGCCTTTACCATTTGTGGAATCAGAAACATTCATGATGAAGCAGTTTTGTTACCTTTCTGTTGAAAATATTTTCTTTTTTTTTTAATTTTTCTGAAGTTAGAAGTGGGGAAGCAGACAGGCTCCTGCATGTGTCGGACCAGGATCCACCTGGCATGCTCACCAGGGGGCAATGCTCTGCCCATCTGGGGCATCACTCCATTGTGGCCAGGTCACAGTTGCAGTCAGGCCATTCTAGCACCTGAGATGGAGGCCATGGAGCCATCCTGAGTGCCCCGGCAAATTTTTGCTCCAGTGGAGCCTAGGCAGCGGGAGGGGAAGAGAGAGACAGAGAGAAAGGAGAAGGGGAAGGGTGGAGAAGCAGATGAGCACTACTTCTGTGTGCCCTGACTGAAAATCAAACCCAGGACTTCCACATGCTGGGCCAACACTCTACCACTGAGCCAACCGACCAGGGCCGAAAATATTTTCTAACTGTAGTAGTGATTTATTTTGGGGGCCTTTTTTAGATGTTGATTTGAAAACACATTAGTATAATGATACTGTAATGACCTTTTCTTACAGGTTTGTAGATGGAAGGTGATGAGACACCCAGAAAGTCCATAGAACTTTAGGGAATCTTAATTGGTAGGAACTTGTTTTATAGTCTGTGCAGTCATTTTTTTAAAAAAAAAGTTCTAAATGTTTTTGAACATCAGCTTTACTATTTAGATTTAGAGTTCTAGTGGAGCATTTATGTATATGGAATATTCTAAATGAGACATGGTTGCAGGAGGGGAAGTGAGAAAGAGAGAAAGAGAGAGAGAGAAAGAAGAAAGAAAGAAAGAAAGAAAGAAAGAAAGAAAGAAAGAAAGAAGAAAGAAAGAAGGAAAGAAAGAAAGAAAAAAGAAAGAAAGAAAGAAAGAAAGAAAGAAAAAAGAAAGGAAGAAAAGAAATAAAAATGGAAGGAAGGAAGGAAGGAAGGAAGGAAGGAAGGAAGGAAGGAAGAAAAAAAGAAAGAAAGAAAGAAAGAAAGAAAGAAAGAAAGAAAGAAAGAAAGAAAGAAAGAAAGAAAGAAAGAAAGAAAGAAAGATGATAGGGAGAGGTGGATAAGCAGATGGGTGCTTCACTTGTGTGCCCTGGCCAGAAATGCAATCCCTGGCCATGTATCCACATGCTGGGCCAACACTTTACCACTGAGCAAACTGGCCAGGACCAGTTCTAGTATGTATCTTGACAGGGTGGACCAAGCCAGGGGTTTTAAACGTGTGACCTCAGAATTCCAGGTGAATGGTTTATCAAGTCCGCCACTACTGGTCAGCCCCCACCCCCCACCATAGAGCCTAGGATGTCAGCACTGTGGCTAGTACTGTATCCACTGAGCCAACCTGGCTGGGTGCAGTTGATCTGGTTTTTTGTATTTAGATAGGATAATTATGTACAAATGTTATTTCTCTTCTACTTAATTTTTTAATTTGCAGTATATTTTAGGTGATTGTCATGTGTCATCAAGGTATACAATATGTAGTAAGGATTGTTTCATTGTTGTAGCTATGGAAGAGATAAAAAAAAACACTAGAGCTTGGAAGGTAAAAGGAAGAAATGAGGTTATGTGAGGTTTTGGCAACATCCATCTCTTTTGTAGGTTATAAGTCAAGTAACGATAAAATGAAGTAGTAACAGCTATGTTTAATTTTCAATGAGTTTAGGGTGGGGATGCAAGGTTTAATGGATGGAAATTCTAAGGACCGTAAGTCATCACATGCTCCAAGGAGATCATGGGGGTTGGGGGCTCCAAATGTGGTCAGAGTTTTCATTTTCAATGAGCAAAAGTTTAGAAGGTAAAATGTGGAATGTAAAAGAAGAGAAAAGAGCGTAAGTGATCTTAATAAACAGTGATGAATGAGTGATTTATGATTTATGAAAAAAAGCAGGGATGTGGACATGCGCACCGTGGTTCATCACAGTGGGATTAAGTCTCCTCAGTTGTGAAGTCCTCCTCACTTCTCTCCTGAGTGTTCTCAGTCTGGGACACTGTGCTGCAGGGATTGCAAGATGAATAATTTTGTTTATTGTTATTGTTTAAGTTTCAGTTTCCATGTGGGTCATTGAAGAGAGGTATGTTATTTGAGATCTAGGATCAGCAGCATGACCTGCTGTTTGTATTGTATCTTCATCCAGTGTAATGTACAGTAGGGTTTGTTTGTCTCTGGTTACTATTGAGCTTTAAGGGAAGGATCATTGTGTGTCCTGGGTGAACATCCTGTACATTGTAGATGTTCCTGAGCAGCAGTTTCTTGTATTCAATGCTTGGAAGTAACTCCTAAGTGAAGCACCACTGTCTTTAAAGTATTATGTGCCACCTGTTTGTTGTTCCCCTTTGGTCCTGAAAATACTGCCAAGGAAACTTTGAACAATCAGATCTTAGAAATAGAATTTCCATCATCCTTTGAAATTATTTTCTAAGGGTGGCATTGAGTTATTTAGGGTTTTGGTTTTTTTATGTTCATTTGAAAACATGTTTATGTAGTGATATATAGTCATTAACTTTCTTTATAGGGGTCTCTATGGAGGGTCCTCAAAGTTATAAAGACAGATCATGTAATTTTAGTGCATTGAAATGTGTAGAGAGCTTGCCTATTGTTCCCATTGGGTTAGTTTTTAAAAAGTTGCAAGGATTCTTGTAAAGTATGGTACAGTCAACTATTTAGGGTATAGTGGAACAGTTATGTATACAGAATGTTATGGGCTATTTAGGTTATTTATTTATTTATGTTTACTTCATTACAAAATTTTGGGTTGCTTGTATCAGCTTTGAAAACAATGCTCCATTGCCAATTCATAGGAATGTGTTAAATCTTCTTTTATAGCTATGAATATTTCTATTTTGCTTTTTAGCCAGTGGCGTATGATTTCACTTTGTTATGAACTGCATGTGAATGGAGACATTCCTGGTGCACTGAATTTATTAGAGTGAATTAGTGTTCTTTATTTGTAGGAACATTTTTTGCCTTAGAATCTACTGTATGTCATGTAAAAATTTTTTGGTTGTTTTCAATTCTTTTAATGTGTTGCTCCTTTATGTCATAGACAGCTTCAGGGTTTTCTATTAGTTGAGGGTGTATATTAACATTCAGAAGGAAGTGATTTAAGTGGATGGCAGGATGTATGGGTGTCATTTATTTTCTCATATGGTGTGTGTGTGTGTGTGTGTGTGTGTGTGTGTGTGTGTGTGTGTGTGTATGAGACAGAGACAGAGAGGGACAGATAGACAGGAAAGGAGAGAGACGAGAAGCATCAATTCTTGGTTGTGGCACCTCAGTTTCTCACTGACTGCTTTCTCATGTGCCTTGAGCAGGGGGCCAGAGCAAACCAAGTGACACCTTGCTCTAACCACTGACCTTGGGCTCAAGCTGATGAGCCTTGCTCAAACCAGATGTACCCACACTCAAGCTGGTGACCTCACGTTTCAAACCTGGATCCTCAGCATCCCAGTCCAAGATTCCATCTATTGTGCTACTGCCTGGTGAGGTTTATATGGTTGTTCTAATACCAGTTATTATATTATAATTTTTTCTTTCATGTAAAGAGAACCCTTTGTCATATGTAACATATGTTTAAATTTTCATCCATTAATGTGGCCCAACAATTAGGCTATTAATGTTTATTGATTAGGAGTTAGCGCAGCGGTTTATTTTGGTAGCTATATGCTACAAGGAATTATTCAATGCAGTCTTTGTTTCTTCCATTCACTTCTTTTTGTATACTTTCCCTATATTTTGTATTTTAATAAGTAAAGTAAAACTAAGGCAATAGCACTATTAAAAGTCTTGGTGTTGTTTTCATGTGTGATATAATGAGTTTATAGATATGTTTGGGAAGTAATTTTATATAAAATTGTTTATAAGTTGATTAAGAAAGAAAATAGCCTGACCAGGTGGTGGCACAGTGGACAAAGTGTCAGACTGGGATGTGGAGGGCCCAGGTTCAAAACCCCAAGGTTGCCAGCTTGAGTGCAGGCTCATCTGGTTTGAGCAAAGCTCATCAGCTTGAGCCCAAGGTCACCTGCTTGAGCAAGGGGTCATTTGGTCTGCTGTAGGCACCCCCCCATCTCTCTCCCTTTCTGTCATCTGTCCCTATCTGTCCTTCTCTCTGACTCTCTGTCTCTGTCAAAAAGAAAAAGAAAAAAATAGGATGAGAGTCATTAATATTGGAAATGAAGGGTCTAGGTAGAAGGTGTTCTAGGAACAGGAAGTATTTTGCAATAAAGTAGAACACCATTTAGGTCAATTGGCAATTTTGCAAAAATTGATAGAGGAACCCATAGATGGTGGAAGTAGGAAAGGAAAAGACTAGGGTAATCAATGATCAGTTACATTATTGAAGCCATATTACAGAGCTTGTCATGAATCATGAGAAAGCAGGGATGCTTCAAAACGTCCTGTAGTTTGCACATGATTCAGTGTCAGTCTATTAATGTGTTCCGCGGTCTTTGTCCTGAATAGGCAAGCTGGAGGTTTCTAAGTGGCCTCTGTGATCTATGTGATGTTCGTTCCTTGATCCCATAGTCTGGAAGTGTAGCAAAAGGCCAGGATAGGTCTACCACATCAGGGTGTGTGCCAGAGACACTTCTCAGTGCTGCATAAAATCCCATGTAGCTAAGATAGTTGTGTGTACTTCAGCATCCACCCAGGAGGAAAAGGTGAGGAAGAGTCTGTTTGAGCAATAGAAAAGCAGAAGAATGGTGTAGTAGAGAAAAAAAATTTTTGTAACTTTTAAACTGTATCATGTGGTGTAGTGTAGTTTGAATGAGGGTGAGAATAAGGATAAGGGTTCCAGAATATAGGGGTCTTAATGCTTTGGTTTATTTTGTAGGGGAAATGAAGGACTGTGAGAGTAGTAGCAAAGTTTGATTTGTGGTATAGCAGAAGTTTTACCAAGAAGTCTATTTCTAGACAGGAATCTGTTCATGATTTCAGCAAAGGAAAATAATACAAGTTTAGAGAGTGAATGCTAAGATGTAAAAGAGTAGGAATACCCCCCCCAGAACTGAGACTTGTGACCTGACACAGGAGCCAGCTCCTCCTTTGGGGGTGGAGCAAAAGCCCAGAACAGATGGAGTCCTGAAACAGAACATGGGCATGCAGCCTTGCCCGGGGTGAAGGCCAAGGCCACCAAGCTTGTACAATGGAGCATGTGATCACAGCCACTCCATGAAGGAGAGGCAGAAACCACAGCAACAGCCCCAGTGGGCAGGCACCAGCAACACCCATACCCCAATGCCCTAGGCAGCAGAAACAGAAGGGTTGGTGGGCCTGCAAACAGACCACACCTAGAGAAAAGAGAGGCCACATCCAGTGGACTCCAATGACCAAAACCTTCTTTTACACAAACAAAATGAGAAGGCAGAGAAATGCAACACAAATGAATCAAAAGAAATACCCAGAAAAGAACCTGAATGAGTCAGATATAACCAAATTACCAGATGCAGAGTTTAAAATTGCTCAAAGATCTTAGAAGAACAATAGATGGTCATTACAAACACCTAAATAAAGAGATATAGCAAGTATAAAAAAGGACATTAAAATAATAAAAAAAGAATCAGTCAGAAATGACAAATACAATATCAGAAATGAAGACCACAATGAAAGAAAATAAAAGCAGGATGGATGATGCTGAGAATCTAATCAATGAGTTAAAGGACAAGATAAATGAAGGCATGGAAGAAGGGCAGAAAAGAGACTCAAAAAGCCTGAGGAAACTCTAAGAAAGCTCTGTGACAACATGAAGAGAAATAACATCTGCATCATAGGGCTTCCTGAAGAAGAATAGAAAGAACAAGGGATAGAGACTTTGTTTAAACATATCATAGCTGAAAATTTCCCTAAATTAAAGCAGGAGAACATCTCACAAGTTCAAGAAGCACAGAGAACTCCATTAAAGAGAAACCTAAAGAAATCTACACCAAGACACATCATAATTAAAATATCAAAGCTAAGTGATAAAGAGAAAATATTAAAAGCTGCTAGAGGAAAGAAGGATATCACCTACAAAGGAGCCTCATAAAGATGACTTCTGACTTCTCAACAAAAACACTTGAGGCCAGAAGGAAATGGCAAGAAATATTCAAACTAATGCAGAACAAGAGCCTACAACCAAGACTACTTTATCCAGCAAGGCTATCATTTAAAATTGAAGGAGAAATAAAAAGCTCTTCATACAAAAAAAATTCAAGAAATTTACTACAACCAAACCAATGCTGCAAGAAATGCTAAGGGGCCTGTAATAAACAGATCAAAGGGGAAAAAGAATATAGCAAAAGAGGAATACAGTTTTGAAGAATAAAATGGCAATAAACAACTACATATCAATAATAACCTTAAATGGAAATGGAATAATGATCTGATCAAAAGACATAGGGTAGCTGCATGGATAAGAAAATAGGACACATACATATGCTGTCTACAAGAGACACACCTTAAAACAAAGAATGCACATAGACTGAAGATAAAAGGATAGAAAATGGAACTGAAAATAAAGCTGGGGTAGCAATACTTATATCAGACAAAATGGACTTTAAAACAAAGGCTATAGTAAGAGATAAAGAAGGTTACTACATAATGATAAAGGGAGCAATCCAACAGAAAGATATAACCATTATAAATATTGATGCATCTCATATAGGAGAACTTAAATATATAAAGCAGACTTTGACAGATTTAAAGATGTAAGATCAACAGCAATACTATAATAGTAGGGGATTTTAATACCCCACTAACATCACTAGATAGATCCTCAAGAAAGAAAATTAACAAAGAAACAGCAGACTTTAAAAACACACTAGATCAACTCAATTAATAGATATCTTCAGGACTTTTTACCCTAAGGCAGCAGAATATATATATTTTTTCAAGTGCTCATGGTACATTCTCTATGATAGACCATATCTTAGGGCACAAAATCTGCTCAACAAATTTAAGAAGATTGAAATCATATCAAGCACTTTCTCTGATCACAATGGCATAAAACTAGAAATCAACCACAACAGAAAAATTAAAAAAATACTCAAACACTTGCAAACTAAATACCATGTTATTAAATAATAAATGAGTTAACAATGATATCAAAGAAAAAATAGAAAAATTCCTAGAAATGAACAATAATGAGCATACATCAACTCAAAATTTATGGGACACAGTCCTGAGAGGGAAGTTCATAGCATTATAAACATACCTTAAGAAGCTAGAAAAATTTTAAATAAACAACTTGACCCTGCATCTAAAAGAACTCGGAAAAGAACAGCCAGCAAGTAAAGCCCAGAATAGTAGAAGGAAAAAAATAATAAAGTTCAGAGCAGAAATAAATGACATAGAGGCTAAAGAAACAATACAGAGGATCAATGAAACCATGAGCTGGTTCTTTGAAAAGGTAAACAAGATCGATGAACCTTTAACCAGATTCACCAAGAAAAAAGGAGAGAGGACTCAAATAAATAAAATTAGAAATGAGAGTGGAGAAATAACAACTGATACAACAGAAATACAAAATGCTGTAAGAAAATACTATGCCAAAAAACTAGACAACCTAGACTTAAAGGACAAATTCCTTGAAACACATAATCTTTCAAAATTGATCTGTAAGAATCAGAAAACCTAAACAGACTAATTACAACAAATGAGATCAAAACAGTTATCAAAAATCTTCCCCCTCCCCAAAAGTCTTAGGCCTGATGGCATCACATGTGAATTCTACCAAATATTCAAAGAAGAAATAACTCCTATCCCTCTCAAGCTGTTTCTAAAATTTCAACAGGAAGGAAGTATTCCAAGCTCCTTTTATGAGGCGAGAACAATTCTGATTCCAAAACCAGGCAAAGACAACACAAAGAAAGAAAATTATAGGCCAATATGCCTGAGGAATTTAGATGCTAAAATCCTCAACAAAATATTAGCAAACCGAATCCAGCAATGTATGAAAAAAATCACTCACCATGATCAAGTGGGATTTATTCTTGCTAGGCAAGGCTGGTACAATGTTCGCAAATCAATCAATGTGATTCATCAGATAAACAAAAGAAAAAATAAAAACCACATGATAATTTCAATAGATGCAGAAAAAGCAGTTGATAAAATTCAGCACCCATTCATGATCAAAACTTTCAGCAAAATGGGAATACAAGGAACATACCTCAACATGATAAAGGTCATCTATGACAAACCCACAGCCAACATCATACTCAATGGGCAAAAATTAAAAGCAATCTCCTTAAGATCAGGAACATTGCAGAGGTGCCCCCTTTCACCAATCTTATTCAACATAGGTCTGGAAGTCCTAGCCACAACAATCAGACAAGAAAAAGAAACATAAGGCATCCAAATTGGAAAAGAAGAAGTAAAACTATCATTATTTGCAGATGATATGATATTGTATATAGAAAATCCTAAAGTCTCAGTCAAAAAACTACAGGACCTGATAAATGAATTCAGCAAGGTGGCAGGACATAAAATTAATACTCAGAAATCAGAAGCATTTTTATACACAAAAAATGAACTGTCAGAAAGAGAAATTAAGGAAGCAATCCCCTTCACCATTGCAACCAAAAAAATGAAGTACCTAGGAATGAATTTAACTAGGGAGATTAAAGACTTGTACTCAGAAAATTATAAAACATAGATAAAAGAAATTAGGGAAGATACAAACAAGTGGAAGCATATAGCATGCTCATGTTTAGGAAGAATAAAAATCATTAAAATGTCTATATTACCTAAAGCAATTTATAAATTCAATGCAATACTGATTAAAATACCAATGATTTACTTCAAAGATAAGGAACACATATTCCAAAAATTTATATGGAGCCAAAAGAGAACACGAATAGCCTCAGCAATCCTGAAAAGGAACAATAAAGTGGGAGGTATCACACTTCAGGATATCAAGTTATACTACAAGGCTATTGTACTCAAAACAGCCTGCTACTGGCATAAGAACAAGCATATAGATCAATGGAACAGAACAGAGAACCCAGAAAAAAACCCACACCTTTATGGACAACTGCTATTTGACAAAGGAGGTAAGAGCATACAATGGAGTTAAGACAGCCTCTTCAACAAATGGTGTTGGGAAAATTGGACAGCTACCTGCAAAAAAAAAACAAAACAACCTAGACCACCAACTTACACCATTCACAAAAATAAACTCAAAATGGATAAAAGACTTAAATGTAAGCTGTAAAACCATAAGCTTCTTAGAAGAAAACATAGGCAGCAATATATTTGCCGATTTATCTCCGCAGGCAAGGGAAATAAAAGACAGGATAAACAAATGGGACTATATCAAACTAAAAAGCTTTTGCACAGCTAAAGACAACAAGAACAGAATAAAAAGACAAACTACACAATGGGAGAACATATTTGACAATATGCCTGATAAGGAGTTAATAATCAAAATTTATAAAGAACTTGTAAAACTCAATACCAGGAAGACAAACAATCCAATCCAAAAATGGGCAAAAGAAATGAATAGACACTTCTCCAAAGAGGACATACAAATGGCCAATAGGCATATGAAAAAATGCTCACATCACTAATTATTAGAGAATTGCCAATTAATACCACAATGAGATATCACCTCACACCAGTCAGAATGGCACTCATCAACAAAACAACAAATAAGTGCTGGCGAGGATGTGGAGAAAAGGGAACCCTCCTGCACTGCTGGTTGGAATGCAGACTGGTGCAGCCACTGTGGAAAACAGTATGGAGATTCCTCAAAAAATTAAAAATTGAACTGCCTTTTGACCCAGCTATCCCACTGTTAGGAATATACCCCAAGAACACCATAGCACTGTTTTAAAAGAAGAAATGCACCCCATGTTTATGGCAGCATTGTTCACAATAGCGAAGATCTGGAAACAGCCCAAGTGTTCATCAGTGGATGAGTGGATTAAGTATCTTTGGAACATATATACTATATAATATACTAAGCCATAAAAAATGATGACATTGAATCATTTACAACAACATGGATGGACCTTGATAACATTATACTGAGCGAAATAAGTAAATCAGAAAAAACTAAGAACTATATGATTCCATACATAGGTGGGACATAAAATTGAAACTCAGAGACATGGACAAGAGTGTGGGGGTTATGGGGTGGGGGGAGGAGATAAAGGGGGTTGTGGGAGAGGCAGGGCACAGAGAAAACCAGTTAGAAGGTGATGGAAGACAGTTGGACTTTGGGTGATTGGAATGCTGCATAATCAAATGTCAAAATAGCCTGGAGATGTTTTCTCTGAACATATATACCCTGATTTATCAATGTCACCCTATTAAAATTAATTTTAAAAAATTATTAAAAGTTACACTGATTTCTCCAAAATAAATAAAAAACAAAAGAGTAGGAATACATATTTTATGTGAAATGAAGAGAAAGTTATTAAAGACTGGATGATGGTTTGTAAGAAGAAGCAGTGACCTTGAGAATCCCAGTCTGGCTCATGAACATGAGATTTAGTATCTGAAGCTCTAAGATGTTCCATGAGTCTGTAATGTTGTGGGGTGTCTTCTCAGCCTAGGGTACTCCTCCTGAATTGTTGAAGATGGGTGGTTTTGTCTTTGTTGTTCTATCTGTATGAGCTCCCAAGTGGCTAGTTGAGAGGCAGCATTTGTGATCCAGGATGCAAAATGACCAGCTGTTTGTATTGTACTTGCCTCTTCCTGTTTCATGGAGAGTAGGATTTGTCTTGGTGTAGTATCGGCCGTTTGGCCCAGGTCATTCTGTGTCCCTGGTAAACGCCGTCTGAATTGTCGGGACTCAGGAGCACCTGTTCTTTGTCTCCATTGTTCGGTCAGCCCCACCGTGTTCACAATGTGAAACGTCGCCACCTTGGCCGAATATGCCCTGGGGGAGCAGTCACCCTCGGAGCAGAAACTAGTGAGTTGGAAGCTTGGAACCTTTCTGGAACCTGAAAGGATTACAATGCATTATTTGTAGAATATTTTCATTGTAATTGTTTTGTATTTGTACTTGTTACCACAGGTATGGAGTAAAAGACGGTTCCCTTTATATCGCCATTCATGCGATGCTCTGCGCCCTCGTGTGGACACTTCTGGAAATGACACCTTAGCGCAGGTGCACAGAGAATGTTTAGTAGAGCGGATCATCTATGAAGGTGAGGTTCAGTCTTCCGTTCAGGTAAAGTGTTTTCTCTCACGACGTTGAATATTTTGAAGTGGGGGGTTCTATCGTTTCTGAAGAAGTGACTCCGTCTGTAAATGAGAGAGGTGTGATTCATCTAATTCAAGAATAAATTTTTGTAATTTTTGTAAATTTTGTAGGCCTGATTCATGTCATTGGGATTTTGTGTTACAGAATTTATGTGAAATGCATGAAAAGTGGAAACTCCCGGGTCCTTCCAACTGAATTGTAGAAAATGCTGTTATTTATAGTTATTGTTTTTGGCCTCAGCCATTGTAAGTGTTGTATAGGGTACATTTATATAAAGTTTGCATCATACAGGTGGGTTTTAAAGCAGGTTTTCAGTGGTGAGTAGGAGAAAGAATAAATTGTCTTATTTCTATTTATCAATTGCTGTATTATTTTCCATAGAATTACTGTCAATATTTATTCAGCTCACCCCATAGAAATTTTCCGACCATTTCTGTTGGAAGCTGTGTGTTCCGTTTTTAGGTTTTGTGTTTCAAAATGTCTCCCATGAGGTGGCTCATGCTTTTATTTTGTGAAGAGGTGTTTTCCATCATTGTTTTTAGGTTTATGAAGTGTCAATGAATTTACTTTGGTTAGGTGAATATTCAGGTATGTTCACAATTCCAGGGTGTTTTTATGTGAATGAAACATGAGAAACTAAAGGTAAGTGCAAGCCAGCAGGGTTTGTCTTTTGGGTTCTATAGATTTTGGGGGGTGGGTCAGTGTTTGTCCTTGGTGAATGGCTGTGCATTGTACGAGCTCTCCTGCATCTGTTCTTTCTTTTTATGGAAAGCAAATAGAAACCGTCCCTTATAGTTTGATTATACAAAACAGTGCCATAATGATCAAATATGCCTGGGGGTTCAGAGACCTGATGTAGAAACGTGACTTTGAATATTTCTGGAAACCAGAGTGATAGGAACACATTGTTATAGCGATTTCTCTGCTGAAAGTGTTTTCTAACTTTGCCAGTGGTTTATGTTGGGGTTTTCATTTGTTGTTTTTAGATGTTTCTTTGAAAAGATGTAAACAGGACAATGCTGTCATTAACTTTCTTGAAAGGTTTGTAGATGAATGGTGAGGAGAGTCCTGGAGACTTTATGGTGTTTTAGTGCATCAAAATGTGTAGGAAGTTGGTTCTTTGTTCAATAAGGTCAGTTTTTAAGAAATTTCAAGCTTTCTCGGAGAGTATCTTAGATTTGCCTTGATTGAGTATGATGGAGTAGTTATGTCTATTGAAGTTATTTGCTATGTAAAGATTATTTTTTATATTTTCACTATTTTTTGGTGTGTGAGAAAGGTAGTGATTTTTGAAGATTGTTTTTTGTCACAGGTGTATTATCAATAAATTAATGTTAGATTTTAGCGAGAGGAGAGAGAGGGTGGTAGGAACAGAAAGCATGAACTCGTTGCTTCTCATTTCTGCCTTGTCCTGGCAAGCTCAGGGTTTGGAATCAGAGACCTCAGCCTTCCAGGTCAACAGTTTATCCAGTGCAGGCTTACAGCTGTATTTTAAAAGATGGATCATGTGCAGCTTCAGGGAAAAGGTATCGACTCCTGACTTTTCTTGGGTGTCTCCTGAGCCTAGAATACTTATGCCAAGTGTTTAGAAGATGAGAGCTTTTATCTTTGTTGGTGTTCTTTAGGGGGTCAGCCTCTGTGTCAGTTGTTGAAGAGAGGTTTTCCTTGGGACACAAAAGGACATGCTCTTTGTATTGTCAGGGATCCTTCATCTTTCCCATAAAGTAGGGCTTGTCTTCTGAGTGGTACAGACCTTTTCTTCCCAGTCATTTGTCAGTGTGGGTGAAGGCCCTTTGCTTGGTAGGTGCTCAGCAGCATGTGTTAGTGTGTGCACTGGTAGCCACCAGAGCAACACCCTCTGAGTCATGGGAAACACTGCCATTTTGGCGCAGTTTGCCCTGGGATCAAGTTCTACTTTGTTTCATGAAAGACCTGAAAAATAGCAATTTTATCATTTGTATGTGGAAATCATTTTATAACTGTAGTATTGATTCATTCTGGGGCTCTTTTCAAAGTTTTTTTGAATAGACAATAATGCAATGGGTATAGTCACTCCCTTTCCTTATAGGTTTGCTGATGGATGTAATATAATACCCTTTTCTCATTGTTCTGACACCAGTTATTCTACGAATGAAATATTTTTCTCATTATGTAAAGAGAAACCATTTTGGTATAAAAAGAGTTATGAATTTCCTTCTAGTACTACAGTTGCAATCCAAGATGTGTAGGCTATTTATGTCTATGGATAAGAAAAATTGTGTTTTGTTTGTTTGTTTAGTGCATCTGGTGATATATGGTTTGAATCAGCGTGAGGATCAGGGTTCTGGAGTACAGGGTTATTTCTTGGTTGCTTTTTTATGCTAGAGGAACTGAAGATAGGTGACACTGGTAACAAGCCGTGGTTTGTGGTGTATTAAAACTTTGTCTTGAGAAGAAGTCTATTTCTGGATATGAATCAGTGTGTCATTTTATCACAGCAAAAGAATAGTGGTTTAGAGGGTAAGTTCTGTAATGTGAAAGAGTAGGAAGAAAGATTCCTGGTGACATCCAGAAAGAGTTGTGAAAGACTGCGTAGTGAGTCCTGAGGAGAAGCAAAGATCCTGACGTGCCCAGTCTGGTCCATCACAGAGTAATTCAGTGTCCCAGTGGTGAGATGTTCCTTTTCTCCTGAATTTTGTAGGATATGTTCTCAGCTTAAGATCCTCATCAGCAATTTTTAAAGATAGGTGGTCTCATGTTTGTTGTTGTCATCATTGTTTCTCAGTTATCAGGTTTCAGGTGGGTGGTTCAAGAGAGTCAGAATTTCTGATCTAGCGTTCCAAATGGATTGGTGTTTGTATTCTACTTTTCTTGATGTGCCGTAGAGTAGGGTGTGAGTATTTGAGTTGACATGTTGACATTTTGGGCCATGTCAAGCCAGTGGCTGTGGTCACCATCACAGCAGCCTGGCCCATGCAGGTTTGCATTAGATTTGGACAGACGGTAATGAAACAATGGAGCCAAGAACTGGTGGGCCATCATCTTTAATTCTAGCTTGCGCCTGGTGGGCAAGTAAAAACACACACTGGGCTTCAAAACCCACTCATTTAGTACTCACAAAGCTACTGACTTATCCAAGTTTTTCTGGAATTAAAGGTTTCTAGCTCACCAGCCTTATTCACCTCTGTTCCCCATCTCCTTCCTTCTCCCTGCACAAACTCTGCACAAACTGGCTTCTCCCTCAGCACTCCACCATCTTGGCTGCTTCTCCTGGCCTCTTCCACATGGCCTTTCTCTGCTCTGCTCTCTAATGCTAATCTCAGGAACTGAGAGAGAGCAAGCTCCCATCTGCCCCACTTTATAGTGCAGAAATCAAAACCTTTAATCCAATATACAAAATAAGGAAGTCTCTGATTCAAAGTCCACCCCACATCAAAAAGGGTGGGAAAGGTTTAGTCCTAAAAACAAAACCCCAGGCTACAAGGATCCTGCCTGCCCACAGCCCACCCACAACACACATTTAATATAATTACACCCATTCCAAGCATAAGGGCAACTAATATTATCACCTGGGGGATGGGCTTCCACATGGGCAGCACCATCTTTAACAAAGTGAGCATAATATATTGTATCTGCCCAACAGGCCAGATGATTCTTTGTCCTGGGTGACTATCTCCTGCATCAGACCTGCTGAGGAGCAGCTGTTTGTTGTATCCATTGCTCAAAAGTAATGGTTATCATCACTGCCCCCTGCCTAATGGCGATTGTGAAGCAGCACCATCTTGGCTGAATATGGCCTGGGGGCAAGTTTACTTTTGCTGTATATAAAGCATTGAAGCCAAAGTCTTGACCATTTCTTAAATTGGAAGCATTCAGAATGCAGTAGTTTTACTATTTTTAGGATGAAATTATTTTCTAATTTTAGTAGTGATTTATATTGGATGATTTTTCATATGAGAATTTGAAATCACAGAAATACAGTGATAATATAATACACAGTGGCACATGACAGTGACAGTGCTCAGTATTTCAGATGGTGTGGTTTTGCTGAAGCAGTGCAATATTCCTAAGTAGTGTTGTAAAGTGCCAAAAGCTACAGAATTAATATTAATATTTTAGGAAATTTAAAGAACATTTTATTAATTTGGGCTAGGTGTGCAGAAAGATTTTGTAAGTGTGATTTCTGTGCTTGTGTGATTAGCATCAAAACTAAGATGGCTGATGACATTGTGTTGTAAATGCAGAAGAGGAAGGAGACTTGGATTCCCTGACCTTCCCCCATACCTATGGGAGAAGGGGTGAATAGCTAGCCAGATACAGAAAGAAAAAAGTTTAAATTAATTTTTTTTATACTAATGAACCATTTGCAGGTATCTGTCTTTATGGAAACTACTCTTCCCCTCCTGAAAGCATGTGGTTAATGTATGCATCTCTAAACAAAAGGTATAAACTTATGCTGTGATGTCAGGTTTTCTCCCCTCCCATGTATAATTAGGAGTATATAACTGTTTTTGGGGGCTGCACAATTTGGGTCTGTTGCCCTGTGTCAGCCATATGCGACCGGCATATTTAATAAATTTCCTCTTTAATAAAACTTTTCAAAACTTATTTGGACTACGTGCCTGTACAAAACCTCACGAAATTGTGGATTGGGTACTTTACAACAAACTGACACCATTCTCGGCTAATAAGCCCTGGGGATAAATTCTACTTTGGTTTAGAAATTGTGGAAGTGCTTCATTTTATTATCTCATTTTTTCCTTGTGATTAATTTCTTACTATACTAGTGATTAATTTTTTTGTTTGGGGGGGAGGTTTAAGATATGTATTGAATATTTGAAAATATGTTAATGGAAATGAAATTGTCATTCTATTTTTTTTTACATGTTTTATGATCTTTGGCCATAAGAGGGATGAATAGCATTCAGGTAGCTTTAGTGAATCAAAATTGGTAGGACCTTGTTTTATTGTTTAATATGTGTTTTTTGAAAAAGTTTGAAGTGTAGTTGAAAATCATGTATCATGTACAGGGTGTTGGGGTGTAAGTGGAGTGTGTGGGTATATGGAAGTTTATTTGGTACTCATGTTAGTGTTTTTAAAAATATAGATCTTAACAGGTTTTTGGTGGGTAGAATTAGTTGTGAAGGTATGGTGTATCTCTGAGAGAGGTACATTCTATGTTTTTTGAACATGATGAATGTGTCCATTTTTTCTGTTTGCTGTGTGATATTTTATTTGAATTTGTTATGTATCGAGTATGGTACAGATCATTCCTGTAAATGTAAGGTAGTAAAAAGAATTTCCATTCTTCATTTCTAGGGCCTGTTCTTGGCCTGGAATCTAGTGTATGGTACAGAAATGTACTTTGGTTCTCATGTCCCATTCCTTTACTTTAATTTTTTTAGTGTGTTTTCATTTTAGGTAGTTGT
Organism: Saccopteryx bilineata; assembly: GCF_036850765.1. Classification (NCBI taxonomy): domain Eukaryota; kingdom Metazoa; phylum Chordata; class Mammalia; order Chiroptera; family Emballonuridae; genus Saccopteryx; species Saccopteryx bilineata. The sequence continues at coordinate 167,288,272 of NC_089491.1, read as the reverse complement.
AGTTTATTTTTATTAGCTATGTGTATTGAAATCCAGAAGGAAGTCATCATGGTGGATGTTAATCAGAGTCGTTATAACAGATGTTAGTGTATTATACCTTTTTTTAAATGTGATAGAAAGAGAAACTTATGATGTGAAATATGTGTGTGGATAGGAAGGTATCAGTTAAGTTTCCATAAGATCAATGTGCATGCTTAAGAGGCAGCTATGCCATGTTATATTTCAGAAGCCATACAATAGAAGGAATTTTTATATTTGGTTGTCCTTTTTTTCATTCATGACTTGTAGAATTTTTCTGTATTCTGTAATAGGTGATGTGAATGTGAGGCAGGCATATCCTTAATAGGTTGACTCATTTCTCGGGCTTATGATGTTGGCATCCAGGGAACGCTCAGTACAGACCTCCCTTCTTTAGGACACATGGTGGAGACACAGCCTGGTGCTGCAGAAGGTCCCAGTTTGCTCATAAAGTTTAGTGCATGCCACAGCCACCTGGGAGTTCTGTCACAGGTCCTGAGAGGAAAAGGTAGATATTTGGATGATGGGCAAGTGCACGTGTCATAGAAATATAAAGAATGGTAGGTTTTTGGTGGCACAGAATCTTGTCCAGAAGGGGAGCATAAAGGGTGGGATGGGGAGTAGAGAGGAATGGGAGGTTATTTTTGAGAAAGAGGTGCTGTTAGAGGAAGTCAGTTGAAATGTTTTCTGTGAGGGAAGGATTTACAGGAAAGTGGCAGCACAGGTAAGCCAGGGTGACCTGGGGCATATAATAGGGTGGATCTTGCTCTGTCTTAAACTTCCTTATGGGCATGCAGGTCAGCAAAAGAAAGGTTGGCTGTAGGCAGGGTTCATTAGAAGTTGGAGTTGGGGTGTGACTGATGAGGGGGACTACTGGTTGAGGGTTGCATCGGGAAAGATCCTGTTGTATAGGCACTCCCTATTTTATAGTCTTCCTAGTGATGGTGTTTGTGGTGGTGGTTCCCTTTATTTGGCCTCATTGTTGCAGATGGCAGAGAGGGCCATCCAAAGACAGAATTCTGTGATTCTGTCTTTGGGGGTGTTTTATGGGAAGGTCAGTATTGGGACATCAGGGCCGTTTCTACTCAGTGTAACATGGAGTCATTGTGCTGTAGTAGCTCCCATGTTTAGTGTACAGCAGTGGTAGTCAACCTGGTCTCTAACGCCCACTGGTGGGCATTCCAAATTTCATGGTGGGTGATAGTGGAGCAACCAAAATATAAATAAAAAGATAGATTTAACTATAGCAAGTTGTTTTATAAAGATTTGTTCTGCCATACTTAGCGAAAATCTGACATTAAGTACTTGGTAAGTAATTCTTATTATATACTTTAACTTGTTGTAACTCTGCTTTATAAATTTTATAAAGTAAAGTTACTTCCCTACTTTATAAATCACCATTATTGTGGAACCAGTGGGCGGTTAGAAAATTTTACTACCAACAGAGATACAAAAGTGGGTGGTAGATATAAAAAGGTTGACTACCCCTGGTGTACAGCATGGTGCAATGGATCGGTGTCCGTGCTATGGGAGGAGAATGCTTTCTATAGTAACCGTCCTAGGCAACGGTTGTGAAATCACATGCAGTTTTTAGCATTTTTAAGTAGGAAATGTTTTTTATTGTAATTCTATCATTAAATAGCCTTTTTGGGGGGAAGGAGGCAAAGTAGATCTAGTTTGGTAGGTTTGGAGTCAGTGGGTTTTAAAAAGATTGTAGACTTCTTGGAAAAATTATCATGTCATAGTGTAGGGACGTTCTTAGTGCCAGGCTTGTTTCAAGCTTCTGGGTGAGTTTTGTATTGGTTAGGGAGAAAATCACCTCTTATGAGTTCCAGAAATGTCGTTTTGTTGAGTGATTTTTTAGTGCCATGTCTCTGTATCCTTTTCCAGAAGGGAAGTTAAAAATGGTTGTGGTACATGGCATCAGTGTGTCAGTCTATTTTTTTCTTGATGTGATCAAATAGTTGTCATATAAATGATTGTGCCCTGTGAGTCTTTGTGTTGGGGATAGAACAGGGAGCCATTAGAGGCCTATGAATAGTAGTAGGTATTGTGAAGAAAGGTCCTGAAAAGAGGATTTTAGAAACTTATAATATCTGTGTCTGACATTTATATTGGGAGTGGTGCATGTCAGGTGAGTGCCATTTAGACAGGTGTCCCAGAGTGTTTCAGAGTGATGGAGTGTGTATGGTGACAGAAGAGTGCAGATGCGTGCAGTGGGGAACAGATCGTGTGGAGTGTTGGAAAAGGAAGTGGGAGGGTAGGCGTCTTATAGGAACCATTGGGGAAGCACATAATGGGATAGTCTGATGGGTGGGTCAGTGAATGTGAAGAGGTCCTATGCTTGTTTTTTATGGTCATTAAGTGGGTTGTTTCTAGATGAGCAGTGCCTATGTTCCTGTCAGGGAGGTTTGAGATTCAGGAGTCAGAAAAGGGCATGAAGGGAAATATGGTACAGGCACTGCAGGTTCTCGCACCATAGGAATGAGGGGTTGTTGTTTGATAAATATTGAAAGTTGTGAGTTCGTGGAGGAGGAAGTGCTGTCAGGGTAAGTGGCTGGGAATGCTGTGTGTAGTGAAAGGTTTACAGGACTTTGATTAAGAGTCTCTTCCATCCACTTGTTCCTGATTCAAGGGAAGATGACATGATGAATAGCATGATGAATGCCCCATTTATGTTTGTCATAGAAAGGTTAGCTGGGTGGTTTCATGAGTCACTGTTGGGGGTTGTGTGGAGCAGGAATGCATTGGTGATCAGTAGGCATGATGTCACTTATTTAGATGAAGAGTGTAGTGATGAGACACTACAGTCAACTGCTCGTATGTATTGTATTTCCTGTGTAGGGTAACAGTTGTGTTTAGTTTTTTTCCATTCTATTTATGTCTTTCCTCCTTGTCCTTGTTTTACTAATGTGTCTGTCCTGTGTACTCTTGTCTGTCCTCTACTTTACTATCTTTGTTACTTTCCATTCTCCTTCCTGTCATATCACCTGTGTCTCAGCTGTGGATTTAAGAGTGTCTGGTGTTGACAGTAATCATACACGGAAGGTGGCGGACCTGCTTGTAGGAATGAGTTGGTCCCGAGAGTTGTGGAGAAATGTCTGTAGAAGTGGATTTTAGAATCTTAGAAGAGCATCCTGTGATGTGTGAATGGGAAACTATCATGTTTGCTTCTGGTCATTGTTGGGAGGAGCCCTGAAATATTTGAGAAATTTGAGGTGAGCATGTGTGGTGTCAGAATAATGCAGGTACATGCAGTGGGTACTGAAGGGTACAGAGAGATGAAAAAGAAAGGGGGAGGGGAAGGGTCTTCCAGGGGATGTCAATGAAAGAGTCCCAACAGGACAGTGTGGTGGGTGGGTAAACGGGGAGAGGCATTATGTTAATTTATCATCTTTTTTTATTGGTGTGTATGCAAGGATTCTCCACTCCTCACAAGTGGATTTGTGATGCAGGTGTCAGAATAGGGATTGTAGGGAAAGCCATGATGGTGGTAGGGAGGGTTGATGGAAAAGTTTAGAAAGGTGTGTGTTCATGGGGAAAGAAGCCTCATGAGGGGGAGTCATCTGGGTTGATGTTTGTTTTGACCTGGGTTTGGTGTATCTGTGGCCATCGCAGTCTTACAGAAAGGTAGGTTATATTTGAATGATTTCCAGGATGCAATGATGGGGGTGCGGTGGGTCATGTGCCAGTTAGTAGGCCACACGTTATTGAATTCAGCCGATAGTCTGTTGATGGTTCATCATTGTGCCTGCTTGGAAATGTAGTGAAGTCTTGATAGAGGTTTGAGGTTTCCTTTCAGTCTTATATATCTGTATCTCCCTCCCCTCGCTCCCTCCTCAGTGCCCACTCCCCCCAATCCTCCTCCTTGTTTTCCCCTCTGTCTCCTTCTGCATTCACTCACCCCTCTGCTCCCTCCCCTTTCTGAACTCATGTTAAGTACTCCCAGTGTCACCTCTCATCTCAAAGTCACTCTGCCCTTATGCCCTTGCTTCTGCTTCCACTCCTTGACCCCACTGTGCCTCGAATCCTACACTCTGCCTCTACTCTTCTCCTGTTTTCTGCTCCTTCTCTGCTTTTTTTTTGCTACCATCACCTTTCTACTTCCCTCACCATCAAACTTGTGGCTGCAGAGTTCTGAAATGGTGCCAGAGAGGGTCCCCAGTGACTAATTCCCCATAGTGTGCTGCTGTCATGCCACACCATAGTAGCCCATCCCTGCCCTGCCTCTGTCAGCCAGAGTTCTCTGCGAGGAAAGCATAGGTAATCATTTCATTGCGGTATGTATTTCATCATTTCATGTCTTTCTAGATTTTTGGGAGTAATAGGGTTCCCACCCAGGAGGTATTACTGGGAATTCTTCCAGTGTTGTATAGACTTTATTAAATAAAAGGGGAAGAGCTGGGGATCCTGGATATGTTGTGGGGCAGAGACTCCCGTGGAAACCAAAAGCACCTGGGGAGAAGCTGAACTGATCTGGCTGCTGGGTACCTTACCTCAGCAGGGAAGCTGTCATCAGTGTACATCAGCAGATCCCTCACACCATTAATAGAAAGTGTGTCAGTTAGAAATTTTCTGGCAGAGATATTTTGCAGGTGAATTGTGTTCCATGAGTTTTCTAGAGCAGTGGTCCCCAACCCACGGGCCACTGACCGGTATCGATTCGTGGGCCATTTGGTACCGGTCCTCAAAGAAAGAATAAATAACTTATATTATTTCCATTTTATTTATGTTTAAGTCTGAATGATGTTTTCTTTTTAAAAAATGACCAGATTCCCTCTGTTACATCTATCTAAGACTCACTCTTGACACTTGTCTTGTAAGTTAGACAATTATATTAAAAAATACCACAGTTTTTTCACAGATGGCATAATTTTATTTTGTGCATTTATCCATCCCACCCTAAAGGCTGGTCCATGAAAATATTTTCTGACATTAAATCGGTCAGTGGCCCAAAGAAGGTTAAGGACCACTGCTCTAGAGGACAGGAGTGTCAACTCCTCACTGGGAGATTTACATCCTAGTTTTCAGAACAGAGTGTGTTCTGAAAACTAGGAAAAGGATTTATAGCAGGGGTCGGGAATCTTTTTGGCTGAGAGAGCTAAGAACGCCACATATTTTAAAATGTAATTCTGTGAGAGCCATACAATATGTTTAACACTAAATACAAGTAAATGTGTGCATTTTATGTAAGACCAACATTTTTAAAGTACAATAAGTCTCTGAATTTTTTTTTAATAACGTTGTTATGCTGTTTCTAACCAATGATGAATAAAGTACTTCTTACCATTAATGTGACTTCTGCTGCTGCATGGTTTTGCTGATGGCTTTGTAGTCTGGTATGTGGTGAGGTTAAGCTTCATGCAGGCATGAGACTTCCATACATTAAATGTGATCATAGATTGGTTTAACGTTCTTTAGATGTGAGAAAGACTGCTCATATGCATACGTAGAGCCAAAGACTGTCAGTACAGCAATACTCACATGCTGCAGTGTGTGGTATGTGACAGGAAGCACGTTCCAAAGTTTGACAATCAGTTTGTCTGCGGGTTGAAGTTTTTTCATTTCTCCTCACTTATGTTTGCTCTCCAACTCTGCTTGCTGTTGTGCAAGTCTTTCCAAATCTTCATTCAGTGACTTGAACTTATTCACCCACATGTCTGAGGCCTTCAGGTCAGCAGCTTGTAGCTCAAAATCTCTGATGGAGACACCAGGGATGTAACTCAGGTCAGCGCTGTCCACTGTTCACTCGTGTGGATGGGTGATAAACTTAAAAAGACAAGTGTGCTCACAAAATTTTCCAAAGCATGCTTTGAATGACTGCAGGAGATTAGATGTGAAGCTCACTAGCTGCTGGAGATCAAGATGTTGAGCAGGGTCCATTGTTGTGCATGCATCTTTAAACTCTCCCAGTTTTTCAAAGTGTAGTAAACAACCTGTTTCAATGTCAGCTATGAAGAGTTCTAGCTTGATTTCAAATGCAAACACTGCTTGTTGAAGGGATAAGACTGTATTTCCAATGGCTTGCATTTTCACATTGAGCTGGTTCAGATGTTCAGTCATGTCCATGGATAGTAGAACTTCAGGAGCCACTCAGTGTTAGCTAACTCAGGATGTTTGATGTTTCTCATTTCAAGAAAAGTCCGGATTTCACTCAGACAAGCCGTGAAATGACTGAGCACCTTCCCTCTTGACAACCAATGCACATTACTGTGCAGAAGCAGACCAGGATAATTGTTCCCAACTACATCCAGCAGTGTTTTAAACTGGTGATCATTTAAAGCTCAGGCAACAATAAAGTTGACCACCTGAATGACCAGCAACATCACCTCACCAAGCTGCTCGCCACATATCTGAGCACAAAGCACCTCCTGATGTAGGATGCAGTGAAAACTTAGGATGGGTCTCTTTTCATGTTCACAAAGAAGCACTACAAATCCTTTGTTTTTCCCCATCATGCATGGAGCACCATCAGTACACACCGAGATAAGTTTATCCATTGGTAGATTTTTTTTTAACAAACTCAGTGAAAGACTTGAATAAATCCTCCCTTCTTGTTGTCTCTTTCATAGGCAAAACAGCAAAACTTTCCTCATTAGTGTGTCACTGACAGAATACCTTGCAATCATGCTGAACTGGGATAAATGGCTTATGTCTGTTGACTCATCCAAAGTGAAAGAAAAGAATGGTGCTGCATTTATGTCCTTCACTTGTGTTGCCTCAATTTGATTTGCCATGATGATGGCACAATCGTGAACAGTTCTTGCTGACGGAGGCATGTCTTTTATTCTTTTAATTATCTTGTATTTATCCGAAAAGTCATCAAAAAGCTCACTGACAACATCAAGCGTGAATGTTTTGGCATACATCTGTGAATGGCTTTTGATTTCTCACAATTGCTCAAGCAGCAGCAAAGCTAGCCAAATTCCAGTCACCTTGTTGGGTCCAAACACGGAGTTGCTGCTGACTAGCTTGCACTGTGCACAGTAGCTCTTAACATGCTTTCTTCCTGCTGTCCCTTGCTGGATATTTCGATGCAAATGTAGTATGGCATGTGTTGAAGTGCCGCTTTATATTTGACCGTTTCATGGATGCAATTTTATCATTGCATATTACATACTGCAGAACCTGTGTGTAATTCCTCTGTCCATTCCTACTGAAAAGTACGATACTACTCATCTTTTTTTTTAGCCATCTTCTTTGTCAAAAGATTTTCTGAAATTACCTAGCTGACTACTTGATTAAAAGGAGGAAATTTTACTTCATGACCTCACAATGACTCATGTACATTACACATTATCCAATAAAAATTTGGTGTTGTCTTGGAGGACAGCTGTGATTGGCTCCAGCCGCCTGCAACCATGAACATGAGTGGTAGGAAATGAATGGATTGTAATACATGAGAATGTTTTATATTTTAAACTTTATTATTATTTTTATTAAAGATTTGCTTGTGAGCCAGATGCAGCCATTAAAAGAGCAACATTTGGCTTGCGAGCCATAGGTTCATGACCCCTGATTTATAGGTTGTGCTGGTTATCAAAGCATGTTACCAAGATCATTCTGATGGGGCACCTTTGTTACTAAGTTACAATGTGTGTGTTCATGGAGAAAGCAATGTTGTTAGAGTCATCGGCTTGCCATGCTGAATGTCAGCAAAAAAGGCTTATAAGGTGGCAAGAGAGGAGGTTCACCCACTCCCAGGGGGTAATGGCCATCTGTGGTGTGTAGTAATATTTCCTAACCTCTTCCAGCTCTGTTTCAGAAAGTTGAGACTTGGCTGAGTTTATTAAGGAGGTGATGTCGAGTAGCATTGTGGAGGAGATTGGGATAGTGTCTGTTAGGGGACATCTTACCCATTTTATTGCTGAGCCACCCATCCTCACCATCTCAGTTTGGGATGTGGACCTATTGGACATGGCCATAGCCCCCCAGGGTTTTGAGATGGTGATTCCTTTCCATTCCCTTGGTGTTCAGTGTGTAAGATGTAGCTGGGATCTCTGGCCTGCAGTGCAAGCACTCTCTCTCTCCCTAGGACTCCTCAGGGACTACGGGGAGCTGGGTTCCCATAGCATCATCCTTGACTAGTTTAATTGTGTTATATTTTCTCCAGGGTCCAGTACTCTCATCGGAATGGGGAGTGGGGAGTATGTGGTGTCCCAGCATGGGTTGGCAAAGTATTGTATAGGAGATGACACGTGTTTTATAGACCTTGTGGCAGAAAAGGCAAAAGTAACCATAGCTCAGTTGGGGTCTAGCAATACTCATGAAGACCCAAGTAGGTGGGATGGGGTTCAGAGATCTGGCCGTAGGGTACTTCCTAGAGGTAGCAGTTTTTGGGATCCCGGGCAGCTGTCTGAAGTCCTGAAGAGAAAGTTATCTCTTTCTAGTTCCCAAAATGGTTCAGCTATCCTCTTGCCCCCAAATTCCCAAGGAAACCATATGAGCTGGGGCCCTTTAATGTATAAAAGGGGCAAAATGCACAAAGGCTAGGGGTAAGGGGGTTGTGGGGAAATGGATTTATCAGAAAGGTGGAGAGACCCTGTGTAATGCAGATAGACCTTGTGTGTCCCGCAGAGAGCCATTTTGCCATGAGTCAGTGGAAGTGCCCAGGGGGTAGAGAGAAGTATTGACAAACTTATGAGGGTTGTACCATGATAACCCAGAATAGCTATAAATTTTCTAAGGGGAAATGTGACCGTGGGTTGGCCCAGTGCGTGAAGTAGTCTCCGGTTCCAATTCGGGTGAGAAGTACCTGAAGTCTCAGAGGTTTGTTTCCTTTGGGAGGGTGACATATCCCAGAGCTATGGATGTTTGTGGATCCAGAGGACAGTTACAAGTATATGGGACCTCATGTGTTAGGGATTTGTTAGTAGAAAGAGATAGAAAGAGTGGAAAAGTTTCTTCAGAAGCTGAGAGAACACTGGAAGGCCTCCAAAAGGGTCCAGGGGAGCAAGTCAGAATTAGATTCAGGTAGAAGAAGAGGAGTGAGAGCTAGGTGTTTGGGAACCTTGTGGAGTCCAGGGAGCTGAAATATGGGGACAGAAACAAGTTCTCAGTCTGGATCCCAAAGACTGTCTGTTGTACACAGTTGTAAATGATGTGTATTTTTATTGGACCATTTTGGATGGCAATCCTTTGTTTCGGCCAGGAGGGATCTTTCTTAATGTGCAGTGTAGTGGAATAACCCATTGCATGGCCTTGGATGGGAACACAGCCAACAAGAAAAGAATGTATTGCTAAGAGAATTGTTTTGTGACTTGAAGGTGGGTCACTGAAACAGGTCTATGTGACTGAAGGAAGTTGCTGTGCTTTTCACAGTAAAACAGTCTCATAAGATTTCTGTTCCTTTCAAGGTGATCCCTTGAGATAAAGAAAGGAATGTTGTGGGAACCATAGAAGCAATAGCAATTAATGCCTTTTGATACTATATTGTTATTAAGCTATCATGCAGGTGTACTCCATGTATCTTTAAGTAAAAGTTATGCTTGTTGTTATGCCAATTTCTCAGTAAACAGGCTTTTTGAAGTCTTGTGAATAAGAATAGGACACAGCATAAACTCGGGGCCATTTTCCTGAGAGAGTGGTGGTCCTTTGCTAGTCCATGATGATTTCATCTGCTGATCTCTCTCTCTGTGCCTTCTACTCACAACAATAGTGCAGGGAAACATTTAATGTGGCAATATGAAGAAAATGGAACACCTCATTTGTGACATAGCAGAGGGAGAGAGAGCAGGTCCCGTGTTCCATATGGTGACATGGTATTGGAAAGAAGGAACAGACTCAGTAAGAGCACACACAGATGAGGAGTTACTTATGTCTGTGGAGAAAGGTGGATCCTTTTTTTCAATCCATGTCAAGGAAGGTAAAGACAGGGTGTTGGGAAAAAGCAGAGGTGCTCCAAGTGTGTGAGAACATCTGAGTCATTCTGAGAGTGCCATAGCCAGAAATCTATAAATCAGTTCATAGCTGGATATGAGGCCCTGTCATGTCTTCAGTGAACAAGTGTGGGCTGCATATGAGGAAAGGAGGAGCAGTGGAGGGAGCGTAGGTGAAGAGCATCATGAGATCAGAGGCAGCCAAATCTCCCAGGGAAAGAAGTGATCCCAGGAAAGGTCATTGTCCCTGGCAGGAAAGGAGGAGCCCTGTAAGACAAGGTGGGACAGGGAAAAAGGAGTGTTTGATGGTGTTGAGGTAAAATATGGATTTGAAATCATAAACACATAGTTAGTGGCTTTCTTGGACTATGTTAAGGATCTATGTGATGGGGTGAATGGCTTGTATGCCTGACACAGAACTACACAGGAGCCTGTGAACACCTTGGCTCCCCTGAGAGAGGATAATGAAGGAGCAATGTCACAGCATGGTAGGGAAGGTGTCTGTGAAATAAGTCCGTGAGGGTCAGACTTACCACATCCTTTTCTCAGATAGGGTCCAGAGGGGAAGGCTGTGTGTCTCTTGCAGAGAGGAAAAAGTTTTTTTACTTGTCATTTTAAATGAGGTGCATGATGGTGATTGTTCATTGGACTATGCACCTGACTCACAGTTCTCCTCACTGGTAGTAGGAGAGAGTGTAAGGTAAAGAAGTCTCTGTGATAGAAGTCCTCCAAGGATGCTCACAAGAAAAAGATATGGGTTCCGGTTGGAGGGTGGTAGAGTTAGGGTTTGTTTTTTAGAAAGTTTACCAGGGTTTGGTAAGCACTGTGTGTTTGGAATGAAGAGGTTAGGAGAACTCTTTCTAAATGTTTTCTTTTTTCGCTGAAAGCACGGATGTGAATCAAGGTAGATATTGAAAAGACAAGACAGTTTTCAGGCTATGTTAGGCTTTTCAACTGTCAGATACCTTAATGTGAGGGAGAAACATGCATTCATAGTGGTACAAGTGTATGGTATACTAGAAGGAAAAGGGGAAAAGTGTAGAAACCTGAGATTTGTCCAGTTGTAAACATGCCAGTGTTGATTTCTCATTTTCACCAGTTGAAAGAACATGCTGCAGGTCCTGGCAGAGCAGTTCAATGTATAGAGCATGAGTCCTACGAAAGTCCTGGATTGGATTCATATTCAGGGCATGAAAGAATAGGAGCCATGTGTTCCTCAACTACTCCATCTCCATGGTTCTGTTTCCAGCAGGTGGACAGTGGCTATGCCCATTGGAGAGAAGGCAGTGAGGGTACCTTGGATAATGCATGTGTCAGCAACAAGTGGGGAAAGTAGGTCCATGTAATCGAGCATCATTCACAGGTGGGGTTGCCAGGAAGCTCCTCGATGGGGTGTGTATGTGGCATTCTGTGTCAGTGTTTTCTCACCTGCCACTTAAGGATAACAGAGCCCATAGTCTAGGGCAAGTGCAATTACAGTGTGTTGCTATAGAACAGGGAGTGAGGCGATGGTATAGGAACTCACCTGGTGATGGTGCATTATGGGGACACTGAATAGTAATCATGTCTGCAGGGTACAGTCCATGAAGGTGGTCCCTGGCTGGGTTACAGTTTCAGTGTCATCACGAAAAATGAGGTAGTCAGGTGTGGTGGTGTGAGACTGAGTCCACTCATGCTCCCTAGCAGTGACAACGTGCAGGGTTCCTGCAATCTTGGGTTTGCAGAGGGATTGTTATTCATGTGAGGATTCTTGGACGTGTTCATGGGGGATGTGAGAAGCTGTGAGTGCAGGCATTGCACAGTCTCTATTCTTTGCACTTGGGGTCAGAGGAAGGTTTGTGGTTTAGGATCAAGGGACGATGAGAGAGTCTGCATGGGACAGCTGTGCCTTTCTGGGAAGTAAGAGAGAAGGGGGATGTCGAGTCCATTTCCTGTGGAAGGAAGGACACTCTCTGTCATGTGTGTGATACATTTGGGTCCCTGAGAGAGGAGAGCAGCAGTTTTCGGGCTTGGTGGTAGTTAAAGAGGGGAGTGAGGTGGAGTGAAGGAGACAGAAGGGGAAGGAAGGAGCTATATCAGTTGGTCTTGAGGGTAGATCATGTTAGAAGTGACCAGACAGGGCCCCTGAGGTAACTTCCTGGTTGCCCATAGGGTGGTTGTGTGGGCTAATGAGTCCTCTTCATTAGGGTACAGCTCTGTCATGAGGACGAATGGAGCAGGGAAGGGACCGGCAGCTGTTCCCGAACACCTAATGGGTGATAGAGTGTATTCTGAGCTGTAGGTTCTGTTATATTGTATGAAGTGTGCCACACTAGTGGCATCTGGAGGAGGAGGAGCAGGGAATGGAGGTCTTGGCTTTCCCAAAATGTCCCTGTGGCTTTCTCCAGGGTTAACTTTTTGAGAAAGAACTTGTTTTAGCATAACTGCATTCAAAATATTTTAGAATAAGCATCTGTATCTGTTTTCAGTTTCTGAGGTTATGGAATTTTAAAGTTTAGCATAGATTTTGCGTGTTAAGAAGTGCTGGGAGGGGGTGTGGTTCCCATGAAGGTTCTGTGAACAGTTGCTATAAGAATCAAGAAGGTGAGGGTATTTATTTGGAAGCAGATGAAAACCTTAATTGTTTTTGGTGTGTTATCAGTGGTGAAGGAGAGACAGAGAGGAAAGCTTACCTGTTTCATCGTCGTGCGGTTTTAAATAAACCTTTGGCAATAGGGTTCCAAAACCCGACTGATTCTAAGTGGCATCTATTTATTTGAATTACTATGTTCCAATTTTGAGGCAGACTGGAAGAATATATAATTAACAATAAAATTCAAAGCTACCTGTTTCATCGTCATGCAGTTTTCAGTATCCAGTGATAGGGGATTGACATGGTGTCCAGTGAGCCTCATCCCTAAGGCTCAGGCACAGGCACTCATTGTGAGAAAGCTGTAATGGAAGTTGGAGGAGATGGATCAGCTGACCTCGTTTCATGGCAGAGGAGTTGTGCAAGAGGGAAAGAGAGGGTGAAGGCCACACTGGTGAACTGCTTAATAGTGTACTAGTGGATGCTGTTTGAGATGTTTATTTAGTAAGTTCAGAAAAAGAGCAGAAATATAGGTAGGGTCTGTTAAATTGTAGTGGAGAGGTGGAAAAATCAAAGGAAGTCACAGTGTGAAAGGAGAGAGAAGGGTCAAGGATGAGGTAGAGGGTAGATGGGGTCATTGAGGCATATAGCGAAAGCAGAGCCAGGTCACACAAGGACTGGTGCAGTCAGAGCAACTTTGCTTTTTGCAGTGTGGTCTGAGGTTTATGTAGAAGGCTCAGAAGAGAGTTTGAGGAGCAGATTCTTCCAGTGTAGTGGAAGGGAGTTAAATAGGTCTTGTTTTTATGGCTTCCAGTATAGAAACAGAAAAAAGTTTGCCCCATTTCTACCAGGGTCTTAAGTAGAGAAGTGCAGAAAAAGGAGTTGGCAAAGTTTATCTTGTATTTTGGGAGGGACTCTGTCTGGACTCACTGGCCATGTCAGTCCAGTGTCCGCTGGGGACAGCACCTGGGCAGAAGAGCATTTGTGAGGAGGTACAATTAGAGTCCTGCCTCCTTGTCTGCAAGGTTCTTGTGGAAGAACGCTTCTCTGTAGCTGACCCGGTGACAGGGATGAGTCCTCCTGTTTCTCGAAGTTGAAGTTCAGCAAAAGCCATGGGGGGTGTGGACAGACATTGGGGAATGCAGCAGGAGGACTGCGAGCTGCAAATGGAGGACTGGAAGTGGGAAAGACCAAAGTTGTTTTGCTGAAAACATTTGTGGAAGATTTTATCAGCTGTGGATTCCTATTGACAGAATTGTTGGTAGAGGGGGTACTGTGAAAAGGGTGAAATGATTTCTTTCTTTTGGAAGCATGTGTGGGCTGTGGTCATCAGAGCAGAATCAGGGCCAGCTACCAGGGAAAGTCTCATTCGCCCATGGTCCCGGCTCGCCCTCCTTGGTTCCCCCCAGGTGCCCAGGAGACAGCTTACCTTCGGGTGTGTTTTCCCAGGAGTGGGATGGCGGGGTGCAGGAAGTACAGAGCAAAGACAGTTTCTCTGGGGAAAGGTGCTAGTAAGGACCCTGAGTCTCATGTGCGGCTGTCCAAGAGTGAGCTGGCTGGAGGAGGCCTCCCCCATGGTGGACCGACCTCCCCTAGTCACAGCCTCAATTCCAGCTGGAATTTAGCCTGGGGGTTTGGTGAGAAGAAGGGGAGTGTAGATCCCAGAGCTTTTCTTACTTACTCATTTGTGTTCAGGCATGTGCTCCCAATGTCCTGTCCATCACACCCAGAGTTGAGTTCTGCTTGAGCCCACTGTGAGTGGAGGGGCCAATTGGAGGGGCTGGAGATCCATTGTACTCTGCCATTTTCCCAAAGTAGGACAATAAATGGGAGGGTGATGGAGTAGGATGTACTTATGAACAATATTTTGTTTTTTCTGTACGTAGGTGTTTGGGAAAAAACAAGGCTGGGGGTGGGGGAGAGGGGTTACATCCTAGATTTCAGTGATATGGTCATGTGTGACTTCTTTTAAGGTATGGCATGAGAAAGGTGGTTGATCTCACCCTTCAGCAGGGAGATCGGTCAGAAACTGAAAGGTACCTCACCAGTCTCCATTGCAAGGGTAGTGGAGGACTCCGTGCTAGCACAGGGCGAACACACACAAGCTGAGTACTTACTGTTGTGGCCCGGCAAGAAGTGTCTTATAGCCTTCATTGGAATTCATGGCCAGTGAGTCACCTGGTCACCTCCCTTGAAAAATTTGCATATTCATGTGGTGTGAGGAAATGCTAACATTTAGGTTTCCTGTCCGTTTAGGTCTGCTCCTAGTGTGTGGTGTGTCAGAGTCTGGTGGAGTTCATTTGGGAGATACTTAGTAGTGTGGATCTAAAGGATTCTGAGACAGTGTTCATTCCATGTTGGAGTGAACACTGAAGGAAGGGCTTAGGAGTTGGGGAGGCATAGTGCCCAGGCTGGGCTGTTGAGCATCTGAAGAGAAGAGGAGCCCTGTGATGGGCAATGGGCAATGGGCATTGTAAATGGGGAGGAGTGAGGTGACATGCAGTTTTGTTTAGACCGGGCCAAGAGGTAGAGCTGCATTGGCCTAGCAAGGCACAAGGTTTCCAGAATCCAAGGAAGGTGGTTATTGGCTTGTGTGCTGAGTTTGGTTACCTTTGGAGAGAGGAAGAGAAAGCAACACATGGGGCAGCTGAGGTTACTTAAACTGGGTTCTAGGCTGCATCAGTGTCAAAGAAGGGAGAGGGTTAGAGACATCTTCAATTGAAGGGGCCATTGGATCTACACTTACCCGATGCCAGTCTGTAGTGCTCCCGAGTGTATTTTTGTGGGCACATGGCTGGCTGTGAGGAGGTCTAAGTGGAGGCAATGTACTTCCTGATGGATTGTTGTAAGGTGCCAAAAGTTACAGAATTAATATTAATATTTTAGGAAGTTTAAAGAATATTTAATTGGTTTGGGCTAGGCGTCCAAAGAGAGATTTTGAAAATAATTCTTATATTTGTGTGATTAACATAAGACTAGGATGGCATTGTGTTGTAAATGCAGAAAGAGAAAGAAGACTTAGATTCCCTGACCTTCCCCTATACCTATGGAGGAAGGGTCAATGGCTAGCCAGGTGTAGGGAGAAAAGAATTAAATCTTTTCTTGGGCTGATGGACCATTTGCAAGCATTTGTTTCCATGGAAACCACCCCTCCCCTCCTAAAAGCCTGTAATTAATGTACATATCTCTAAACAAAAGGTATAAACTTATGCTGTGATGTCAGGTTTTCTCCCCTCCCATGTGTAATTAGGAGTATATAAACAGCCCCTGAACTGTTTTTGGGGGCTGCACAATTTTGGTCTGTTGCCCTGTGTTAGTCATATGCGGCCAATATATTTAATAAATTTCCTCCTTTAATAAACTTTTCAAAAACTTATTTGGACTACGTGCCTCTACGAACACCTGCGGATTTGTGGATTTAGTTAATTTACAACATTTGGCACCCATGCCGGCCTACAGTGTTTTGCATCACTCTGTAGAGGCACCTTGAATCAGAGGGACTCTATGGGGAGCTGCCCGGGTCCCAGTTGATAGCTGAGGAGAGGCGCGCCACCTGAGACTTCCAGGGCTCCCAGTCTTCCTGTGGGGTTTGGATAGTTCTCTGGTAGACAAGACTGGTCCCCAAATTTGACAATTTGAACTATTTGGCAAAGAAATAAAGGGTGTAAGAAAAACAGCTCTTTCTGCTTTGCTGAATTTTTCTGGCTTTCCTCTAAATACTTGCTTTTGCTTTTTGTCTGAGACTGGTACTGGTCAAATTTGTTTGGGACTAGAATGTGGGTAAAGTGGATTTGGGGCTTTGCTGATTTGGGCCTCAGGGGATGTGGAACCCCGGTGGAGTAAGTAGGGCTTTCGAGACTATTTCGCTGTCTGTAGCTAGTCCATATTCTTTATGTTTTGATCTGCCGCAAAACAAATCAGACATGGTCGTAACTTCGCTCAGGCTTTTCAAGACTGAGATGTCGGTGGAAAGTTTTTAGGTCCTGCCTTGGATTCTGGGGGATATCTGCTCATACTCTGGAAGCACAGTTAGTAGGAACTGAAAGTGACCAGGTCCATCAGCTTCTATCGCGGTTTTGTGTTTACACATTTGGTCATTATTAGGAACTGAGTGGACCAGGTCCACCAGTTCTGCCTCGAGCCTTCAGAAACGTCAGGTTTTCTAGAGAAATAGAAATGGGGCAATGTGTCTATCTCTAGGAAGGCTAATGGAGGTTGAGTCCATCCAGGATTAGTCAGTCTTGCATCGCACTGAATCAGTGGAGGCTGAGCTAACCTGGATTGATTAATCTCAACCCAAGACTTCCAAGAAACGTCTCTGTATTTGTGGAGATCTCTTTGTTCTCCTTACTCTTAAATTCTAAAATTCCTGGGTTTAAAGTTTAAAGTCCCTGCAGAATATGGCCTGCCTGCATCTGAGAGGTGAGGTGGGGGTGCTCTTCCCTCATCTATGAAAGCGCACTCTTGTGTGTTTGTATATAAGTCCTTTGTTTAATTTTTAAATGTGTCTGTTTGAGTCTTTTGTGTTAAAACTGGAAGCTTCTGACTAAAAAGCAATCTTAAGTAGCAAACTATTAATCTCTTTGTTCTCAATTTGGCTTTGGGGCACCCTTCTAGGTTTCTCTCCTTGTCCTGTGTAATAATAAATATCTCTATAGTCAAACACCTTTTATTCTGGGTGCTACTTAACTATCTGTCCTATATTTTTGTTTTATTGTTGCACTATGTAAGGCATTTTTCCCCGCCGAGAAGGAAGGAACAGGTCTCGGAGCCACGAAGTGTGGTAAGTTCAAAAGGCTTTATTCAGTACAAAGCATTCCCCGGACAAGACTCACTGGCCTGTAAGATGGAGGTCAGGAAAATTGCACATGGAGAGACTGCGTGGGTATATTTAAAAAAAAGGGGTACCTCTAGGGAAGTCGGGCTAATATGATGTAGAGAAATCTTACTGGCTGACAAGTCAGTCGCTTTTTTCCAAGGAGTCCTAGGAAGTTTCCTTTAGCATGCTTGGTTGTGGGCGGTCCCAGCCAAAGTTCACGGGCCTAGGTTCCCCACATGACCATCCCTCTATCCACCGACCTTAAATTCTGATCTTTTTGTGTTAATAAGGGGCGCTGCTTATTTGTCTGGCTACTTCCTGCTGAATAGGGGCATTGTGGGGAGGGAGAGATCAGAAGGTGGTGGTTTTGAGGGGTGTCAGGAGGAACATTTGTTTGGCCATGAGTTGAGAAACTTCGCTGGTGTGGTTCTGTAAGAATTTTTTTAAAAAAAGAGAGGTGGATATGAGTTATACTCTGATAATTAGAAGAAGATTTAGGTAGGATAGGGGCAGCGCAGGTAAGAATAGGTGGCTGCTATTAGGAGTTAAGCAGGTTGTAAGAGGAGAGATTTTTGCTTAATTTTTTTGCAGACAGTTCAGATTGAAGATTCTTTTATCAGGCCAGTTTTACTGAACAGCATTGCTCCCTGCTTCAGCTCACTCTGGTGGCAGGTTCCTGGTGGGAGGGACAGGAGCAACAGGAGGGTCTGCATTACCCAATTTTTTGGTGAGTCGCAGACGAGTAAGGCCCAGTGGTTCTGACTCCCAACAATCCTGTATGGGAGCAAGTTTGAGGCGAGAGACATGATACCAAGGTGTTTTTGCCCTAGGAACTTAGCTGCAGTAGGAGTAGTCAGTATTACCGTATGGGGTCCCGTCCTTCTGGGCTGTAGGGAGCCAGGCTGCAGCTCCCTTAGAAGAATGCTATCTCCTGGTTGGAGGGGGACTGCTGGCTGTGTTTCATCTGGACCCCCTATGGGAGGAAGGGTCTGGTCCGCGTGTTCCCTGAGAAGATGACAAAGTAAAGACAGACAGGGGAGGTATGTGGCAAGAGGAGGGGGGTTGACAGGTAAGCTGTGATTGATTAGGAATGGTCTATCATAAACCAGCTCAAAGGGGCTAAGTCCAGTGAGGTTTCGTGGGGTTGCCCTGATTCTGGTAAGTGCCAGGGGGAGGAGGTTTGGTCAGGAGAGCCTGGTCTCCATGGAAAGTTTGGTTAGCTGACCCTTCAGGATGCCATGGGCCCTTTCCACCTTACCTGATGATTCATGGTGATAGGGTATGTGGAGCTTCCAGGTGATGTTGAGAAAGGTGGCAACCTGCTGGACTATTTGAGCAGTGAAGGCTGGGCCTTTTTCTGACTGGATGGTAGTCGGCAGTCCAAACCGCAGGATGATGTTTTCAACGAAAATGGAGGCAACAGTGTCTGCTGTTTCTCGAGAAGTTGGAAAGGCTTCTATCCATCCTGAAAAGGTGTCAACAAAAGTTAAGAGATAATGGAGTTTTTTGTGAGGGGGCATATGAGTGAAGTCAATCTGCCAATCCTGGCCTGGCACATGCCCCCCCCAGCTGATGAGTAGGGAAGCAAGGGCAGAGTCCCCCTTGTGTAGAGGTTTTGGAACAGACAGCACATGCTGCGGGTACCTTTTCGATAGTCTGCTGGAGGCCTGGGAGGGAAAAGAGTGGTGTAAGAACCAATAGAGAGCTTTTGGCCCTATGTGTAAGGAACAGTGGATATCAGAAAGGAGAGTTTCAGCCTGTTCTTTTGGTAAGGCAATTCTATCTCCAAGGAATATCCATCCCTGGTTGCACACATCTCCACCCTTTTTGAGGAGGGTCTGTTCTTCCTCAGGAGTGTAGGAAGGTTTCAAGGAGGTGGAGAGAAACATGAGAGGAGAGGGGGAGGCTCCCAGGGTGAGGTTGCGAGCTGTCACATCGGTCCGAGCATTTCCCAAGGCCACCAGGTCCTGAGAGGTTTGATGGCCCCTACAATGTACCACAGCCACCTCAGTGGGAAGCTGTAATGCCTGCAAAAGTTTAGAAATGAGGGTAGCATTAATTATGAGGGAGCCCCTGGTAGTGAGGAAGCCCCTTTCCTTCCAGAGGGCAGAGTGGCTGTGGGTGATAAGAAAAGCATATTTAGAGTCAGTATATATAGTTACGTGTTTTCCCTGGGCCAGAGTGAGTGCCCGCGTGAGGGCAATCAGCTCTGCTTTCTGGGAGGTGGTGCCCTCTGGCAGCTGTTGAGCTTCTAGGGTGGAAGAGGTAGTGACCACCGTGTAGGCTGCCCGCCATCGTCCATCAGGTCCCTGTACAGAGCTCCCATCTATAAAGAGTATTAGATCTGGATCTTTTAAAGGAGAATCTGATAATCCATCTCGAGGCTTGTTGAAGAAATCTATTAATTCCATACAGAAGTGGGTGGGTTCTGGAAGTGTCGCTGGAGCTGGCAGTAGAGTGGCTGGGTTGAGTCTGGGAGATGGCAAAAGAGTGACTGACGGGTTTTCAATGAACAGGAGGTGAAATTCTTATAGGTGGGAAAAACTTAACAGAGAAAGAGATTTGTGTGAAAGGAGGTCAGTGAGCCTGTGGGAGGAGAATACAGTGATGGGTTGGAAAAGGGTGAGCTTAGTAGCCTCCTTGGTGAGTTCAGCTGCTGCACCCAGTGCCCAGAGGCAGGGCTGCCAGCCTTTGATGGTGGTGTCCAGTTGCAGTTGTTTAGAGAGATATGCCATGGGGCGGTATGTAGGCCCCACAGGTTGAGTTAACATGCCAACACCATTACTGTGCTTTTCATCAGTGAAAAGATGGAAGGGGCATCTGGAGTCGGGTAAAGTGAGAGGGAGAGAGGAGATGAGAGCATCTCGAAGGGTACAGAAAGCCCCTTTTTTTTTTGTTTTATATATATTTTTTAATATTAATATTTTTTTATTAAATTTAATGCAGTGACATTGATAAATCAGGGTACATATGTTGAGAGAAAATATCTCTAGATTATTTTGACATTTGATTGTGCTGTATACCCCTCCCGCAAAGTTAAATTGTCTTCTGTCACCTTCTATCTGGTTTTCTTTGTGCCCCTCCCCTCCCCTAACCCCTCTCTCCTTCTTCACCCCCTCCCCCCTCCCCCAACCCCCCCGCCCCTGTTGCCATCACATTCTTGTTCATGTCTCTGAGTCTCATTTTTATGTCCCTTCTATGTATGGATTCATCTCAGTTTTTTTTCTGATTTACTTATTTCACTCCGTATAATGTTGTCAAGGTCCATCCATGTTATTGTAAATGATCCGATGTCATCATTTCTTATGGCTGAGTAGTATTCCATAGTATATATGTACCAAAGTTTTTTAATCCACTCGTCCTCTGACGGACACTTGGGCTGTTTCCAGATCTTCGCTATTGTGAACAATGCTGCCACAAACATGCGGGTGCATTTCTCCTTTTCGAGCCGTTCTATGGTGTCTTGGGGTATATTCCTAAAAGTGGGATAGCTGGGTCAAAAGGCGGTTCGATTTTCAGTTTTTTGAGGAATCTCCATACTGTTTTCCACAGTGGCTGCACCAGTCTGCATTCCCACCAGCAGTGCAGGAGGGTTCCCTTTTCTCCACATCCTCGCCAGCACTTATTCTGTGTTGTTTTGTTGATAAGCGCCATTCTGACTGGTGTAAGGTGATATCTCATTGTGGTTTTAATTTGCATTTCTCTAATGATTAGTGATGTTGAGCATTTTTTCATATGCCTATTGGCCATCTGTATGTCCTCTTTGGAGAAGTGTCTATTCATCTCTTTTGCCCATTTTTGGATTGGGTTGTTTGTCTTCCTGGTGTTGAGTTTTACAAGTTCTTTATAAATTTTGGTTATTAACCCCTTATCAGACGTATTGTCAAATATGTTCTCCCATTGTGTAGTTTTTCTTTTTATTCTGTTCTTGTTGTCTTTAGCTGTGCAGAAGCTTTTTAGTTTGATATAGTCCCATTTGTTTATCCTGTCTTTTATTTCACTTCCCCGTGAAGATAAATCAGCAAATATATTGCTCCGAGAGATGTCGGAGAGCTTACTGCCTATGTTTTCTTCTAAGATGCTTATGGTTTCACGGCCTACATTCAAGTCTTTTATCCATTTTGAGTTTATTTTTGTGAGTGGTGTAAGCTGGTGATCTAGTTTCATTTTTTTGCAGGTAGCTGTCCAATTTTCCCAACACCATTTGTTAAAGAGGCTGTCTTTACTCCATTGTATTTCCTTACCTCCTTTGTCAAATATCAGTTGTCCATAGAACTGTGGGTTTATTTCTGGGTTCTCTGTTCTATTCCATTGATCTATATGCCTGTTCTTATGCCAGTACCAGGCTATTTTGAGTACAATGGCCTTGTAGTATAACTTGATATCAGGAAGTGTGATACCTCCCACTTTATTCTTCTTTTTTAAGATTGCTGAGGCTATTCGTGTCCTTTTTTGGTTCCATATAAATTTTTGGAATATGTGTTCTATATCTTTGAAGTATGTCATTGGTATTTTAATTGGTATTGCATTGAATTTATAAATTGCTTTGGGTAATATAGACATTTTAATGATGTTTATTCTTCCTAACCATGAGCACTGTATATGCTTACACTTGTTAGTATCTTCCTTGATTTCTTTTATCAATGTTTTGTAATTTTCCGAGTACAAGTCTTTAGTCTCCTTGGTTAGTTTACTCCTAGGTACTTTATTTTTTTGATTGTAATTGTGAAGGGGATTGTTTCCTTAATTTCTCTTTCTGACTGTTCATTGTCGGTGTATAAAAATGCTTCTGATTTCTGAGTATTGATTTTATATCCTGCCACTTTGCTGAATTTATTTATCAGGTCCAGTAGTTTTTTGACTGAGACTTTAGGGTTTTCTATCTACAATATCATATCATCTGCAAATAATGATAGTTTTACTTCTTCTTTTCCAACTTGAATGCCTTTTATTTCTTCTTCTTGTCTGATTGCTGTGGCTAGGACTTCCAGGACTATGTTAAATAAGAGTGGTGAAAGGGGGCACCCCTGCCTTGTTCCTGATCTTAAGGGTATTGCTTTTAATTTTTTCCCATTGAGTATGATGTTGGCTGTGGGTTTCTCATAGATGGCTTTTATCATGTTGAGGTATGTTCCCTGTATTCCCACTTTGCTGAGAGTTTTGATCATGAATGGGTGCTGGATTTTATCAAATGCTTTTTCTGCATCTATTGAAATTATCATATGGTTTTTCTCCTTCTTTTTGTTTATGTGATGAATCACATTGATTGATTTACGAATATTGTACCAGCCTTGCCTCCCCAGAATAAATCCCACTTGATCATGGTGTATGATTTTTTCCATATATTGTTGGATCCGGTTTGCTAATATTTTGTTGAGGATTTTAGCATCTATATTCATCAGAGATATTGGCCTATAATTTTCTTTCTTTGTGTGGTCTTTGCCTGGTTTTGGAATCAGAATTATGCTCGCCTCATAAAAGGAGTTTGGAAGTCTTCCTTCCTCTTGAATTTTTTGAAATAGTTTGAGAAGGATAGGAGTTAGTTCTTCTTTGAATATTTGGTAGAATTCCGTTGTGAAGCCATCGGGCCCCGGACTTTTCTTTGTTGGGAGTTTTTTGATAACTGTTTCGATCTCCTTTGGTGTAATTGGTCTGTTTAAGTTTTCTGATTCTTCCAGATTGATTTTTGGAAGATTGTATGTTTCAAGGAATTTGTCCATTTCATCTAGGTTGTCTAGTTTTTTGGCATACAGTTCTTCATAGTATTTTCTTACAATATTTTGTATTTCTGTTGTGTCAGTTGTTATTTCTCCTCTTTCATTTCTAATTTTATTTATTTGAGTCCTCTCTCTCTTTTTCTTGGTGAGTATACTTAAAGGTGCATCAATCTTGTTTACCTTTTCAGAGAACCAGCTCCTAGTTTCATTGATCCTCTGTATTGTTTCTTTAGCCTCTATGTCATTTATTTCTTCTCTGATCTTTATTATTTCCTTCCTTCTACTACATTTGGGCTTTACTTGCTGTTCTTTTTCTAATTCTTTTAGATGCAGGGTTAAGTTGTTTATTTGAGCTTTTTCTAGCTTCTGAAAGTGTGCCTGTAGTGCTATGAACTTCCCTCTCAGCACTGCTTTCGCTGTGTCCCATAAATTTTGAGTTGTTGTATGCTCATTGTCATTCGTTTCTAGGAATTTCTTTATTTCTTCTTTGATCTCATTCTTAATCCTTTCATTATTTAACACCCTGCTATTTAGTTTCCATGTGTTTGAGAATTTTTGAGCTTTTCTGCTGTGATTCATTTCTAGTTTCATGCCGTTGTGATCGGAGCAAGTGCTTGATATGATTTCAGTCTTCTTAAATTTGTTGAGAGCACTTTTGTGCCCTAACATGTGGTCTATCCTAGAGAATGTACCATGAGCACTTGAAAAGAATGTATATTCTGCTGCTTTAGGGTGAAAGGTTCTGAAGATGTCTATTAAATCGAGTTGATCTAGTGTTTCCAATAAGTCTGCTGTTTCTTTGTTAATTTTCTTTCTTGAGGATCTATCTAGTGATGTTAGTGGGGTATTGAAATCCCCTACTATTATAGTATTGCTGTTGATCTCGCCCTTTAAATCCATCAAAGTCTGTTTTATATATTTGGGTGCTCCTATATTAGGTGCATAGATATTTATAATAGTTATATCTTCCTGTTGGATTACTCCCTTTATCATTATGTAGTGGCCTTCTTTATCTCTTACTATATCCTTTGTTTTAAAGTCCAATTTGTCTGATATAAGTATTGCTACCCCAGCTTTTTTTTCATTTCCATTTGCATGAAACATTTTTTTCCATCCTTTTACCTTCAATCTGTGTGTGTCTTTTGTTCTAAGGTGTGTCTCTTGTAGACAACATATGTATGGGTCCTGTTTTCTTATCCACGCAGCTACCCTATGTCTTTTGATTGGATCATTTAATCCATTTACATTTAAGGTTATTATTGATATGTAGTTGTTTATTGCCATTTTCTTCTTTAAAGGTGTATTCCTTTTTCTTTTTTTTTTTTTCTGTATTCTTTTCCCACTTTATCTGTTTGCACCAGGCCCCTTAATATTTCCTGCAGCATTGGTTTGGTTTTAATGAATTCCTTAAGTTGTTCTTTGTCTGGGAAGCTTTTTATTTCTCCTTCAATTTTAAACGATAGCCTTGCTGGATAAAGTAGTCTTGGTTGTAGGTTCTTGTTCTGCATTACTTTGAATATTTCTTGCCATTCCCTTCTGGCCTCAAGTGTTTCTGTTGAGAAGTCAGATGTCATCCTTATGGGAGCTCCTTTGTAGGTGATAACTTTTTTTTCTTTTGCAGCTTTTAATATTTTCTCTTTATCGCTTAGCTTTGGTATTTTAATTATGATGTGTCTTGGTGTAGGTTTCTTTGGGTTTCTCTTTAATGGAGTCCTCTGTGCTTCTTGGATTTGTGAGAGTTTCTCTTGCATTAATTTAGGGAAGTTTTCAGCTATGATATGATTGAACAAAGTCTCTATCCCTTGTTCTTTTTCTTCTTCTTCAGGAACCCCTATGATGCGGATGTTATTTCTCTTCATGTTGTCACAGAGCTCTCTAAGAGTTTCCTCTGACTTTTTGAGTCTTTTTTCTCTTTTCTTCTCTGCTTTCATGCCTTCATTCCAGTTGTCTTCTAACTCGCTGATTCGATCCTCTGCTCTATCTATCCTGTTTTTAATTCCTTCCATTGTGGTCTTTATTTCTGATATTGTATTTGTCGTCTCCAACTGATTCTTTTTTATACTTGCTATTTCTTTATTTAGGTTTTCAAACTCCCCCTCCATTGTTGTTCTAAGATTCCTAAGCATCCTTACAATCATTATTTTGAACTCCGCATCTGGAAGTTTGATTATTTCCATATCACTCAGTTCATCTCTCGAAAGTGTCTCTTGTGGTTTCATTTGGATTGCACTCCTTTGTTTTCTCATCTTCTTCTTCTTTTTTTTTTTTTTTATTTGTAGAGTTGATTGAGTCTAGGCTTGGTGTTGTCTGCCTCCAGTTTTCAGTTGTGTTATTTTTAGGTCTTCGTGGGTTGGTATCAGCTATTATTTGTAATCCACTTTCGGATTTGGGCAGCTTTGAAGTCTTGATTTGTTTGTTTTCTTAACAGGTGATAGTCTTGTTAACTGATCTCAGCAGGGGGCTTCCTTGAAACTGTATCCAGGAATGCTGTGGGTGTAACCTGAGACGCTGAAGGTCTCTTCCTCCAACTAATCTCACTGGGGGCAGGGTTTTTTCTCTCAGCTTCAGTAGGGGGAGGTGTATCTCAGATCTCCATGGAGACCTGAGTTACTGCCCCTCCTCCCCACTTCTTGTTTTCAGCTGTGTCTTGTTGTGCTGATTGGAGCTGGATAGATGTCCGGAGATCTCTGATCCGGAAGCACTTCAGCTCTGTTTTGTGAAAGGTTCAGTCCCTCCCCCAGCTATGGCCGCCTCCAGCACGAATGAGTCAGCTTTTTTATTTTGTTTCTTGCATACCTTAGCCCCTCACAGTCTGTCCCTCTCCCTGTCTTTTCCACTTGGGAGATAAGCTGGTCTTTTCAACCCACCTTGCTCCCTGGTCGCCAGGTAAGTGGCTGTGAGCAGTAGTTTCTGCTCTTTTTCCTCTGTGAAATCCTCTCTGGGCTCTCAGCCTCACCCCCCTCCTTCCCTTCCTGTAAGCAGAGGAGATTCAGGCACTCCTTACCAGGATTATTGTGGCTTCCTCTTTGCTCCTTGGTTTTTGAGAGCTGTTCTTGCAGTTCAGTGTTGGTTTTTCATGCTGATTTTTTCTAAATTGATTTGTATTCCAGTTTGGTGTTGAGAGCTGGGTGTCTGTGCATCCGCCTACTCCGCTGCCATCTTCTCTCTCCCAGAAAGCCCTTTTGACAGTGGTGGGGGATGTGAGAGGTCCCGTAGGAGTCTCTTTGGCAGCCTCGTAGAGGGGTTTGGCTAAGAGAGCAAAATAGGGAATCCAGTGTCTAAAAAAGCCTATTAGACCAAGGAAAGAAAGAATCTGATCAGCAGTGGTAGGTGGTTGGAGACTGCGGATGGTCTGAGTTCGATCTAGGGCAGGGGTACCCAAACTATGGCCCACGGGCCACATGCGGCCCCCTGAGGCCATTTATCCAGCCCCCGCTGCACTTCCAGAAAGGGCACCTCTTTCATTGGTGGTCAGTGAGAGGAGCATAGTTCCCATTGAAATACTGGTCAGTTGGTTGATTTAAATTTACTTGTTCTTTATTTTAAATATTGTATTTGTTCTCGTTTTGTTTGTTTTTTTTTTACTTTAAAATAAGATCTGTGCAGTGTGCATAGGGATTTGTTCATAGTTTTTTTTATAGTCTGGCCCTCCAATGGTCTGAGGGACAGTGAACTTGCCCCCTGTGTAAAAAGTTTGGGGACCCCTGATCTAGGGTGAGACCTCGGGTGGTGGAAGTCAAGGTGATGCCCAGATAGACTACAGACTAAGAGTGAAGTTGAGCCTTAGTAGGGGAGATACAATATCTCTTCATGGCAAGAAAGTTAAGAAGGGTAGCTGTGTGTCTTCTTGAGGCAGACAAGGAGGGACTGCAGAGAAGTAGGTTATCTACATATTGTGAGAGAGTACTAGTCTCGAGATCGCATGCAGCTAAATCCCGAGCCAGCACCTGTCCAAACATGTGTGGGCTGTCTCTGAACCCCTGGGGCAGGATGATCCACGTAAGCTGCTGGGCTGCATTAGTGTCCGGATCAGTCCAAGTAAAGGCAAACAGAAAGTAAGAGTCAAGGTGTAGAGGAATGGTAAAGAAGGCATCCTTGAGATCTAGGACTGTGAAGTGAGTGGTGTCTGATGGAATGTGTAAGGATTAGGGACTACTGGATGGAGGGGAACTACTGCCTCATTGATTAGGCGTAAGTCTTGTATGAGGCGATAAGCTCCTGAAGGTTTTCAAACAGGAAGGATGAGGGTATTGCAGGGAGAGTCCGTGGGGATGAGTAAGCCTTGGTTTAAGAGGCAGATAATTATGGGTTTAAGGCCCTGGTGGTGACTTGCTGAAATAGGGAATTGGGGCCTAGATGGAAATTGGGAGGGATTCTTTAAGCAGATGTGTACAGGTGGGTGGTGGGTTGCTACCACAGGGGTAGAAGTGTCCCAGACCTGAGGGTTGACAACATCTGGTGGAATAGGAGGTGTGACTGGGTTAGAGTGATCTGTGGTAGTGGGAGAGTCTTTAGTCAGGAGTGGTAGGAGTGAGTGGGAAGATGCTGTCAGCTGGATAGTGGCTCCGAGACTGTGTAGAATGTCTTGACCCAGAAGGGGTACAGGGCATGATGGCCTGACTAAGAACGAGTGTGAAAAGGGAATTCCATCCAAACTGCATGTCAGAGGTGGTGTGCGAAGAGGAGGAGAAAGGTCCCACCCACTCCCATAACCGAGACCTGTGAGGGAACTAGAAGTCCAGAGTATGAAGGTAAAACAAAGAAGGTAGCCCCTGTGTCCACAAGACATGATATGGACTTACCCGCTACCTGTAACATCACCCTTGGCTCAGAGAGAGTAATGAGGGTCTCCAAGTCCAGCCACATCAGTCGTCTGCGAGGCCTAGGAATTCAAATGATGGCCCCACCTGGCTGGCTTGGCCTCCCATCTGAGCAGCCTGTCCTCCACGTTGAGACATCAAGGATGAGCCTGCTGCCAAAAGGGGACAATCGCCCCGCCAGTGACCACGCTGCTTGCAGTTAAGGCAGGGCTTAATGGGCGGCCTTGGGCAGGGGCACTGCTGGGACCAATGACCCTCCTTGCCACACTTAAAGCAAGCTCCTGGTGGGGATCCTCTTGGTGGCCCAGACCTAGGTCGAGCACCCTCTGTGCCTTGCCCTTGTTGTTCTGGCCTTAGAGCTGCCACAAGAGCCTGGGTTTGGAGTGATACTTTCTGCTGCATGTGGGCCTGGTGTTCAGCCTTAGCCTGTCCCTCTCGACTGTTAAAAACCTTAAATGCCATGTTCATCAGATCTCGGATAGGGGTCTGGGGGCCCTCTTCTGCCTTTTTAAGTTTCCTCTGAATGTCCGAGGCCGATTGAGAAATAAAGTGGGTGGCTAATACAATGGCTCCGGTATTAAAGGTAGGGTCTAAATGAGTGTGGAGGATCATAGTGTCAGTGAGGCGATTTAAGAAGAGAGCCAGATTTTCCTCAGGTCCTTGAGTAATTTCCCTTAATTTGTCATAGTTAACTACCTTTTGTGCTGCATCCTGCATGCCAGCTACAAGACATTCAATCATTTGGTCTCGTAGTCTCCTACCTGTTTGTTCTGCCTGGTAATTCCAGTTGGGGTCCGTGTCAGGGACCGCCTCTGGGCCCACTGGCATTTGAGGATTTGAGGCGTGGACCTTATCTGCATGAGCTTGTGCCGCCATCTGGATTTGATCCCGTTCATTGGGGGTAAGGGTAGAAGAGACAATAATATAAAGATCATGCCAAGTGAGGTCATATGCCTGAGTGAGATATTGGAATTCTTTGGTATAGTTGGTAGGATTAGAAGAGTAAGACCCCAAACACTTTTCGATTGCAGACAGATCAGAGAAGGAGAAAGGCACATGAACCCGAAAAACTCCTTCTGCTCTGGCCACCTTGCGGAGAGGGCATAGGAGATTGGCTTCCTCTTGTGGCCTGGAGTGAGATTGGGTGTGAGCGCTGACTGGAGAGGAGAGAGAGAGAGAGAGCATCATTTGCAGGTGGGGAAGCAGGATCTAGTGAAGAGGGGGGGGAGTCCAATGGGACCAAGGGAGCCGAGGGAGTCTTGCAGGAGGGGAAGAGAATTCCTCGGGGGAGTTGGAAAAGGAGGAGGAATCTGCAGTGGAGGGTTTATCTGAGGTTTCTCTGGCCAAGAGAATGTGCAGTGTAGAGCAACCAGCACAGAATTTAGGACGAGAACGCAGATGCCAAAACCCCTGAATATAAGGAACTTCTGACCACTTCCCAGCCTCCTGGCAATAATTCAGTAAATCAGTAAGGATGTTAAAATCAAAAGTCCCTTCCTGAGGCCACCTGGTCTGGTTATCCAGCATGTATTGTGGCCAGGCTACGCTACAGAAGAAGATTAGTTTCTTCTTTTTTAGGGAATGATCAATGTTTGAGAGATTCTGAATTAGGCACCCCAGGGGTGTTTTAGAGTCAGATTTGGATCCCTTTGTTCCCATACTCACCCTCAGTTATTGGAGTGGTCAGACTTGAGTATTAGCATCCTAAAAACTCAAGGTCCGGCGTCGAACGGAAAAGGTAAAGTAGAAATGCTCCAGACATCTCCAAAGGCAAATGCACTTGGTCAGAAAAAGAAGTACCTGACACAGCTGCGGTTTCGGACAGGGATTCTCAGAGGAGAGAACTGAGGTGGGGGGAGGCTGGAGGTGAGAAACTTACCACAACATGTGCTGAAGTGGGTGGAAGATCAGAGGTCCTGGTTCTTTCTCGGAGGGAAGGGGAGAGGAGCGATCCTTGCAGACTTCTGACTCCTCCCGGGTTTTTGTCACCAAAATGTAAGGTATTTTTCCCTGCCAAGAAGGAAGGAACAGGTCTCGGAGCCACAAAGTGTGGTAAGTTCAAAAGGCTTTATTCAGTACAAAGTGTTCCCTGGACAAGACTCACTGGCCTGTAAGATGGAGGTCAGGAAAATTGCACACGGAGAGACCACATGGGTATATTTCAAAGAAGGGGTACCTCTAGGGAAGTCGGGCTAATATGACATAGAGAAATCTTACTGGCTGACAAGTCAGTCACTTTTTTTCCAAGGAGTCCTAGGAAGTTTCCTTTGGCGCACTTGGCTGTGGGCAGTCCCAGTCAAAGTTCGCGGGCCTAGGTTCCCCACATGACCATCCCTCTATCCACCGACCTTACACACTAATTCTTAAATTATCCTGAAACAAGTTTCAGTTTTGTAATAAGTAATAGCAACCAGGAATTCTAATCCCCAGATAATAAATAAAGACAGTCTGGAGTATAGTAATTGGGAACCCAGGTTGTCCCGATCAGTTTCCATACATTGATTGGTTGCTAAATTTAATAATGAATCCACCACAGTGGCTTTTAAAACATGCTCAATACAAAGTGGGTGCCATGTCTTCTTGGTCATGCAAAATTTGAGTAAAAAAAACAGAAAAAAAGAATAACTAAAGCAATAGTAGCATTCCAAGAGACAAACTCTTCTTAGAATAATGGACCCTCGGAAGAGGGAGGAGAGTTCTCCAAGGCAGATGAGGACATAGCTACCCTTAAGAATTATGATAAAATTAATGTAAGTTCTCGATAAAGAAAAAATTAAAAAATAGGACTAAGCTAAAAAAGAATCAATGCACATATTGTAAGGAAAATGGACATTGAACAATTAAATGTCCCATATTACAAGCAGCCGCGGAAAATAAAAGAAAAACTGAGTTGGGCTGCAGCTGAGGAGAGGAAGATGTAGGCCATGTCTCTCCCCTCTCTGTGGTTCTCTAATCTCCACCATTGTGCTGCACCCAAGTGGCAGGCAAACAGTAAACAGCCCGCCACCTCCAGGCACACAGTTAGGGTAGGATTTGGACTTCTGTATGGGTGAAGTGACAGGAAAAGCAATAAAGTAAGAAAAAGGTAACTAAAAATATAAAATAAAAAATAATTTCAAATGTCTGCCTACTGACCAAAAAAAGTTTTACCATTTGGAAAATACAGGAATAGTATTAAATTGAAACTTTGCTATAAAAAAATATTTAAAAAAAAAAAACAAAACCAGGTAAAAAAGATTTAAAAATTAACAAATTAAAAATACAATACACTTTATTGTATTATGTATGTGTGGACTTTGCTAGTTAATTGGCATTTTCTTAAATTAAATTAAAACTCCAGAAGGAGTGATAAAAGCATGAGTAATAGAATTATGGATAAAATTAAAAATAAGCCTTTTGTGGGTTTAGAATAGTGGTTTGTTGCCCTCCACTGATGTATAGAAAATTATAGAAGAGTTCTGACTCTCTCCCATGGGACCAAATCAGGTGTAGGATCTCCTCTAAGTTTCCCCTACCTTCCCCCAGTTCCTTCATGTGGCATAGCTGTTATCTAATGTGGCATGATATTCATGGGAGAGTCCCACTGTTTTAGCCATAATAGTAAAACAAACAAACAAACAAATAAACAAACAAAAAAACCTTTCAGGGAATTATGAGAAAAATTGGAAACCTCATACAGCCTAAAAGCAGCCCATACAGATGACATCAGAGTAATGGCGCAGTTAGGAAGTGATACCGATAAATCTCCCCCAAAACTCAACAAGATCTTCAACCAAAAAGAAAAACCTATCCTTGGAGCCTCCAGATGTTTCGCAATACAACTGAAGGTATGGTTGAGCGAAAAATTGGCTAAATATATAATCAAAACCCGAAGGAAATAGGGAGTAAGAAATGCTCTGCCTTCCTCACTAACCTAAATAGGGCTGCTTTCACTGGGAACTGAGAATATAGAAACTGAGGCAGGCAAAGGGGGTGAATAGAACCAGGCCGCAGCACAAACAGCCAAACCAGGCTGTGGCATGGAGATCCAAGCCGAGGAAAAACTGTGCCTCTGGCAACCCAGTCAATACAAGCTAACACTCGTGCCAAACCCAGATAAAGAATGACAAGTGGGGCAGCCATTTTCCCCGATCTCCTGGTCAGCACGTGCAGATAGTGGGCGAGAGATTTCTCTGAGTGCCTCAGCATTGGGCGTTCATGTTACCCCACAGAGAGGCAGAGTCAGAGGCATTTGTGTGGGCAGAAAGAGAAATCTCCAGGCCACCCCAGTGCCCTGAAAAAGCTGTGCACGGGGAGGGAGCGAGCGCCAATTCCAATGCTGGAACTTTTCTGTGCAGGAGGGGTTTCACTCAGAGGGTAAAGTGGCTGGCCTGATATCCTGGTCGGTGTGCACAGACAGTGGGCAAGAGATTCCTCCCAGCACCTCAGGAGTGGGAGCCCATGTTATCCCACAGAGGGGCAGAGTCAGGGGCCTTTGTGTGGGTGAAAAGCAGAATCTTGGGCTGCCCCAGCGCCCTGAAAAAGCCACGCATGGGGAGGGAGCGAGAGCAAATTCCAATGCTGGAACTTTTTTGTATGGGCGGGGGTTTCACTCAAAGTGTGAGACTTCTGGCCTGATATTCTGGTCTGTGCACAGATAGTGAGTGAGAGTTTTCTCTAAGTGCCCCAGGAGTGGGTGCCTGCCCATGTTACCAGACAGAGTGGCAGGGCCAGAGGTCTTTGAGTGGGCAGAATCCCTGCCTGATTATGATAGAAGCTCTGAAGACTGAGCCTTACCCAGAGCCCTGTGCTGAGTGGGAATAGAGTGGGGAGTTGCCAGCTCTTTGAACCTCTTACTATCCAGGCAGAGGCAGCAGCAACCCCATAGCTGGATTTTCAGGCTACTAATTGAGGAAAGAAAGACTGGGAAAGAGGCTTCAGGAAAACAAACTCTCTCACTGTCTGAGCCTATAAATGCTAATGAGCCTCGACTGCCAATGAGACTGAAGCACAATACATGACATTGCCATAGAGACTTATCAACTGCAAACCTCTACCTGAGCATGCCAGAGGGGCAGAACCCAGGGTACAGAGTCACTGACCAGGAAGAGGGAGAGAAAAGAAAAAGCAAGAAGATAACCTATCAAAATCAAGAATAATCCGCAGACTTTATAACCTTTCAAATTTTATTATATTTGTTCATTTGTGTCTCTTATCTTCATTTTTGATTTTTTTTTCCTGCTCCACTTTGGTCATTTAACTCTCTGCCAGTCTTACTCTCTCCTCTCCTTGAACTACACTACCCATAAGTGTTACATCTCCCATTATCTTTTCTTTCCTCTTCCTTTCTCTCTATGAGGGTTGCACTCCAAAACCCTTAACTCTCTCTCTTTCTCTCTCTACTCTTTTTTATTTTTCTTCTTTTAGTGGTTCCCTCTTTCTCTCTCTCTCTCTCTCTCTTTTCTCCCTCTATATTAGTTTCTTCCTTTCTCCTTACGTCTCCTCTCATTCAAACCTCAATAACGAGCAAATTATTTATCTGGGACTCAAACTTATGTTTGTGGCATTTGGGGTTATTTTTACTTCACCTTTTTAACTAACTAGCAGTGCTCCCATCCCTGGCTTTCCATTTTATCTAGTTCTTGTTAAACTAAATACAATAGTAATTTTTTAATTTGTCCCCCCATTTTCCTGTTTCCCTCTTATTCCTCTCATCATAACTCTTAGTCAACCAACACCTAAAAGCAAATCATTTTATTCTTGACCCAAATTTTTTCCTTATTTGCTTTTTGTGGGACCACACCCCATTTTTTTGTTTTTGTTTTTTAATTTTATTTTTGCCCCTTTATTACTTCTCCCCAATTCAGGTCCTACATTACAGGCATTGTTTGTTCTATTTAGTACAATATAATTCACAGTTCACCACAAGATCTTCTCAAGAAAGAGGGGAGAGGAGAGGAGAGGAGAGGAAAAAAGGAGGGGGGATAATCTCTTTGATTTTTTATTTTTATTTTTTAACTTTTTATTCTTTATTAAATCTCATTAATACTATCAACTAAACCACCCTCAGATGCCATTAAAGAAGAGAAAATTGAATATCATGGATACAAAATAAAGAGAGGTAACACAAATAGATGAGGAAAAATCAATGGAGAAAAAATTTAATATATTGGAAACCTTGGAGTTAAACAACAGAGAATTTAAAATAGAAATCTTAAAAATACTCAGAATAGGCCCTGGCTGGTTGGCTCAGTGGTAGAGCAACAGCCTGGCATGTGGGGGACCTGGGTTTGATTCCCGGCCAGGGCACATAGGAGAAATGCCCATTTGCTTCTCCACCCCTCCCCCTCTCCTTCCTCTTTGTCTCTCTCTTCCCCTCCCGCAACCAAGGCTCCATTGGAGCAAAGATGACCTGGGCACTGGGGATGGCTCTTTGGCCTCTGCCCCAGGCGCTACAGTGGCTCTGGACGTGGCAGAGCGACATCCCAGAGGGGCAGAGCATCGCCCCCTGGTGGGCAGAACATCACCCCTGGTGGGCGTGCCAGGTAGATCCTGGTCGGGCACATGTGGGAGCCTGTCTGACTGTCTCTCCCCATTTCCAGCTTCATAAAAATACAAAAAAAAAATACTCAAAGATATACAAGAAAAAAGAGAAAGGCAACTCAGGGAGCTCAGAAAACAACTCAATGAACACAAAGAATATATTTCCAAGGAAATTGAAACTATACAAACAAATCAAACAGAGATGAAAAACTCAATTCACGAGCTGAAAAACGAGGTAACAAGCTTAGCTAATAGAACAGGCCAGATAGAAGGTAGGATTCATGAAATAGAAGACAAGCAACTTGAGGCACAACAGAGAGAAGAAGAAAGAGACTCAAAAATTAAAAAAAAATGAGATAGCCCTACAGGAAGTATCTGACTCCCTCAAAAAGAATAACATAAGAATAATAGGTATATCAGAGGGAGAAGAGAGAGAAAATAGAATGGAGAACATAAACAAATAATAGATGAGAACTTCCCAAGCCTGTGGAAAGAACTAAAGCCTCAAATTCAAAAAGCAAACAGAACTCCGAGTTTCCTTGACCTCAACAAACCTACTCCAAGGCACATCATAATGAAATTGGCACAAACCAATGGCAAAGAAAAAATTCTCAAGGTAGTCAGGGAAAAGAAGAATACAACACATAAAGGAAGGCCCATTAGATTATCATCAGATTTGTCAACAGAAACTCTACAAGCTAGAAGAGAGTGGACCTCAATATTTAAAGTCCTGAAAGAGAGGAACTTTCAGCCATGAATACTATACCCATCAAAACTATCCTTCAAATACAAAGGAGAAATAAAAACATTCACAGATACAGAAAAGATGAGGGAATTTATCATCAGAAAACCCCCACTCCAGGAATTACTAAAGGGGGTTCTCCAATCAGATACAAAGAACAAAAAAAAAACAAAGCCACAAGTAAAAGCTCCAAGAAGAACACAATAAAACCAAATTTAAACTGTGACAACAACAAAAAGAAAGAAGGGGAGGATGGAGATTAACAGTAGCACAGGAGGATGGAGATTAACAGTAGCACAGGAGGATGGAGATTAACAGTAGATGGACTGCAAAAGTACTCACAAAATAGTGCACTAGAATGAACAGGATAGGAACCCTTTTCATTATTTAAAGGTAACCACCATTAAAAAAACCACCACAGAAACACATGATTTAAAAAAGATAGCAACAAAGGAAAGATGTATGGAATACAACCAAATAAAAACAAAAAATAGAAAAAAGAAAGAGAAGGATCAAACAAGACACAAAAGTAACAGAAAGCAATCTATAAAATGGCAATAGGGAACTCACAAGTGTCAATAATTACACAATGTAAATGGATTAAACTCACCAATAAAAAGGCACAGAGTAGCAGAATGGATTAAAAAAGAAAATCCAACTGTATGCTGCCTACAAGAAACTCATCTAAGTAACAAGGATAAAAACAAATTCAAAGTGAAAGGCTGGAAAACACTACTCCAAGCAAATAACATCCCAAAAAAAGCAGGCGTAACAATACTCATATCTGATAATGCTGACTACAAGACAGCAAAAGTACTCAGAGACAAAAATGGCCAATTTATAATGGCTAAGGGGACACTGAATCAAGAGGACATAACAATTCTTAATATATATGCACCAAACCAAGGAACACCAAAATATATGACAGCTACTTATTGACCTTAAAACAAAAACTGACAAAAATACAATCATACTTGGAGACCTCAATACAGCACTGTCAGCTCTAGATCGGTCATCCAAACAGAGAATCAACAAAGACATCTACAGGACATTTCATCCCAAAGTGACTGAGTATACATTTTTCTCCAAGGTACATGGATCATTCTCAAGAACTGACCATATGTTGGGCCACAAAAATAACATCAGCAAATTCAGAAAAATCGAAGTTGTACCAAGCATATTTTCTGATCATAAAGCCTTGACCTAGAATTCAACTGCAAAAAGGAGGAAAAAAAATCCCACAAAAATGTGGAAACTAAACAACATACTTTTAAAAAATGAATGGGTCAAAGAAGATATAAGTGCACAGATCAAAAGATACATACAGACAAATGAAAATGACAACACGACATATCAAAATCTATGGGATGCAGCAAAAGCGGTGATAAGAGGGAAGTTCATATCACTTCAAGCATATATGAACAAACAAGAGAGAGCCCAAGTGAACCACTTAACTTCACACCTTAAGGAACAAGAAAATGAAGAACAAAGACAACCTAAAACTAGCCAAAGAAAAGAGATAATAAAAATCAGAGCAGAAATAAATGAAATAGAGAACAGAAAAACTATAGAAAAAATTAATAGAAAAAGGAGCTGGTTCTTTGAAAAGATCAACAAAATTGACAAACCCCTGGCAAGACTTACCAAGAAAAAAAGAGAAAGGACTCATATAAACAAAATCCAAAATGAAAGAGGAGAAATCACCACGGACACCGTAGATGTACAAAGAATTATTGTAGAATACTATGAAAAACTTTATGCCACTAAATTCAACAACCTAGAAGAAATGGATAAATTCCTAGAACAATACAACCTTTTTAGACTGAGTCAAGAAGAAGCAGAAAGCCTAAACAGACCTACTAGTAGAAAAAAAACAAACATTAAAAACCTCCCCAAAAATAAAAGTCCAGGCCCAGACCACTATACCAGCAAATTTTATCAAACATTCAAAGAAGATTTGGTTCCTATTCTACTGAAATTCTTCCAAAAAATTGAAGAAGAAGCAATACTTCCAAACACGTTTTATGAGGCCAACAAAACCCTCTTACCAAAACCAGGCAAGGATGGCACAAAAAAAGAAAACTACAGTCCAATATCTCTAATGAATACAGATGCTAAAATACTAAACAAAATACTAGCAAATCGTATATAACAACATATTAAAAAAATAATACATTATGATCAATGGGGATTCATCCCAGGATCTCAAGGATGGTTCAACATACATAAAACGCTTAACGTAATACACCATATCAACAAAACAAAGAACAAAAACCACATGATCTTATCAATAGACGCAGAAAAGGCTTTCAATAAAATCCACACAATTTTATGTTTAAGACTCTCAACAAAATGGGTATAGAAGAAAAATATCTCAACATGATAAAGGTGATCTATGATAAACCATCAGCTAACATCATATTAAATGGCACAAAACTGAAGGCTTTCCCCCTTAAATCAGGAACAAGACAGGATTGTCCACTTGCTCCACTCTTATTTAATGTGGTAATAGAGGTTCTAGCCAGAGCACTCAGTCAAGACAAAGAAATAAAAGGCATCCATATCGGAAAAGAAGAAGTAAAGGTATCACTTTTTGCAGATGATATGATCCTATACATCGAAAACCCCAAAGAATCCACAAAAAGACTACTAGAAACAATAAGCCAATACAGTAAGGTCGCAGGATACAAAATTAACATACAGAAGTCAATAGTCTTTTTATATGCCAACAATGAAATATTTGAGAATGAACTCAAAAGAATAATCCTTTTCATGATTGCAACAAAAAAAAATAAAATACCTAGGAATAAATATAACAAAGAATGTAAAGGACTTATATAATGAAAACTATAAACCATTGTTAAGGGAAATCGAGAAAGATATAATGAGATGGAAGAATATTCCTTGTTCTTGGTTAGGAAGAATAAATATAATCAAGATGGCCATATTACCCAAAGCAATATACAAATTTAATGCAATTCCCATCAAATTTCCAATGACATTTTTTAAAGAAATAGAGCAAAAAATCATCAGATTTATATGGAACTATAAAAAACTCCACATAGCCAAAGCAATCCTAAAGAAAAAGAATGAAGCTGGGGGCATTACAATGCCTGACTTCAAACTATATTATAGGACCATGACAATCAAAACAGCATGGTATTGGCAAAAAAAAAATAGACACTCAGACCAATGGAACAGAATAGAAAACCCAGAAATAAAACCGCATATATATATAGTCAAATAATTTTTGATAAAGGGGCCAACAACACACAATGGAGAAAAGAAAGCCTCTTCAATAAATGGTGCTGGGAAAACTGGAAAGCCATATGCAAAAGAATGAAATTGGACTACATTTTGTCCCCCTGTACAAAAATTAACTCAAAATGGATCAAAGATCTAAACATAAGACCTGAAACAATTAAGTACATAGAAGAAGACATAGGTACTAAACTCATGGACCTGGGTTTTAAAGAGCATTTTATGAATTTGACTCCAAAGGCAAGAGAAGTGAAGGCAAAAATTAATGAATGGGACTACATTAGACTAAGAAGTTTTTGCTCAGCAAGAGAAACTGATAACAAAATAAACAGACAGCCAACTAAATGGGAAATGATATTTTCAAACAGCAGCTCCAATAAGGGCCTAATGTCCAAAATGTACAAAGAACTCATAAATCTCAACAGCAAACAAACAAACAATCCAATAAAAAAATGGGAAGATGCCTGACCAGGTGGTGGTGCAGTAGACAGATCAATGGACTGGGATGTGGAAGACCCATGTTCGAAACCCTGAGGTCACCAGCTTGAGTGCGGGCTCATCTGGTTGGAGCAAAGCTCACTAGCTTGAGCCCAAGGTTGCTGGCTTGAGCAAGGGGTCACTCTGTCTGCTATTGACCCCCAGTCAAGGCACATATGAAAAAGCAGTCAATGAACAACTAAGATGCTGCCATGAAGAATTGATGCTTCTTATCTCTCTCCCTTCCTGTCTGTATGTCCCTATCACCAAAAAAAAAAAAATGGTAAGAGGACATGAACAGACACTTCTCCCAGGAAGAAATATAAATGGCCAACATATATATGAAAAGATGCTCATCTTCTTTAGTTATTAGAGAAATGCAAATCAAAACTGCAATGAGATACCACCTCACACCTGTTCGATTAGCTATTATTAACAAGACAGGGAATAGCAAATGTTGGAAAGGCTGTGGAGAAAAAGGAACCCTCATACACTGTTGGTGTGAATGTAAAGTAGTACAACCATTATGAAAGAAAGTATGGTGGTTCCTCAAAAAACTGAAAATAGAACTACCTTATGACCCAGCAATCCCTCTACTGGGTATATACCCCCAAAACTCAGAAACATTGATATGTAAAGACACATGCAGCCCCATGTTCATTGCAGCATTGTTCACAGTGGCCGGGACATAGAAACAACCAAAAAGCCCATCAATAGATGACTGGATAAAGAAGATGTGGCACATATACACTGTGGCATACTACTCAGCCATAAGAAATAATGACATCGGATCATTTACAGCAAAATGATGGGATCTTGATAACATGATACAAAGCGAAATAAGTAAATCAGAAAAAAACAGGAACTGCATTATTCCATACGTAGGTGGACATAAAAGTGAGACTAAGAGACATTGATAAGAGTGTGGTGGTTACGGGGGGAGAGGGAGAGGGAAAGAGGGATGGGGTGGTGCACAAAGAAAACTAGATAGAAAGTGACAGAGGACAATCTGACTTTGGGTGATGAGTATGCAACATAATTGAACGACAAGATAACCTGGACATGTTATCTTTGAATATATGTATCCTGATTTATTGATGTCGCCCCATTAAAAAAATAAAATTATTTTAAAAAATTAAAAAAAAAACAGCCCATTATTAGAAATTAAGCTAAACTGTTGCCAGGGGAGGGATTAAAAGTCGGCTTGGCTTTTGAAATGCTAGGTCCAAAGGCCCACCCATCCGCACCACCTCTCTCAAGACAGCTGTGTCCTTAATTTGGGAACAAAGGAGAAGGGAACAAAAATCCTGATAGAATGCTGGTTTGGGACCATAGCCTTGCCGCTTGGCCAGGCTGGGGTTCATGTCAGACCTCAAGATGTGCAAAGAGGGACAAACACATCAAATGTCTCTTGCTTTTTCCCTCTTTTAAGAACTCTGGCCGGCAAGCTGCCATTCACAAACAGCTTGCAGGTCACAAAAGGCTTTTTTGCACTCTTAGATATAGCTCTCCAACAAAATGCCAAGTGTGGGTGATGCCTCAATAGGGAATGTGCCTACATATGATATATAGTTTAAATTTAAAATTTGGCTCTTAAAAGAAAATTCAGTTATTGTACTGTTAGTAATTGGCTCTATTAACAAAATAGGTTTTCCAAACACTGGGTTAAGAGTAGTGACTTATTGTTTCCCCACTGTTGTATAAAAAAGGAAAAAAAGTGGGTAAAAGTGGCAAGCTTTTAGTTCTTGGAGTCTGCTTCCCCCTCTGGCATTCATCCCACCCATCATAATTGATTCAATAGTGTAAATTACTGTAGGTCAATAGAAAGTTAATATATCTTTGCCAGCTGGGTAGTTTGTACCAAGAATCCCTTATTGTGTAAAAAAATATTTTCCATCTTAAAATGTAATTGTTATTTTGAATGCCTTTTGTCAATTCTTTATTTGCTGTTTTTTAGCCCTATAATATTAGAATCTTAGTTTAAATATAAAAAATTTTTAATAATGTCTTTTTATGTAATACTTAGTTTATTATCAATAATAAACTGTTTTACAACAATATTGTTTTATACTAAATAATATAAAAAAGTCATGTCCTAAAACTCTTGTAAATATACTTTATCATACTTTTGTTGAA
Organism: Saccopteryx bilineata; assembly: GCF_036850765.1. Taxonomy (NCBI): domain Eukaryota; kingdom Metazoa; phylum Chordata; class Mammalia; order Chiroptera; family Emballonuridae; genus Saccopteryx; species Saccopteryx bilineata. Next base: position 167,247,313 of record NC_089491.1, on the reverse strand, counting down.
ATTTATTTTGAATGCTAATGTACTGAATTATTTAGCAGCAAAGAGACTCTTGAAATTCTAAAAGAAATTTGTTTTTCTTAATTTAATCTAGCTACTAATGTTGTTTTGTTCTTTTCCAAGAGTCTATATATACAAAAAGGACCCTCAAGCCCCTCAATGAGATCTTCTGAGCATGGCTTTTATTTATTTATTTATTTATTTATTTTGCAGAGACAGTCAGAGAGAGGTATAGACAGAGACAGATAGACAGGAATGGAGAGATGAGAAGCATCAATCATTATTTTTTTTGTTATGCATTGTGATACCTTAGCTGTTCATTGATTACTTTCTCATATGTGCCTTGACCATGAGCCTTCAGCAGACTGAGTAACCCCTTGCTCGAGCCAGTGACCTTGGGTCCAAGCTGGTGAGCTTTTGCTCAAACAAGACTAGCCTGTGCTCAAGTTGGCAACCTCGGGGTCTCAAATCTGGGTCCTCAGCATCCCAATCTGATGCTCTATTCACAGCGCCACCACCTGGTCAAGTCAGAGCATGGCTTTTAAGGTCTATAATGACCAAGGTAGTAAAAGAAAAGGGAAATAAAGCCCAAAAGAGGTCAGGACATACCAGCTTTTGCCATATGCTCTTCAATGCTCCAGTGCCCCAAAAGGCTTCATAGGATTCCATTAGGGCTCTATTTCAAGAGTGGAAAGAAAGGTCATTGAACTGAGGCCTGCCAGGCTTTTCCACCCCACTGGAGGACTTGTCTTTGCTGTGGACAAAGGGACATGAGAAGGTAAGCTGCCCCCTTGCTCCATGGAGGGAGGGTTCAGTCTCTTCTAGCCCTACTCCAGCAACCTATGACCTGACCTTGCTCAGCATACTGGAAATTGCCACTGAATTCTAAAAGGTGCCCAAGGCTGGCCATTGGCCTCATTTCACAACATCCTTCACGAGCCTAAGGTGTTTCTTCCAACTAGAAGGTAAACTGATCTCATTTCTTGTAAAAACAAGGGCCATTTACTATGCCTTGCCTGAATATTTAAGTTTTATTTATCCCTTGAAGATCTCTGTTGTGGGTATTGACAATCTGATTTTGTTGCTTTATTTAATATATAGTGTCTCCTTTATTCCTCTTGTCTCAATGCCCCATGCCTTTTGTAGTGTAGTCTGGGACCAGCTTCTAATTCCAGCTAGAAGCAGTGGTCACTAGGACTTAAACTCTAGCTACAAAGTGTAGAATGTGACCACAACTCCAATGCATTGTGGACTTCTCCTGAATATGTGTAACTCCTGTTCTTTAGGACATTTCTCAGACTAAAGTGAAATTAAGTTACATTGACATAATATAAAACAATGTCAACATAGACTTGTTGGAATCCATGGGAGTTTGAAAAGACCAGAGTAACAGGCTTTATTGAAAGCAAGAAAGGAACCCTGTTAGGCACTTCTCTGGGGATAAGGGTGCCTGTTACAGACTAGGGGTGAATTATATAGTGTTTGGGCGAGCCTGAGGAGGTACTGAGTCAAAGGTTCTGGTATGTTCCCTTTTACAATTTTAGGATTTCAGCTTTCTGGAATGCTCCTTCTTGGGGCAGCTTGCCAGCTTCTTGAAATTTATCTGTCTCAAGGGCAGAGTCTCCAGTAAGAGTGACTTTGAACAGATAAGAGGGCAGTTTGGAATTCACATATCTATCAAGACTTAGTGAAATTACGTTAACATATTAAAAACATTTATGACTGTAAAAATTTTATTTTGAATCTGTAAGAATGAGATGGCACTGGAACACCAGGTGTGCAGGCTTTATTAGAGTAGAAAGACCTTCCAGAGCACTCTTCCAGAAGTGCACTGAAACAGACTCTGAGGCAAACATTTATTAAGGTGGGGAGAGCTTTGAGCAAGTGTGCGTTGAGTCAGCAATTCTGGTGTGCTCCCTTCTGCAGTCCTATGATTTTGGCTTCCTGGAATGCTTTTCCTTGGGGCAGCTGACCACCTCCCTAGAACTTTTCTGCTTCAGGGGTGATAGTAAGTAAGCAAGGGTGGGGTAAGATAGACAAGTGGAACAGCAAAAGGGCAGTTGGAAGTTCTGGTGAATTTATGTATCTATCAGAATCTTGTTATACTAGTTAAAAATTATTTTTGTTTAATAATCTAGTAGGTTTTAGTCACTTTACTGTATTAAAATGCTTGTTATAGTATTTGTTAACATTAGCTATTTGAATTTATTGTTAATTATATATTCTTCCAGTCTGCCTCAAAATTGGAACATAGTAATTCAAATAAATAGGTGCCACTTAGAATCAGTCGGGTTTTGGAACCTTTATTGCCAAAGGTTTATTCAAAACCTACTAGAAAAGATTTTTTTTTTTGTATTTTTCTGAAGCTGGAAACGGGGAGAGACAGACAGACTCCCGCATGCACCCAACCGGGATCCACCAGGCACGCCCACCAGGGGGTGATGCTCTGCCCCTCCGGGGCATCGTTCTGTTGTGACCAGAGCCACTCTAGCACCTGGGGCAGAGGCCAAGGAGCCATCCCCAGCGCTCAGGCCATCTTTGCTCCAATGGAGCCTCGCTGAGGGAGGGGAAGAGAGAGACAGAGAGGAAGGAGAATGGGGGGGGTGGAGAAGCAGATGGGTGCTTCTCCTGTGTGCCCTGGCCAGGAATCGAACCCGGGACTTCTGCACACCAGGCCGACGCTCTGCCACTGAGCCAACCGGCCAGGGCCATCAAAACCTAATAGAAAAGATTAAAAACAAGAAAGAAAAAGTTTTTCTCAGGTAAGCATTTAGAAATAAGCTTTATAAATTAATTGACAATTGTTAGGAAATTGCTATATATGGTTCTTCCAAAATTAGCTTGCCTATTCTAGTTTTGGACCTACATTCATGTCCACAGTCCCAAAGCTAGTAGGAAAGGAACTCAATATTAATCAGAAGCTATTCTGAAGTTATATTGTGCCTACAGGCACCCAAAAGGTTCAGGAATAATTAAATGCATGAATCAAATAATAAGAAAAGCATAACCACTCTTTCCTAAATTCTTGCAGGATTTCCAAGTTATTCAACAAACTGTTGAAAGGACTGTCCAAAAGTGCTTCCAACAAATTCAGAACATCACCCAAGGACTGACTCCCATGCAGACAGGACCACACACTGTGATCCTGACTACTCCCATTAATGCCAAATATAGAAGGCATCAACTACAAATAAGAAACTGGTTGGTTTACAGAGGGCGAATGCATGAAGAAATTTACTAAGGACTCTCTTTTAATCTAACTTTGGGGAAAGGGAAAACTAGGGTAAAAAAAGCCAACTTAATTGTCATTAAAGGTTAAAAAATTTTAAATTAAAAATTCTGACTAAAAGTAAATTATTATAAAGACAAGTTAGTTTTATGTTACATGTTATAAGTTAATATACCTAAACAATAGCCTTATGCTCATCAGTAAATTAAGTAAAAAGTTTGACTTAAAAAATAGAATCAGTGGAGAATATTGTAAGGTGCCAAAAGCTACAAAATTAATATTAATATTTTAGAAAGTTTAAAGAACATTTTATTGGTTTGGGCTAGGCATGCAAAGAGAGATTTTGAAAATAATTTTTATATTTGTGTGATTAGCATAAGACCAAAATGGCATTGTGTTGTAAATGCAGAATGAGGAAGGAGACTTGGATTCCCTGACCTTCCCCCATACCTTTGGGCAAAGGGTCAATGGCTAGCCAGGTGTAGGGAGAAAAGAATCATATCTTTTTTTGGGCTGATGGACCATTTGCAAGCATTTGTTTCCATGGAAACCACCCCTCCCCTTCTGAAAGCCTGTACTTAATTTATGTATCTCTAAACCAGGGGTCCCCAAACTTTTTACACAGGGGGCCAGTTCACTGTCCCTCAGACCATTGAAAGGCCAGACTATAAAAAAAAATCTATGAACAAATCCTTATGCACACTGCACATATCTTATTTTAAAGTAAAAAAACAAAACGGGAACAAATACAATATTTAAAATAAAGAACAAGTAAATTTAAATCAACAAACTGACCAGTATTTTAATGGGAACTATGTTCCTCTCACTGACCACCAATGAAAGAGATGCCCCTTTGGGAAGTGTGGTGGTGGCCAGATAAATGGCCTCAGGGGGCCGCATGCAGGGCCGTAGTTTGGGGACCTCTGCTCTAAACAAAAGGTATAAACTTATGCTGTGATGTCAGGTTTTTTCCCCACCCATGTATAATTAGGAGTATATAAACAGCCCCTGAACTGTTTTTGGGGGCTGCACAATTTGGGTCTGTTGCCCTGTGTCAGCCATACGTGACCGATGTAGTTAATAAATTTTCTCCTTTAATAAACTTTTCAAAAACTTATTTGGACTTCATGCCTCTACGAACACCCGTGAATTTGTGAATTTAGTTACTTTACAACAGGAATCATCTCTGTCTTGGAGCTTTATTTTCTTGGGTGCTAGGAAGACAGAGTTGAGTGTAGTGAGGGTAATGTTAGGCAAGTGAGGAGGTGAAGGAGAGGGAATAGTGATTGGAGACAGAGCCAAGTGTTTCTTTTTACAGATTTTTTGTTGTGTGTGTGTACCTGCGGTTTGGTATGTTAGAAAGAAGTGTTCTGAGAACTGCTTTTTCATGCCTTTCTGTGAGAAAAAATTAATTTTATGTTTCATGACAGTTGTGATGAAAGAAATAGAATTTCTTTCCTCTGTGAATTTTGAATGTAGAAATAGGGAATCCGTCGGTGACAAAAATAGATTATTTGAAAAAAAACGTGCCATGGATTTGGATGAGAAGTTTGTGAGGGGAGAGAAGCATTGCGTTGTTTACATTTCTGTATTTTTCTGTTTTGTGTTCGAGGTTTTCTGTCAGCTCTGGTCTGTGTTCAGTTGGAACCCACCAGGTGGATGCTTTCTGCTAGCTCCCTGCCTGTGAGGGTGCACAGTGTGCACATGAAGACATAAATTTGTCACGTCGCAGGAGGTGCATGATGGTGTTCTTAGAACTGGTTTTTAGTCTAAGTTGAGGTAAAGAGCTCTGTGTGAACGAGGATGAGAGTGGATTGGACTACTTTCAGAGTCCATTGTGTGTATTGAGGGAAAGCGCCCCCACCCCAGGCTCCCACTCTTATGCCATATTAGTATGAATTCTGTCATCTCCAGTTACAATCACTCCCATTGAGTGTCTAGCTGTGGGGTTTTTCTAATTTGTGGAGACTGCATTGTCTTGCCCAGGAGCATGTGGGTGTTTACCCCTGTGAACCATCTGGAGGTGGTGCTGAGAGCAGCTAGTGTCTGTAGAGATGTGTGTGCCTCAAGGAGACTTGAGGAGTTCAGTGCTTTCAAGTATGTGGTGGTATTTTAAACTTGTTGTAATGGGGGGAATGGGGGTGGAAGACTTGAGCAGTAAGAACAAAAATTTATCAAAGTTTTCAGTTGTTTGGTGGTTTGCATACGCTTCTGAATGGAATGAGTATTGGATGACTCAGAGGGACTAGGCTGAGAGTGGAAGTATGTAAAGTGCGTGGACACTGAGCCAGAGTGTGTGCATCCAGCGCCATGATTTCTGTAGGGTGCATGTGATGGGACCTTGAAGAAGACATTTCTGGATAGAATGGCAGGTCTCCTGGGTTGGATCTCTTGCCTGTTCTTTTTATGCAGCTTTTCTATTCCAGGATGGTAAGCTGGGGAGGGAAGAAGTTTTAGGTGCTCTAAGGATCATAGGGTTAGCCATGTAGGCTGCTAGGAGAAGAATGGAAAACACCTTCCTATCGTTCCTTCTGTTTGTAGTATTTGGTGAGTCAATTAGGGGAAAGAAGGACATGGATTGTATAGGTGAAGAATTGAGTGATGTTTCCACTAGACATGGGGTAGATTTCTAATGTAGAGGCCACAGTGCTCATGGTGAAGGTCTGTGTGATTAGAGTGAGGTTACATTGTACTTGGTCTTGGAGTGTCAGTCTGTACCTGTGAGTATATGTGAAGAAGGGCACAGGAGGATTTACTAGCTCTTACTTTTTTTTACCAGGAACTGTAAGCCTGGGCATTGTCAGGGAGGTTTTTATGCTTTTTTGATATTTAGTCTAGGTCCCATTTCCTGCTGCTGAAATGGACAGGAAAACATATCATTGTGGAGTAAGGTTGGGTGAACACATGTGCATTCTATTGAGTGTGTGAGATTTCAGAATGGTGAAGTGTCCAAAGGAAACAGGAAGAAGTGAGGTGACTTAAGAAAGAAAGTAGGTGTTGTGAGTTCTTTTATTTCTAAGTTAAAATGTGGTGTCCTTCTTGGAATTCAAAGAAAGAGATAGGAATTGGTTGTGTGGTGTTTCATAAATCATGGCAAGATTAGTCACAGAAAATGTAGCCCTTGGTGGTGATCTTAAAGAGTGGGCCACATGGCTAAGGTTTTAACTTTGGAGGAGGAATGCTTTAGTCAATGAGGTGTGCAATGGAAATGGTGTGATAAAAAGGTGTATGGTGGGAAAGGTGTCACAGAATCCTATGTGAGGTTGGAGAAGAGTCTGTGATTTTTCGATGTCTCTGGTTTGTCATTGTGTCACATACTGTCTGAAGAGACTGTGTTTATCTGATATCATCCAGTGAATGGGGTGTGACATCAGCCCAGAAAAGGAGTCCTTATCATTTTTAGGGTAGTGCAAACCTTGTTTTTCAGGTCTCAGCATGTGAGGTATGTGCTGTAGGGGGAGGTATTGTTTCCCATCATAGGATTAGCCTATCATAGTGTGTGATGATGCCTCCTTTGTATTCCAATGGACTCCTTTCCAGCTGTTCTTCACCCAGATGGTGCTGTAATTCAGGGATCATTGTTTGCATTGTATTCAGTGACCATCATTCATTATTCCTGTCTCCTCCCTTAATGCTAGCCTTATGATAACCCCAAAAGGTCAGGGAGGAGTGTTGAATATTACTTGGGGGAAAGTCAGGATTGATAGAGAAACATAGACTTTGATGTTTCCATGATTCCTACTGTAGGATGTGATGTGGTTATGACATAGTGTGGTGTCACAGTGGTTCTGTGCAGTTATTAGAAATATAGGTGTTATGCATGTGTGGGCCATATTGAGAGGTACGTGGCAAAGCTCTCCTGTCCCAGGAGGATGTCCTTGTGTTTGTTGCGAATTTATGATTTCTCATCATCAATTCAAAGAGTAGAAGGAAGGGATCCATAAAGAAGTGTCATTTATACTGACTTGTTCAACCTAGTCATGCTGTCAGCACTTGCTTTTTTCCTGTGCCTTGAATTGATGACTTTGGCCATCTTTGATGACATAGTTTGTTTTAGGCAGTTGGCCCTAGAATGTGTTAGTCTTGTTTGAGTGAATTCATCATTCACAGCAGTGCGTATGTTATGTGTGTTCAGTGAGAGGGAGATTTTACTGAGGAGTGCTGTTTCTGTATAAACGGATCCTTAGAAAATGAGTCTCTTAATGCACAAAATGGTGAAGTCAGTTAGGTTTTTAGTGTGCAGTGTGGAGTGAGGTGATGTGGCTCTGTTATGCAGATATCTGTCCACTTCCCTTCCCATTAGAGCAGTAGCAAGCAACGGGTTTCCTGTAAGGAAGGTTTGCTGGACACTGAGGTTCACCTATTTATGAAAGTTTCATAAAGTGAGTGAGCCTCTGAACAGGCTCCTTCAGGCTGAACAGCATTGACATCTCTGCCATCCCCTTGTGGACACATTGGGAAGAGCAGCATTTGATAGGGTTTGTCGGCTTATCCTTTGGAAAGAATTCTGGAAATTTCAAAGGAAGCTTTTGTCAATGAGGAGAGAGGATGGCTTCAAGGTTTGTGAAGCATTGCTGTGTGTAGTTGTGTCTTTCCTATGGCATTTCAGAATTTGTTTTGTGCATTGCCTTGTCATAGATTCCTCAGTGTTGCTTTGATTCCTGTGGATTGCTGTCTTTGTGTTCCTTTTTGTTTATAACTGACTCAGCAAGAAACATGAGGTTGGAGGGGAGGCTGTCCGTCCCGTAGTTAAAAAAGGCAGCAGACAATTTATTTTAACAAAGACAGGACAGAGAGAGCGACAGATAGGGACAGACAGACAGGAAGGGAGATGAAAAACATGAATTCTTTATTGTGGCTCCTTAGTAGTTGTTCATGCTTTCTCATATGTGCCTTGATGGGAGGGCTACAGCAGACTGAATGATACCTTGCTCGAGCCAGTGGCCTTGGGCTCAAGCTGGTGAGCCTTGCTCAAACCAGATAAGCCCACGCTCAAGCTGGCGACCTTGGGGTCTTGAACCTCTGTCCTCCACATCCCAGTCTGATGCTCTATCCACTGCACTACCACTTGGTCAGGGGGCAGCAGACATTTTTTAAGAAAAAATTATTACCTTGCTTGTGTGTTATTCTGTCTGTTAGGTGGTGTTGGGCAGATAAAATATATTATGCTCACTTTGTTAAAGATGGCACTGCGCATGTGGAAGCCGACACTTAGGTGATATTAATGTGTATTGGGGGTGGGCTGTGGGCAGGCAGGATCCTTATAGCCTGGGGCTTGGTTTTAGGACTAAACCTTTCCCACTCTTTTTGATGTGGGGTGGTACAATCCCAACATGCCTCAGATAAGTGACTTTGTATTAGAGACTTCCCTATTTTGTATATTGGATTAAAGGTTTTGATTTCTGCACTATAAAGTGGGGCAGACTGGGAACTTGTTCTCTCTCAGTTCCTGAGATTAGCATTAGAGAGGAGAGCCAAGAAAGGCTTGTGGGCCTCCCCACATGGAGGAGGCCAGGAGAAGCAGCCAAGATGTTCGAGTGCTGAAGAAAAAGCCAGTTTGTGCAGGGAGAAGGAAGGAGATGGGGAACAGAGGTAAATAAGGCTGGTGAGCTAGAAACCTTTGATTCTAGAAAAACTTGGATAAGTCAGTAGCTTTGTGAGCACTGTATGAGTGGGTTTTGGAGCCCAGTGTGTTTTTTTTACTAGCCCGCCGGGTGCAAGCTATGATTACAAATGATGGCCCATCAGCTTTTGGTTTCTTTGTTTCTTTACCCACTGTTCAAATCCAATGTGAACCTGCATGTGAATGGCCACAATGGTGACTCCTGGCTTTACAGGTGGGTTGTTCCTGAGGTTTCTTGGCATTGGCCACAAGATGAGAAATAATATGTACTGACATCATTATAAGTACGTAATTATACTTGATGCTATCAGGTGTGTGAGGTTTCAGTACTTATTGGGAAATCTAACTGGTTGGAGACAGTGCTCTGTGTTCTTCCCGTGGATGCTTCCTGCCTGGAGTTCTACTATGTTGCTTTGTGAGCTTATGGGAGGTTTGGATATTGCATATATTTTGTTTTTCTTTCATAGTTTGTGTATTGATTAGTTTTATGGATACATGTTTCAGGTGTCTACCAATGTTTCCAGTTATGAGTTTCTAGTATAGTCTATAAGAAATTCACATGGGTGGATATTGTCATGCTTGATCACTATGGTTTTCCTGTGGGGCGATCATTCGGTGTGTCACTGTAGGACTTCTTTTCATTTTTGGAGCTATAATGAAATATTTGTGGTTGATATTCTTCCTTATTTTTCTAATTCCATCCCTTTTTTTACTTCCCAGGGTGGTCTGAATAGTATGGCTTTCCAGTGGAATGTGTTTCTGCTTACCTTTAATGGGTTTTGTCTGCTGGTTTGAATGCTTTTTTTATTTTATTTATTTTTATTTTTTTAAATCTTATTTTTATTAATTTTAATGCAGTGACTTGATAAATCAGGGTACATATGTTCCGAGAAAACATCTCCAGATTATTTTGACCTTTGATTATGCTGCATACCCCTCACCCAAAGTCAAATCATCCTCCGTCACCTTCTATCCGGTTGTCTTTGTGCCACTACCGTCCCCCAACTCCCTCCTTCTCCTTCCTCACCCCTTCCCCACATCTCCACCCCACTCCTTGTTACCATCACATTTTTGTCCATGTCTCTGAGTCTCATTTTTCTGTCCCATCTATGCATGGGTTCATACAGTTCTTAGTTTTTTCTGATTTACTTATTTCACTCTGTATAATGTTATCAAGGTTCATCCATGTTATTGTAAATGATCCAATGTCATCATTTCTTATGGGTGAGTAGTTTTCCATAGTATATCTGTACCAAAGCTTTTTAATCCACTCATCCTCTGACAGACACTTGGGCTGTTTCCAGATCTTTGCTATTGTGAACAATGCTGCTATAAACATGGGGGAGCATTTCTCCTTCTGGAACCGTTCTATGGTGTCCTTGGGGTATATTCCTAAAAGTGGAAAGGCTGGGTCAAAAGGCAGTTTGATTTTCATTTTTTTGAGGAATCTCCATACTGTTTTCCACAGAGGCTGCACCAGTCTGCATTCCTACCAGCAGTGTAGAAGGGTTCCCTTTTATCCACATCCTCGCCAGCACTTATTCTGTGTTGTTTTCTTGAGTGCCATTCTGTCCGGTGTGAGGTGATATCCAATTGTGGTTTTAATTTGTATTTCTCTAATAATTAGTGATGTTGAGCATTTTTTCATATGCCTATTGGCCATCTGTATATTTTAATTGGACAAGTGTCTAGTCATTTTTTTTGCCTATTTTTTGATTGGATTGTTTGTCTTTCTGGTGTTGAGATTTACAAGTTCCTTATAAATTTTGGTTATTAACCCCTTATCAGACGTACTGTCAAATATGTTCTCCCATTGTGTAGTTTGTCTTTTTATTCTGTTCTTATTGTCTTTGGCTGTGCAAAAGCTTTTTAGTTTGATATAGTCCCATTTGTTTATCCTGTCTTTTATTTCCCTTGCCCATGGACATAAATCAGCAGATGTATTGCTGCGAGAGATGTCGGAGAGCTTACTGCCTATGTTTTTTTCTAAGATGCTTATACTTTCACGCCTTACAATTAAGTCTTTTATCGATTTTCAGTTTATATTTGTGAATGGTGTAAGTTGGTGGTCTTGTTTCATTTTTTTGCAGGTTGCTTTCCAATTTTCCCAACACCATTTGCTGAAGAGGCTGTCTTTACTCCATTGTATTTCCTTACCTCCTTTGTCAAATATCAGTTGTCCATAGAGCTGTGGGTTTATTTCTGGGTTCTCCGTTCTTTTCCATTTATCTTTGTGCCTATTCTTATGCCAGTACCAGACTGTTTTGGGTACAATGACCTTGTAGTATAGCTTGATATCAGGAAGTGTGATACCTCTCCCTTTATTCTTCTTTAAGATTCCTGAGATTATTTGTGTTCTCTTTTGGTTCCATATAAATTTTTGGAATATGTGATCTATATCTTTAAAGTATGTCATTGGTATTTTAATTGGTATTGCATTGAATTTATAAATTACTTTGGTAATATAGACATTTTAATGATGTTTATTTTTTCTAACCATGAGCATGGTATATGCTTCCACTTGTTTGTATCTTCCTTGATTTCTTTTATCAATGTTATATAATTTTCAGAGTACAAGTCTTTAGTCTTCTTGGTTAAATGTACTCCTAGGTACTTTATTTTTTTGGTTGTAATAGTGAAGGGGATTGTTTCCTTAATTTCTCTTTCTGATTTTTCATTGTTGGTGTGTAAAAATGCATCTGATTTCTGAGTATTAATTTTATATCCTGCCACCTTGCTGAATTCATTTATCAAGTCCAGTAGTTTTTTGACTGAGACTTTAGGGTTTTCTATATACAATATCATATCATCTGCAAATAATGATAACATTACTTCTACTTTTCCAACATGAAAGCCTATTATTTCTTCTTCTTGTCTGATTGCTGTGGCTAGGACTTCCAGGACTATGTTGAATAAAAGTGGTGAAAGGGGACCCCCTTGCCTTGTTCCTGATCTTAAGGGGATTGCTTTTTATTTTTGCCCATTGAGTATGATGTTGGCTGTGGGTTTGTGATAGATGGCTTTTATCATGTTGAGGTATGTTCCCTGTATTTCTACTTTGCTGAGAGTTTTGGTCATGAAAGGGTGCAGGATTTTATCAAATGCTTTTTCTGCATCTATTAAAATTATCATGTGGTTTTTGTCCTTCCTTTTGTTTATGTGATAAATAACATTGATAGATTTGTGAATATTGTACCAGCCTTGCCTCCCCAGAATAAATACCATTTGATCATGGTATATGATTTTTTCCATATATTGTTGGATCCTGTTTGCTAATATTTTGTTAAGGATTTTAGAATCTATATTCATCAGGGATATTGGCCTATAATTTTCTTTCTTTGTGTTGTCTTTGCCTGGTTTTGAAATCAGAATTATGCTTGCCTCATAAAAGGAGCTTGGAAGTCTTCCTTCCTCTTGAATTTTTTGAAATAGCTTGAGAAGGATAGGAGTTAGTTCTTCTTTGAATATTTGGTAGAATTCATATGTAAAGCCATTTGGCCCCGGACTTTTCTTTTTTGGGATTTTTTTTATAGCTGTTTCGATCTCATTTGGTGTAATCGGTCTGTTTAGGTTTTCTGATTCTTCCAGACTGACTTTTGTAAGACTGTATGTTTCAAGGTATTTGTCCATTTCTTCTAGGTTGTCTAGTTTTTTGGCATACAGTTCTCCATAGTATTTTCTTACAATCCTTTGTATTTCTGTTGTGTCAGTTGTTATTTCTCCTCTCTCATTTCTAATTTTATTTATTTGAGTCCTCTCTCTCTTTTTCTTGGTGAGTCTAGTTAAAGGTTCATCAATCTTGTTTACCTTTTCAACAAACCAGCTCCTAGCTTCATTGATCCTCTGTATTGTTTCTTTAGTCTCTATGTCATTTATTTGTGCTCTGATCTTTATTATTTCCTTCCTCTTACTACATTTAGGCTTTACTTGCTGTTCTTTTTCTAGTTCATTTAGATGCAGGGTTAAGTTGTTTACTTGAGCTTTTTCTAACTTCTTAAAGTGTGCCTGTAGTGCTATGAACTTCCCTCTCAGTACTGCTTTTGCTGTCCCATATATTTTGAGTTGTTGTATGCTCATTATCATTTGTTTCTAGGAATTTTTTTTTATTTCTTCTTTGACCTTATTCTTAATCCATTCATTATTTAACAACATGCTATTTAGTTTCCATGTGTTTGAGAATTTTTAAGCTTTTCTGTTGTGGTTGATTTCTAGTTTCATGCCATTGTGATCAGAGAAAGTGTTTGATATGATTTCAATCTTAAATTTGTTGAGACCACTTTTGTGCCCTAACATGTGGTCTATCCTAGAGAACGTACCATGAGCACTTGAAAAGAATGTATATTCTGCTTTAGGTTGAAAGCTTCCGTAAATATTTATTAAATCGAGTTGATCTAGTGTGTCCTTTAAGTCTGCTGTTTCTTTGTTAATTTTCTTTCTTGAGGATCTATCTAGTGATGTTAGTGGGGTATTAAAATCCCCCACTATTATAGTGTTGCTATTGATCTTGTTCTTTATATCCATCAAAGTCTGCTTTATATATATAGGTGCTCCTATATTAAGTGCGTAGATATTTATAATAGTCATATCTTTCTGTTGGATTGCTCCCTTTATCATTATGTAGTGGCCTTCTTTATCCCTTACTATATTTTTTGTTTTAAAGTTCATTTTGTCTGATGTAAGTATTGCTACCCTAGCTTTTTTTCATTTCCATTTGCATGAAATGTTTTTTTTCCATCCTTTTACCTTCAACCTATGTGCATCTTTTGTTTTAATGTGTGTCTCTTGTAGACAGCATATGTATGGGTCCTGTTTTCTTATCTATGCAGCTACCCTATGTCTTTTGATTGGATCATGTAATCCATTTGCACTTAAGGTTATTATTGATATATAATTGTTTATTGCCATTTTATTCTTTAAAGCTGTATTCCTCTTTTGCTATATTCTTTTCCCACTTTGATCCTGTTTACACCATGTCCCTTAACATTTCCTGCAGCATTGGTTTGGTTGTAATGAATTCCTTGAGTTTTTTTTCTTTTTTTGTCTGGGAAACTTTTTATTTCTCCTTCAATTTTAAATGATAGCCTTGCTGGATAAAGTAATCTTGGATGTAGGTTCTTGTTCTGCATTACTTTGAATATTTCTTGCCATTCCTTTCTGGCTTCATGTGTTTCTGTTGAGAAGTCTGATGTCATCCTTATGGGGGCTCCTTTGCAGCTGATAGCCTTTTTTTCTCTCATAGCTTTTAATATTTTCTCTTTATCACTTAGCTTTGCTATTTTAATTATGATGTGTCTTGGTGTAGGTTTCTTTAGGTTTCTTTTTAGTGGAGTTCTCTATGCTTCTTGAATTTGTGAGAGTTTCTCCTGCATTAATTTAGGGAAGTTTTCAGCTATGATATGATTGAATAAAGCCTCTATCCCTTGTTTTTTCTCTTCTTTTTCAGGAACCCCTATGATGTGGATATTATTTCTCTTTATGTTTTCACAGAGCTCTCTAAGAGTTTCTTCAGACTTTTTGAGTCTCTTTTCTTTTTTCTTCTCTGCTTTCATGCCTTCATTCCAGTTGTGCTCCAACTCGCTGATTCGATCCTCAGCTCTATCCATCCTGTTTTTAATTTCTTCCATTGTGGTCTTCATTTCTGATATTGTATTTGTCATCTCTGACTGATTCTTTTTTAATATTTCAATATTTTTTTATACTTGCTATTTCTTTATTTAGGTGTTTGTGATGACCATCCATTGTTGTTCTAATAACCCTAAGCATCCTTACCATCATTATTTTAATCTCCGCATCCGGAAGTTTGATTATTTTTATATCACTCAATTCATCTCCTGAAGGTCTCTCTTGTGAGTTCATTTGTATTGCACTTCTTTGTCTTTTCATTGTGCCTGGGTGTCTGGGTCTTTCTTTGTAGAGCTGGTAGAGTCTAGGTTTGTTGTTTTCTGCCTCTAGTTTTTACTTGTGTTGTTGTTTCTAGGTCTTCTTGGCTTGGCATCAGCTATAATTTTGTAATCCACTTTAGGATTTGGGCCGCTTTGAAGTCTTGATTTGTTTGTTTCCTTACAGGTGATTGTCTTGTTTGCTGATCTCAGCAGGGGGCTTATTTGAAACTGTATCCAAGAATGCGGTGGGTGTGACCTGAGGCTCTGAATTCCTCTTCTGCCAATTAGTCTTTCTGGGGGCAGGTTGCTTTCTCAGCTTCACTAGGGGGAGGTGTATCTCAGAACTCCATGGAGACCAGAGTTACTGCCCCTCCTCCCCACTTCTTGTTTTCAGCTGTGTCTTGTTGAGCTGATTGGAGCTGGAGAGATGTCTGTATCTCTGTTTCCTGGAAGTACTTTTGTATTTTGCTTTGTGGAAGCATCAGTCCCTTCCCCAGTTATGGCCACCTCCAGCACTGAATGAGTCAGCTTTTTATGTCATCACCTATATTCTCCCCCTCACCGTCCGTCTCTCTCTCCTTTCTTTTTGGAAGACAAGCGGGCCCTTTTAACTCAGCTCATTCCCTGGTCGGCAGGCAAGTGGCTGTGAGCAGTATTTACTGCTTTTTTGGAGTGAGAGTCCAGCCTTACCCCCACCCTGTTTCTGTAAGCAGGGGAGATTCAGGTGCTCCCTACCAGGTTTGTTGTGGCTTCTTCTTTGCTCCTTGGTTTTTGAAAGCTGTTCTTGCAGTCCAGATTTTGTTTTTCATGATGATTGTTCCTAAATTAGTTTATAATCCAGTTTGGTGGTGTGGGCTGAGAGTCTGTGCATCTGCCTACTCCGCTGCCATCTTCTGGTCTCAGTTTGAATGTTTTGAAGACATTTTTAATAATTTTTCTGGTTAATGTGGTGAAAATGAGCTCTTCTAGCTGTTATGGATGTAGGTGAAGTCTGGATTCACAGACCGTTGAATGAATGGAGACTTTTGTAAAATAGTCTGGCTTTGTGTATTTTCCTGTAGCAATATGGTGCAGTGACATTTTTTTATTGCTTGGAGTTCAGGGCATGGTATAGATCAGGTGTCCCCAAACTATGGCCCATGGGCCGCATGCGGCCCCCTGAGGCCATTTATCTGCCCCCCTGCTGCACTTCTGGAAGGGGCACCTCTTTCATTGGTGGTCAGTGAGAGAAGCACTGTATGTGGTGGCCCTCCAACGGTCTGTGGGACAGTGAACTGGCCCCCTGTGTAAAAAGTTTGGGGACTCCTGGTGTAGATGTCGCTTTTTCTTTGGTTCCCATAGCTTACTGGTTTTGAGAGAAATTTATGTTTCTATTGTTGATGAAAAAGAAAAAAAATAGTTCTGCTTAATATATTAAAAATAACTGTGGATAGTAATTGAAGCCAAGAAGGTTGGGGAAGTAAGGTGGATCCAGGATGCTGTAAATGTGATGTTTTAGCCCACGACATTTCATCCTGGGTAGTTCTGTCTGAGGGAAAAACTTTCTTTCAGCAAAAGGAATGGCTTTTCCTGAAGCCTGTCTGTTGTGTTTCCCATCTTCTATCATGTATTTCAAGTGTCACCTCTGGAGTGTAAGGAATTAAGACATCCCAGCCCATATTGTAATTGTTATGTGAATAATTTACTGTTAACTGTCTTTTTTCTGCCTAGGTAAAGAAGTTTCAGTGAAGATACCATCCCTTCTCTGAGTCTCTGGCCTGGTGTGAGACATTAGGCATGAGAGCTTAGGGTCTGGGGCCTGGTGTCCAGCACCAGGCATCTCAAGTCCAGCTCTTGCTGCAGTTTGAGGCAGAGCCTCTTGGCTGTGGTGTACTCTATTGGAATATGTCCAGGGTCCCACCTCAGATGGCAGTTGGTGCCCTGGGTGTGGCGCCTGCCTTCTGGCACCAGGCCTCTGTGGTCTGATACTGTTTTTCAGTTTCTGTCAGGGGATGCATAGGGATTCTAGGGTGGTGGTCAAAGGTTAGGTCTAGGTCTTGTGGCTTCTGCAATAGGGCTACGGTGTTAGGTACTACTGGAGAGGTATTAGGCTTGGAGGCAGATGGGAGAGTTTTTCCTGGAGGGAGAGGGGTAAGGGTGAGTGGGCGGGACTGAGGCCAGGGAAGACAAGGCAGGGTGTTCTGATTTTTTTTCCCTGCTTGGAGTTCTCTCTGAATGACTACTTGGTCTGTGTCACAGCACATACCCCAGTAGCTGCCTTTGGAGTGGACAAAGGATGGAGTAAAGAATGGGGCTAGATATTGGTACAATCACTGAGCCCCAAGATGAGGAGTTTCCTCGGTCTGGCCTGCTGCATTTGCATACAAAGAGCCACTCCTGGAAAGGAAGGTATTCCAGGCTGGGGCATCCGAAGAGGTTGGATGCCTGTCAGGCTGCAAAGGAATCAGGCGGATCGAGCCGCTGAGTCTTCTGCTGTGGTCAACACAACACTGTAGAGTCTTGTTACCTTTCCATGGTGAGTATCTTTGTCATGGGATTGTCTGGAAAAGTAAGACTTCTATATGTGGGTGGGCCTGACTCGTAGTGCTCAAATGATGTGATTCCTTGGACAGTGCATCCAGAAAGGTTACACTTGGGGTGTTATGAAACTAATGTTCACTGATGGAACTCTACCAGCATGTTTTCTTCCTGCCCCTGTGTTCAGAACAGAAAGAGCATTCCTGGGTCTTCAGAAGGGGGTGTCTTCTGCGAATGTGGAAGTGTTTTTAGTGAAGAGGGTATGGTCTCCCGGATGTGTGGGGGTGCTGTGCTTTTGCTTTCATTCCTTTTGTGTTGCTGCTGTCTGGACTCGGATCACAGTCTGTGGTGTTATTTCGATGAGTGTTCTCTGACTGCTCCTTGTGGAGAATTCCCATGTTACTATGTTCCTGGTGCCCATATTCTATGTAATGGGAACTAAGATGATGTTTAGGATTATTATCCTTTGAAGTGCATGTTGGCCATTCTATTTTCCTGTTGAGTAGAATCACTTGAGAATCACTTCAAAGTTCAGCTCCGCACTGCCCTCCTGTGGGCATGTGTGGGAATTGCATGGAAGCCTGTGTTGTGAGAGGGATGCATTGGCTTTGTTGTATTTATTCAGTTGTATTGATTGTAGTCTTGTCTTAAAGTTTTTTGGTATCATTGATGATGCCTGTCTAGTGTCTGTGGGTGGGATACCCCAGAGAGAAGGTCGGAAGAAGGAAGAGTTATCTGGCTTGAGTTGAGAATGCAGAAAGTAGGGACATGGGAGGAAAAAGGTTGTGACAGACTGGATCCCAAGAGGTAAGATGTTGCTGTTGCATGAGGGATTTGATCTTTCACAGTGCTCTATGTTACTATCCACAGATTTGACAGAGTTCTGTGGGTATTGAACAGGGATCAGGACATTGTGAATTTGCTTCTTAATCTCTTTCTGTCCGCTTATTAGGGTGCCTTCTTCCAGAACTTGAGTGATGGGTCCTTTCTGTTGCTGTTCTCTGTTAGCCTTTAAGTGTTGTGATGCATGGCAGCAGGGCTTCCTTAGAGGTGCATTTGAGGAGCCCTGTTCAAACTGTCTTCTTTTTTTCATCTGGTTTCCCGATTCCTTGATTCACTGAGGTGGTGAGAAAGGTGAAACCCGTCTCCCTGAATGGTTCTGGATACTTGATTCACAGATTGATTTAGCTTTCCAGCCATTGTGCTCTAGATTTGAATCGCTGCCGCCCTCCTGTGGATATCTTTAATTACTACATGTTATTGTCATTCAGCAGGTCCCTTGGTAGGTGGCCAATTGCGCTATGGAAATATGGCAGGCAGTTACATTCTACATACATTTTCCGGATAGCATTGTGTGAAACTGAGAAATACAGTTTCTTGGAGGTCCTTTGCAACAGTCTTCATAGTCTGGCATGAACTCACAATGCTTTGCAAGTGATAAGTCCCAATGCAAGTGTGAGCCTGAGTTCTGCTGTCAGACCTGACAAGGTACTGATGAAAAAACATTGCTTGCTGTCTCATTGCAGAGATCAGAGGACTTGCCTTTGTGATATGGACAGCTGTGACAGTGCTGCCTCCTTGCCTTTCTCTACCTGTGAGATCATCTAGCACAGGTAAGACAAGTTTTATTTACTTTCCCTACACGTTCCTGTGCAGCATTGCAGGGTCATTTGAGATCGGGAGGTTTTGCACGTCACAGCTCTAAGCTGTGTCTTCACCTTGGCTTTACAAAGTAATTCCAAAGGGAGGGCAGGGTCATCAGTTTCTGCCTTTGTTCCTTTGCTTGCTATTCAGCATTAAAATAAGAGTGCATGTACTATTACATTGTGGTTCAACTCCCACATTACCCATCTGGTGGTCTTATGTGTTTCGATTTCCAACTTTTTGGGAATGCTGTCTTGGCTGCAGAGGTGGGTTCTTTCTGTAGAGCCTTTGCTTTGCAGTTATTTATGTTCTTAAAATATGTATGTCTAGTGTCCTGGGATTTTTTTTTGGTGTGGTTTTCTGTCCTGGTTGTCTGTGTAAGCTGCAGATTTAGGTGTTTCTGTTTGCTGTGATGCAGGAAATTTTGATGTCCTAATCTGCCATCTCTTCTCTGTTCTTCTGGGTTCCTGATCTGGATGTTGTCTGGGTATTGTCTTTGAGTGAGAGGTACTTCAAGTTCAACTTCAACTGTGTTTTCAAGCATTATCAAGGGATAAGGGTATGTGCCTGGGTTCTACATGTCGGTTATGCTGTCTTGGTGCCACTAAGCTTTCTTCATCCAGTGAGATGCCTCAAAAGTGGTGTGGCAGCAACCTCTCCTATCTCTGGGTGGTATTCTTGGTTGTAGGTTCTTGTTCTGCATTACTTTGAATATTTCTTGCCATTCCTTTCTGGCCTCAAGTGTTTCTGTTGAGAAGTCAGATGTCATCCTTATGGGGGCTCCTTTGTACTGATAGCCTTTTTTTCTCTAGCAGCTTTTAATATTTTCTCTTTATCACTTAGCTTTGGTATTTTATTTATGATGTGTCTTGGTGTTGATTTCTTTGGGTTTCTCTTTAATGGAGTTCTCTGTGCTTCTTGAACTTGTGTGACTTTTTTCTTCATTAATTTAGGTAAGTTTTCAGCTATGAAATGATTGAACAAAGTCTCTATCCCTTGTTCTTTCTCTTCTTCTTCAGGATTTCCTATGATGCAAATGTTATTTCTCTTCATGTATTCACAGAGTTCTCTAAGAGTTTCCTCAGACATTTTGAGTCTCTTTTCTTTTTTCTGCTCTGATTCCATGCCTTTGTTCAACTTGTTATCCAACTTACTGATTCAATCCTCAGCTTCATCTATCCTGTTTTTAATTCCTTCCATTGTGGTCTTCATTTATGATATTGTATTTGTCATCTCTGACTGATGCTTTTTTCATATTTCAATGTCCTTTTTTATACTTGCTATTTCTTTATTTAGGTGTTTGTGATGACCATCCATTGTTGTGCTAAGATCCCTAAGCATCCTTACAATCATTATTTTAATCTCTGCATCTAA
Organism: Saccopteryx bilineata; assembly: GCF_036850765.1. NCBI lineage: Eukaryota > Metazoa > Chordata > Mammalia > Chiroptera > Emballonuridae > Saccopteryx > Saccopteryx bilineata. Next base: position 167,227,047 of record NC_089491.1, on the reverse strand, counting down.
AACTTTGGTTATTTCTATATCACACAGTTCAATTCTTGGAGGTTTCTCTTGTGGTTTCATTTGGATTGCACTTCTCTGTCTTTTCATTATGTCTGTGTGTTTGGGGGCATTGTTTGTAGAGCTGGTTGAGTCTAGGCTTGGTGTTCTCTGTCTCTAGTTTTCAGTTTTGTTATTTCTAGGTCTTCTTGGGTTGGCATCAGCTGTTATTTGTAATCCACTGTCAGATTTGGCTTTTCTAGTAGAGCCACTTTAAAATTTTGATTTTGTTTTCTTCTCAGTTTTCTTAACACAGGGTAGTCTTGTTTACTGATCTCAGCAAGGGGCTCATTTGAAACTGTATCCAGGAATGCAGTGGTTGTAACCTGAGACTCTGAAGGCCTGATCTGCCAATTACTCTCTCTGAGGGCAGGGTGTTTTCTCAGCTTTAGTTGAGTGAGGTGTGTCTCAGATCTCTGGGAGACCTGAGTTACTGCCCCTCCTCCCCAATTCTTGTTTTCAGCTGTGTATTGGAGCTGGAGAGATTTCTGGAGATGGGTGGCCTGCAACCACTTTAATCTTGTGTTATGTGGAGAGATCAACCCCTTCCTCAGCTATGGCCATCTCCAGCACTGGAAGAGTCAGCTTCTCAGGTCATTCCATGCATTCCTCTGCCCCTCATCTTATGTCTCTTGCTCTTTCCTTTCCTTTTGGAAGATAAGCCTGCCCTTTTAACATACCTCATTTCCAGGTCCACAGGCAAGTGGCTGTGAGCAATATTTTCTACTCTTTTCCTTAGAGTGAGAGCTATTCTGGGCTCTCAGACTCATCCCCCTCTACTTTTTTAATCAGGGAGACTTACTGCTCCTTGGCACTTCCTACTAGGCTTGGTTTGGCTTCTTCTTTGCTCCTTGGTTTTTGAGAGCTGTTCTAATAGTCCAGAGTTGGTTATTCACTCTGATTGTTTCTAAATTAATTTGTAATCCAGTTTGGTGGTGTGAGCTGGTAGTCTGTGCATCTGCCTACTCCACTGCTATCTTCCGGACTGTTTATTTTTCAAAACAGTATTTTGGTAGATTCAGTGAATATAGCTGAGAGATCTTTTATTCATCAGGAATAGAGAAATTGGAGAACAAACAAAACTAAAAATCATTAGGAGTAAGTCTCTGAAGGAGAAAAGAGAATAACCTTCTTAAGTCCTTTTTCCCTCTCATTTTTTTTTTATATAAGTGAATCAGAGTGTGCTAGGCTTCTCTTAGCCTCTATAAGTTTTTGACAAGCAACAATTTTAATGAGCCAGCTCTGCTTTCTGCTCATCTTTTTCTTTGGTGTTGAGAGTTTAGCCTGTAATATGATGTCTAGAGACTTGTGGAGAAAATGAGGTTTCTGGCCACTCTAAGTATATTACAAATAGATATAAGTTACAAGATAATTTGCCTAGGTTAAGATTAGACCCTAATGCAGTGGATAGAGAATCAGACTGGGATGTGGAGGAACCAGGTTCGAGACCCTGAGTTCACCAGCTTGAGCGTGGGCTCATCTGGCTTGAGCAACAACAACAAAAAAGCTCGCCAGCTTAGACCCAAGGTTGTTGGCTCAAGCAAAGATTTACTTGATCTGCTGAAGGCCCGTGGTCAAGGCACATATGACAAAGCAATCAATAAACAACTAATGTGTCTCAATGAAAAATTGATGGTTCATGCCTCTCATCTCTCTGTTTCTCTCTGTCTGTCTCTATCTATCCCTCTCTGACTCTCTTTCTGTTCTTGTAAATAAAATATTAGAGTCTTAGACCTCAGAAGAATGGAAAGTTAACATTTTGAAATAAAAATTAGACCTGTGATCTTAAATTAATAAAGCCCATATTTTTTAATGGGTTAAGCAAACTAGTTCAAAAAATAGAAGATCTTAGTCAAAGGAGGTTGGATTGGTTTTTCTATTTTTGATTCATTTATCTCCTTGCCTCTAGAAAAGAGAAAATTAAGCCATACCAACAAATGATCATCTATATCTTCTCCAAGTATTTTAGGACATTAAGTGCAGGAAGTTTTAGCTAGGAATCTACTTCAATACTACTAACAAATTATAATTGTTCACATGTTTCTTTAACATAAATTACATCACTGTTCTGACATTTTAAGTCTATTTCCTTGTGATATTCTTATGGAAGATAAAAGGCAATGAGCATATTCTGTAAAATACTCAAGATTATTAAACTATTCTCCTACCACTTCTTTTCCAGTTTAAATGATAATTAAAAATAATTATTGAAAAATATATAATACTTTAAAAAACATTTTCTGTATCAATTTATTTTTAAACTAATTGATTTTATGTCTTAGGGCAGTTTTAGTTGTATAAAGCAGTTTTAGAACTCTGTACTTCTAAGAAAGTATAGAGCATTCCCATCATTAATTTTTTTTATTTAACCGCATAGTAAAACCTTACTCTTGAAAAATGTCAGTAAAGAATTTAAGTTACACAATAAAGTCATATGTATTAAAAGTAAAAGAAGCTAGAAAAAAATGGGATGTTCTCCTTCAAATAATAGTGTATACCTAAATTGTACTACTTGACATTATTAAAGTCTATAAAGACACAGTAAAATGTTAAAAGATCTCCAATGGCCTCACTAAGTTTTCATAAAAATGTAATTATCCATCTCTATGTACAGCTGAAGGAAAATAAATTATACCTATGCTTATACATATTTCATAGAAAGAGTTGGAACTGTAGATATAATTTCTAACCTATATTTAAATATTAGAAATATTGGAAGGAAAAAGTTGCTAAATAAATGCAGTCCATCATGATATGTATTTTTCATGATTATGAGCTTTTTCAGCACAAATTTACATTTAATTATGTATGTATGGTGAAATGTATTTCTCTTTCATATGAAATAAATTCTTAGTAGAATTTGTATAAATTCTAGGTCCTGATTATACATTTTTGATGATGACTGATTTGTATTATAATCTCAGATGATTTTTTTCTGGCACAACTGGGCAATTTCTAAATAGTATCTACAAGTCATTACCTGAGATAGTTTGCATAGTTAAATTTTATAAATCCTTAGAGAATTTGCAGATAAAATAAAAAGAAAAATATTTTATTTCTACTTTAAGACTTCTATCTTGCTTTTTCATTCTGAGACACCTTTGGTAAACACTGCTTTGGTGGTGCTGTGTCTGAGACATAGAATTTGTGCAACTGGAACAAAAATCGGAGTTTTCAGGTATTCTACCTTGGAGTAAATTATTTATTTGTTTATCAAACTTTCTTATCTATCCAAAATAAGCCAGATACTGAAAAATCCTGAGGAATAGAATGAGAAATAAGTCAGGAATGTGCATAAAAATAAGTGAAATGACAAAGCCAAATCAAACTAAGCTGTTTTAGTAGTTTAGTTTTGGAATTTTTTTATGGAATTAATATTAGGGACATCAGTCTGCTGAGGGCAATTCTGTGCCACTTTCAGACCCTTGATTTGGGTGATAAGGGTCAGCCACTCCAACATCAAGGTGGAAATAACATGTAGAAATGGGAGAAAGGACCCAAATATTAGCCCAGTGGTGCCCCTCCATGATCATATGAGTTTGGGAAAATATTAATTGATTGCTATGGTTCAATTTTCTTACTGTCTTTAATTAACTCCATCCCCCACATAGATACACAGTGCTTATATGGGTTGGATCCTGGCTACTTGGACTGGGTGGTAAAGGGTGTAAAAAGGGTGTACCTCTGGGTGGATGTTATTATTTGTGGTTTTTTTCTTTCTCAATGGGAATTTTATTAATTTTAAAGTGTTTTAAACTGTAAAGTAGAACAGGAGTATGCCCATACCTCCCAACTTATGTAACTGATTTAAGGAATTTAATCATAACTAGATCCATTACATCTCCAACAGTAACAACTTTCCTTAGCCGGGGATTCTGAACAGGGACATGACAACTTGAATGTCCTCTACCTGTGTCTTCACTGTGATGTTTATACTACTTCCTCTATATTAAAAAAAGACTTCAGGAAAAAATCAATGAAGTGAAAGTCAAGTCTGTGAAGTTTGGTGTTATTATTAAAATAATCTTAATACATGGCCATTAAATTCAGTGTTCATTCTTTCTATCCATGAATATGGTATATACTTCCACTTGTTTGCATCTTCCTCAGTTTTTTTTCATTGTCCTATAATTTTTTGAGTACAAGTCTTTTACTTTGTTGGTGAATGTATTCTTAGGTCCTTTACTTTTTGTTGCAATAGTAAATGAGATTTTTTAAAATTCTTTTTCTGATAGTTTATTATTGGTATATAAAAATACTACTGATTTCTGAATATTAACTTTGTATCCTGCTAATTTACCAAATTAATTTATTGGGTCTTGTGGTTTTTTGGTGGAGACTTTAGGGTTTTCTATGTACAATCTCATGTCATCAGTAAATGACAGTTTTAATTCTTCTTTTCCAGCTTTCTTTTATTTGTTCTTTTTGTCTGATTGATGTTGCTAAGACTTTCAGTATTCTGTTAAATAATGGGCAGCCCTGACTTGTTACTGATCTTTGTTGTTGTTTTTTGTTTTTGTATTTTTCTGAAGCTGAAAACGGGGAGGCAGTCAGATAGACTCCCGCATGCGCCCGACCAGGATCCACCCGGCACGCCCACCAGGGGGTGATATTCTGCCCATCCAGGGCGTCACTCTGTCATGACCAGAGCCACTTTAGTACCTGGGGAAGAGGCCAAGGAGCCATCCCCAGCACCTGGGCCATCTTTTGCTCCAATGGAGCCTCGGCTGTGGGAGGGGAAGAGAGAGACAGAGAGGAAGGAAAGGGGGAGGGGTGGAGAAGCAGATGGGCGCCTCTCTTATGTGCCCTGGCCAGGAATTGAACCCGGGACTCCTGCACACCAGGCCGATGCTCCACCACTGAGCCAACCAGCCAGGGCCATTGTTGTTTTTTTGACAGAGACAGAGAGAGAGTGTCAGAGAGAGGGACAGATAGGTACAGACAAACAGGAAGGGAAGAGATTGGAAGCATCAATTATTTGTTGTGGCAAGTTAGTTGTTCATTGATTGCTTTCTCATATGTGCCTTGACCAGGAAGCTACAGCAGAATGAGTGACTCCTTGCTCAAGTCAGCAACCTTTGAGCTCAAGCCAGTGACCATGTGGTCAGGTCTATAATCCTACATTCAAGCCAGCAACCCTGCACTCAAACTGGTAAACCTACACTCAAGCTGGCAACCTCAAGGTTTTGAACCTGGGCCCTCTGTGACCCAGTCCAATGTTCTATCCACTGTGCCAACACCTGGTCAGGCTTATTACTGACCTTAAGAGCAATGTTTTTCATTTTTTCTCATTGAGTATGATGTTGGTGATAGTTTTGTGATATATAGCCTTTATTATATTGAGGTATGGTGCCTTTCTTCCCACTTTTCTGAGAGTTTGGATTATAAATAAGTGCAGGAATTTATCAAATGCCTTTTCTGCATCTTTTGATATGGTCAAATAACTCACAAGATGATTCTGTGCATGAAAATAATTTATGAATAAAAGAGCTTGATTTCAAAGGATTGATAAGATTAGAGGGAAAAATTCCATGGAAATTGTACAGTATGGACTGAAGACTAGGGAAAGAGTAATAACTCAAGATGATGGAAAGTTAGACATAAATTATCTTATATCTGTTGAGATTATACAAACCTACCATTGACAACTTGAACTTGAGGTAGCATTAAAAAATCTAGGAACAGTATATTTCAATTGCTAATCCATATTGAAATGTTGCATTTTATAAAATAAAAACAAAGTATGTAATTAACTAAATTAAATGTTCTTAATGCAGTAAGAAATCTTGATGTTAATGACAATCTAAATTTAAATAGATTTCTGCAGCATAATATCTTGTTCATCATTTAAATGTCTTAGAGTTAGATTTAATGTTCTTTTCTAGATTTAAAAGAAGAATACTATAGTCTCTAAATGTAAACAACAGCAACTAAGCTAATATAACTGTTAGTTTTAATCTTTATATATAGAACGTGTGATATTAAATTTCTTTCATAGTCCATGTTCTTTCAAACACATACTTCTATACTATATATATTTGTTTGTCCTAGATGACTTTTTATAAGGAAAATTAGATGAAGGAAAGAAAAAATTACTCCTATGAAGCAAAGTACAAAGTCATAGAAACAGAATTATATTATATACACTGCTCACAAAAATTAGGGGATATTTGATTGCTTCATATTCATTTTGAAATATCCCCTAGTTTATGTGAGCAATATATTATTTGATTTGGTAAGTGACAAAAGATAAATTGGTTATAATTGCATTTTACAATGATTTAAGAGATAAGTAAACTTTGCAACTTAGTTTTATCTCATTTCCCAAGAGGATTCTGTGTGTTAATATTTTAGTAAATTTATTATTAACATTTTAAATAAAATTCAGAGTTGTTTTTGGAAATCTAGTAATATAGTATAAAAACAGCTCAGAAATACCATCCTATAAAGACATTCTCCATGAGATTAGACCATTAATGATTACATGATGCTATTTATTCTATGAATAAAATACTAAGAGCAATTAATGAATTAAAATCCATGTGTTTTTGTTTTTTGTATTTTTCCCCGAATTTAGAAGTGTGAGGCAGTTAGACAGATTCCCGCATGCACTTGACCAGGATCCACTCTGCCCATCTGGGTCACTGCTGTTCATGGCCAGATCCATTCTAGCACCTGAGGCAGAGGCCATGAAGCTGTCCTCAGTGCCAGGGCTAATTTTGCTCCAATGGAGCCTTGGCTGTGGGAGCAGAAGAGAGAGATACACAGGAAGGAGAGAGAAAAGGGTGAAGAAGCAGATGGGCACTTCTCCTGTGTGCCCTGGCTAGGAATCAAACCCAGGACTTCCACACACCGGGCTGACATGCTGCCGCTGAGTCAATCGACCAGGGCTTCACCTTTTTTTAATGTTCAATAGCCAGCTCATCAAACACTATTAACTCAGAAAATGCTCTTAAGAGGTGCATTTGTGAAAAAAATTTTCACTCAGAACAGAACCTAAATCCAGAGCATAAAAAGAAGAGTAACAAACAGTATGGTTGCAAAGTGATGAAATTGTGTTTTCCTGTTACCACATTAATGCTGAACACATAACAACTTATGATATTCTAAATGTTGACTTTTATGAAAAAACATTCTGGTTCTTAAAGTTTTATCTGTCCTTTCATAATGGTGTCTAAACATCAAAAGTTTACATTATGAATATGGACAGAAGGAGTCACTATGAGAAAAATTAAGTCCAAAAATAAAACAGAAAATTTTATTTATTTTCTCATTTCATGCCGTGTTTCTAAGAAAGATGGCATAAACTCTGTTTCACTCTTTGCTTAGCCAGAAGCCTATGGTTAATTCTCATTTCACAGTCACTTTCCATGGTCTATACTTTTAGACCATGAAGCATGCCTAAAGCTTTATGGTCTAAAAATCTTTATGCATGATCATCAGTTTATTGGTTAAGTCATGATGATAAATGCTTAGGCCATCAAAATATAGCAGATGAATTTAAACATTATATCTTTGAAGACTTTATTAATATTTAGTTTCCTTTTTCCTAGTAATTCTTTATAATCACCTATAATATTAATATAATTTTTACAGTATGAAACCTGAGCAGATAGATTGAATCTATTACCATGATTGTCACACAGGAAATAGTGCTTACTAGCTGTAGCTATAGTTATTAGTGAGCTTTGATTACAAGTACTTACTGATTTGAGTTCACTAGTAGGGCACCTAATGGGAATTATTTACTCAATAATATGGTCTAGAAGATGATTAGGCTCTATTTATCAAAGTCATGATGAAATAAGTATATTTACGCTCTTACCATATTGCTTTAGTAGAAGATGTGCATTTTCTTTTTCTGAATAACAAATGATCCCACACCACTTCATTCTATACTTTGTACTGCCATGTCCTTAAAATTAGTTCACAATAACAATTCTAAAAAAAAAAGACAAGAAAAAATTCTAATTACACTAGAAATTATAGAATGTAAAGATAGTTCTGGGTATATAATGTGCTGCTATAATAGCTATAATACATAAAGAAAACAAATAAACAATTTAACTGAAGTGCTAAAAATATTATTGCCGTGATAAAAAAAAAGCTAAACAAAACTTAAATAGTTTAAACATTGCAATTTGTATTACATTGCCAATGGGCATGAGTATTAAAAGATAAGTGAATTCTTAGTAACTGTTAAAAACCTTGGTGACCACAAGCTACTTCTCTGTCTCACAAGCATCTAAATAATTTTTAGTAGCATGAAAAGGGAGGTAGATACACCATTCTCAATTCCTTTCAACATAGATTTAATAAATTCTTTCTATTCAGGACATGGGGAAGGGGTCTTTAGAGCTTTAGGTATTTGATGCAAGACATATACATCCTGAAAGGATAGGTACAGTTCAGTAGCACAAAATTTAAATATACAATAAACTATTAATCCATTAGTGGCATTTAAATAAAAAATAAGTTTATTCCTAAATTACCCTAAAGAATCATTATTTGAAAGACATTTTCCTTATTTCCAAGACTATATGACCTAAATATTTCTGAAAATTAGTACTGTGTCAATAGTTAGTTCTTTTCTTCACTTGGCATGTTAAAGAAAACAATCAAAATCAATTTTTAAAATCAAAAAGTCTCCCTCTATGTATATGGGTTTATGTTTGAGAATGGGGGATGGATGGGTGGGGATGCCCTGCTGTAGTAGAATCAGGCAAATCTGAAAAGAAATTTTGATTCTGGCATTAATTGTACATAAGTCCTGGCAATTCCACCTGACCTCTTAAAATTTTTATTGTATTTGCAATAATTCTATGAGATTAAATAAATATTATGAGAGAAAGTGGCTAGTCAAGTACATGGCATAATGAGGAAGAAATGCTCAGTAAATGTAATTTTTATCTTATTTTTATTATTTTAATGCAGTGACATTGATAAATCAGGGTACATATGTTCCCAGAAAACATCTCTAGATTATTTTTGACATTTGATTATGCTGCATACCCCTCAGCCAAAGTCAAATTGTCTTCCGTCACCTTCTATCTGGTTTTCTTTGTGCCCTTCCCCTCCCCTCCCCCTCTCCCACTACTTCCTCACCCCCTCCCCACCCCTCACCCCACCTTCTGTTACCATCACATTTTTGTCCATGTCTCTGAGTCTCATTTTATGTCCCATCTATGTATGGGTTCATATAGTTCTTAGTTTTTTCTGATTTACTTATTTCACTCTGTATAATGTTATCAAGGTCTATCCATGTTATTGTAAATAATCTGATGTTATCATTTCTTATGGCTGAGTAGTATTCCATAGTATATATGTACCAAAGCTTTTTAATCCACTCATCCTCTGACAGACACTTGGGCTGTTTCCAGATCTTTGCTATTGTGAACAATGCTGCGATAAACATGGGGGTGCATTTCTCCTTCTGGAACCGTTCTATGGTGTTCTTGGGGTATATTCCTAAAAGTGGGATGGCTGGGTCAAAAGGCAGTTTGATTTTTAATTTTTTGAGGAATCTCCATACAGTTTTCCACAGTGGCTGCACCAGTCTGCATTCCCACAAGCAGTGTTATAGGGTTCCCTTCTCTCCACATCCTCGCCAGCACTTATTCTGTGTTTTTTTGTTGATGAGCACCATTCTGACTGGTGTGAGATAATATCTCATTGTGGTTTTAATTTGCATTTCTCTAATGATTAGTGATGTTGACCATTTATTCATATGCCTATTGACCATCTGTATGTCCTCTTTGGAGAAGTGTCTATTCCTTTCTTTTGCCCATTTTTTGATTGGACTGTTTGTCTTTCTGGTGTTGAGATTTATAAGTTCTTTATAAATTTTGGTTATTAACCCCCTATCAGACATACTGTCAAATATGTTCTCCCATTGTATAGTTTGTCTTTTTATTCTGTTCTTATTGTCTTTGGCTATGCAAAAGCTTTTTATTTTGATATAGTCCAATTTGTTTATCCTGTTTTTTATTTCTCTTGCCCATGGAGATAAATCAGCAAAGATATCGCTGCGAGATATGTTGGAAAGCTTACTGCCTATGTTTTCTTCTAAGATGCTTATGGTTTCACACCTTACATTTGAGTCTTTTATCCATTTTCAGTTTATTTTTGTGAATGGTGTAAGTTGGCAGTCTCATTTCATTTTTATGCAGGTAGCTGTCCAATTTTCCCAACACCATTTGTTGAAGAGGCTGTCTTTACTCCATTGTATGCCCTTACCTCCTTTGTCAAATATCAGTTGTCCATAGAGCTGTGGGTTTATTTCTGGGTTATCTGTTCTGTTCCATTGATCTATGTGCCTGTTCTTATGCCAGTACCAGGCTGTTTTGAGTACAATAGCCTTGTAGTATAGCTTGATATCAGGAAGTGTGGTACCTCCCCCTTTATTCTTCTTTTTTTAAGATTGCTGAGGTTCTTCATGTTCTCTTTTGGTTCCATATAAATTTTTGGAATATGTGATCTATATCTTTAAAGTATGTCATTGGTATTTTAATTGGTATTGCATTGAATTTATAAATTGCTTTGGGTAATCTAGACATTTTAATGATGTTTATTCTTCCTAACCATGAGCACGGTATATTCTTCCACTTGTCTGTATCTTCCTTGATTTCTTTTATCAATGTTTTATTATTTTCAGAGTACAAGTCTTTAGTCTCCTTGGTTAAATTTACTCCTAGGTACTTTATTTTTTTTGGTTGCAATAGTGAAGATGATCGATTCCTTAATTTTTCTTTCTGACTGTTCATTGTTGGTGTATAAAAATGCTTCTGATTTCTGAGTATTAATTTTATATCCTGCCACTTGGCTGAATTCATTTATCAAGTCCAGTAGTTTTTTGACTGAGACTTTAGGGTTTTCTATATACAATATCATATCATCTGCAAATAATGATAGCTTTACTTCTACTTTTCCAACATGAAAGCCTTTTATTTCTTCTTCTTGTCTGATTGCTGTGGCTAGGACTTCCAGGACTATGTTTAATAAGAATGGTGAAAGGGGGCACCCCTGCCTTGTTGCTGACCTTAAGAGGATTGCTTTTAATTTTTGCCCATTGAGTATGATGTTGGCTGTGGGTTTGTCATAGATGGCCTTTATCATGTTGAGGTATGTTCCCTGTATTCCCACTTTGTTGAGAGTTTGATCATGAATGGGTGCTGGATTTTATCAAATGCTTTTTCTGCACCTATTGAAATTATCATGTGGTTTTTCTCCTTCCATTTGTTTATGTGATGAATCTCATTGGTTGATTTGAAAATATTGTACCAGCCTTGCCTCCCAAGAATAAATCCCACTTGATCATGGTGTATGATTTTTTCTGTGTATTGCTGGATCCGGTTTGCTAATATTTTGTTGAGGATTTTAGAATCTATATTCTTCAGAGATATTGGCCTATAATTTTCTTTCTTTGGTTGTCTTTGCCTGGTTTTGGAATCAGAATTATACTCGCCTCATAAAAGGAACTTGGAAGTCTTCCTTCCTCTTGAATTTTTTGAAATACCTTGAGGAGGATAGGAGTTATTTCTTCTTTGAATATTTGGTAGAATTCACTTGTGAAGCCATCTGGCCCTGGACTTTTGTTTTTTGGTATTTTTTTGATAACTGTTTCGATCTCATTTGGTGTAATCGGTCTGTTTAGGTTTTCTGATTCTTCCAGATTGATTTTTGGAAGATTGTATGTTTCAAGGAATTTGTCCATTTCATCAAGGTTGTCTAGCTTTTTGGCATATAGTTATTCATAGTATTTTCTTTAAATATTTTGTATTTCTGTTCTGTCAGTTGTTATTTCTCCCCTCTCATTTCTAATTTTATTTATTTGAGTCCTCTCTCTCTTTTTCTTTGTGAGTCTAGTTAAAGGTTCATCAATCTTGTTTACCTTTTCAAAGAACCAGCTCCTAGTTTCATTGATCCTCTGTATTGTTTCTTTAATCTCTATGTCATTTATTTCTGCTCTGATCTTTATTATTTCTTTCCTTCTACTACATTTGGGCTTTACTTGCTGTTCTTTTTCTAATTCTTTTAGATGCAGGGTTAAGTTGTTTATTTGAGCTTTTTCTAGCTGCTTAAGTGTGCCTGTAGTACTATGAACTACCCTCTCAGAACTGCTTTCTCTTTGTCCCATAAATTTTGAGTTGATTTATGCTCATTATCATTCATTTCTAGGAATTTTTTTTATTTCTTCTTTCATCTCATTCTTAATCCATTTGTTATTTAACAACCTGCTATTTAGTTTCCATGTGTTTGAGAATTTTTGAGCTTTTTTGTTATAGTTGAATTCTAGTTTCATGCCATTGTGATCAGAGAAAGTGCTTGATATGATTTCAATCTTCTTAAATTTGTTGAGACCACTGTTGTGCCCTAACATGTGGTCTATCCTAGAGAATGTACCATGAGTACTTGAAAAGAATGTATATTCTGCTGCTTTAGGGTGAAAGGTTCTGAAGATATCTATTAAATTGAGTTGATCTAGTGTGTCCTTTAAGTCTGCTGTTTCTTTGTTAATTTTCTTTCTTGAGGATCTATCTAGTGATGTTATTGGAGTATTAAAATCCCCTACTATTATAGTATTGCTGTTGATCTCACTCTTTATATTCATCAAATTCTGCTTTATATATTTAGGTGCTGCTATATTAGGTGTGTAGATATTTATAATAGTTATATCTTTCTGTTGGATTGCTCCCTTTATCATTATGTAGTGGCCTTCTTTGTTTCTTACTATATTCTTTCTTTTAAAGTCTATTTTGTCTGATATAAGTATTGCTACCCCAGCTTTTTTTTCATTTCCATTTGCATGAAATGTTTTTTTTTCCATCCTTTTACCTTCAGCCTATGTGCATCTTTTCTTTTAAGGTGTGTCTCTTGTAGACAGCATATGTATGGGTCCTGTTTTCTTATCTATGCAACTACCTTATGTCTTTTGATTGGATCATTTAATCCATTTACATTTAAGGTTATTGATATGTAGTTGTTTATTACCATTTTATACTTTAAAGATGTATTCCTCTTTTGCTATATTCTTTTCCCACTTTGATCTGTTTACAATAGGCCCCTTAACATTTTCTGCAGCATTGGTTTGGTTGTAATGAATTCCTTGAGATTTTTTTGTCTGGAAAACTTTTATTTCTCCTTCAATTTTAAATGTTAGCCTTGCTGGATAAAATAGTCTTGGTTGTAGGTTCTTGTTCTGCATTACTTTGAATATTTCTTGCCATTCCCTTCTGGCCTCAAGTGTTTCTGTTGAGAAGTCAGATGTCATCCTTATGGGGGCTCCTTTTTTAGGTGATAGCCTTTTTTCTCACACAGCTTTAAATATTTTCTCTTTATCTCTTAGCACTGGTATTTTAATTATGATGTGTCTTGGTGTAGGTTTCTTTGGGTTTCTCTTTAATGGAGTTCTCTGTGCTTTTTGAACTTGTGAGAGTTTTTCTTGCATTAATTTAGGGAAATTTTTAGCTATGATATGATTTAACAAAGTCTCTATCCTTTGTTCTTTCACTTCTTCTTCAGGAACCCATATAGTGCAGATGTTATTTCTCTTCATGTTGTCACAGAGCTAAGAGTTTCCTCAGACTTTTTAAGTCTCTTTTTTCTTCTCTGCTGGATCTTGAGAATAATTTTTCCCCACTGCATTCCTGACACTTTTATTATTTTTGGTTTTAACCCTAATAAATCCTTTGGTCACTCTTCAATATGGCACACTCAGAGAAAGGGCCCAGCTGCAGAGATGACAGAAACCAGACTTGGAATCATCTTTTAGGAGCTAAGGGAAGAAAAGTCTTTTCATGAAACTTCTCTAGTCAAGGAATTAAGCAAAAGATGTGGGTCACAGAGCTACAGCAGCATGAGGAGTTACAGTAGCTTCTCTAGGATGGAAGAGAGCCTGTTTCTTTTATGCAGAGCCACCCTTTGCTTTCTTTGTGAATGGGGCTCACATCAGCCCACTCTGTGAAGAGCAACTGTAACCAGGAATAAATATGCTATATTACTGATTTATTGATCTTAATCTGAGTAGCCATACAATAGCATTAAATAAGAATGTACTGCCTGACTGGTGGTGGCTCAGTAGATAGAGCATAAATCCAGAATGCTGAGGTTCTCAGTTTAAAACTGCAAGATCACTGGCTTGGCAGCAGAATTATTGACATAATCTCAAGGTCACTGGCTTGAGCCCAAAGGTCGCTGGCTTAAGTCCAAGGTTGCTGGTATGAGCAAGGGGTCAATGAATCGGCTTGAGCCCCCCAGCAGGGTATGTACAAGAAGTAATCAATAAACAACTGAAGTGAAGCAATTACAGGTTGATGCTTCTCATTTCTCTCCTTCCCCCTTTCATTCTCTCTCTCAAATCAAAAATATTTTAAAAGAATGTACTAACAAAGTAAGCTGATAAAAGAATTTCTATAAAATGTTAAAATTAGTTTGTTACTCTTATAATCATGATTAAGTATTACCAGTTTAATAATCAAAGCCATATATTCTGTAACAAATAAAAAGTATACAGGCAGCTCCTGGGTTATGAATGTGATAGGTACTGTATGTTTAAAAATACTTAAGTATTTATATGCACAGAAAGGTAAAAATAAATGTTATGTTAAGACAAACATCTGTCTGAGTTGCATTTAATAGGTAATACTTGTTCCAACTTACACACACATTCAACGTAAAAACAAGCCTCCAGAACCTATCACTTTTATAACCTGGGGACAGCCTGTATTAACATACAATCAGAGAACATGCAATGTAAATTAAAATGTGCTTCCCAACTGGGCACCAAGCAAAATATGTAGGATTGGAGGCCACTGGATTAGAAATAAATTTGTATTTTTTAACATTCCATGATTGCGTTTGTGTGTCCGACTTCTAAACCCAGCCAGCATTAATAGGTAGCCATGAGGACTAAAGAAACTATTCAGAGCACTGGTTCCAAAATCAAATGCAGGCTCAGATTTCAAGTGGAAATTATTTCACTGGAAGGCATAAAATCATAAATAGTATAAATTTCAGTAGAACTGAAATTCCAAATTAGATCATAAATAGGACTATATTTTTGTAAATTCTCTATTTGTTGTAAGCTACCTGTAGTAGGAAGTTTCTGTCTTGACAAATCCCTTCCCACTATGACAACACGGCAGTAGCTTCTCCATTCCATAGTGGCATAACCTTATCAACTCTAGAGGAATTGATAAGGCAATGGTTGCCTAGAGCTCTGTGAGGGCCTCTCAGGTTGAGGTACAGATAAAACCTAACAAATGAGGGTGCACCCTTATTCCCTGGAACATAGAGAGTTCACTTTTTTTCAAGTGACAACACATAATAATTAACTTTTTGGAAATGCAGATTACCCACAATTTTATTGAAATTGTTTCTAAAGCAGTAAGCTTCATTGCTAATATTTCAGGCACAAATGGTTTCATTATCTGACCTGGATGAATATCAGTTTTGCATTTTCTTCTGGAGCTTTATGCACGTCCCAATAGTCACATCCCAGAGCTACAGGTTGAGAGTCCCAGGGGCACATATATATGGGTGGGGTACAAGGCTTCTCTGTAGCTGGGATTTACTTTTTTTTGGAGATGTCAAAACGCCTTTGGAGGCAAACAAGAGCAGTAATCCTATATTAGTGACGTTAATGACAGTTATTATTTTTTCCCTTTCCTCAGCAAACAAGGTCTTGCCTTGACTAAAGATACAGGTTTTGCAACTTCCTTGAGATTCTCCTGGAACTACTGTGCTTCATGTACAATATGGTGGTTTACTTGCTAGAGGTCATCCTTCCACCACTCAGGTGGGTTCATACACTGACTGTGGGGTTTTAGAAACACTGCCACCTCTGGATCTTCACCTGGAAAACATCAACTTTTGTTTTCAATGCCCTTCAGTGTCACAAGTCACTCTAAACTGCTGGGCCTGCTGTTTAACTTGGAAGACTTTAGTTTGAGGGCCATTTACTTGCTGCTGAAAACTAAGGGAAAATAGGCAATCTGTCATGGAATACAAACTTTGCTCCTCTGGTTTCTTTTTGGCCATATTTATAAGCCCAGGGCAAATATCTGAGCAGCAGGATCTGGGAAGCCCATTCAACATTCTGTCATCACGCTGTTGACAGATGGTTGCAGAAAGCACCACTCTGTCTCTAGTGGGAATAAGAGTAAGGGAATAGCTGTGTGGACCAATGAGCAACACCTACTCTGTAGTTAAGCTCACATGGGACTCACACTCACCCAGCAGGATGCCTGAGGCCATCGCAGAAATTCAGCTATTTCAGGGCAGGGCCTGATAGCCCTCCTGCCCCCTCTAGCCTGAGTCATCCCCTGGCACTCTCATCTCAGAAATGGCCATTATCATCCAATATTTGTTCAGGAAAAGACCTAAGAACTTGACTTGATTCTTTTCTTTTACCCCCTTTCCACAAAGACTCCAGAGAAGCACAAAATAAACCTCATACTCCTCCACTTGTCTCCACTATAACTGCTACCCTCTGTGTAAAAGCACCACGTTCCAAGTGCCAATAAAAATGGCTGAAATAGAAAGCAAGGGGACTTCCTACAGCAGCCACCAACACCTGTCTCCAAACTTGCTTTTCATCCTTCCTTACAAGGGGTTCATATCTGTAACCCTGACCACCCGCTCTCCCTTTGAAGAATGTTCTTTCTAAGACTGACTGTGGAGTGGAAATGTCCCTCCAGATCTGACCCCACTCCCTCAGGTACCAAAGATGAACCTGGATGAGAAAGGAAGAATGCTCTCCTGATTTCTAGAGTCCCCTCTCCCCACTGCTGGGTCCTGCCCACAGAGAGAGCTGTTGGGGACACCAAGAAAGGTGGCTATTCACAACGATAGCCTCGATTGCTCCATCCAGTTAGTGAAGCGAGGTTCTTGCACAGGAACCCTCCCTCAGGTGCCATCCTCTCAGGTGCCTGCTGGTGTTCATCCTGAAGCTGCTTCACACATTCACACTTTCAGCTTTCTTTGCTGGTGGAAATTGGCACACTCCATGTTGCCAGGCAAGTAACTCATTTAGTTAAATTTTAGAACCGTCAGAAAAACCAAGACAGTGTTAAAATATGTGTGTAAGTACATGTGCAAATGTGTATGTGTGAAAGAGCAGATGAGAAATCCTCTGATCGGGCTATTTATAACTGTCTCCAGGCACTAACAGCACACAACCATAGCTCTCACTTTCTCTTCTATCCAAAGTGTGCTGAGTGCAGCACTTCTCACTCTTGAATACTTACTGTTTGGCTCTCTGCTCTGATAACTTAATTTAAATCTGAGATTTTTGGAATTTCACACTTGTCTGAGTTTTTCCTCTGACCAAAGGGCTCTACCTCTGTGCTTGCCCCTCCTGCTCTGAGAAGCTGAACCAAGGTGGCACCTGCTCCCAGGGGTGCTGCAGGCTCTGGCCAGGGATGCTGATGGCCGTTGGACTAGGCCACTCAGACAGAGTTTTCCAGGAGACCTTGACACAACAGGAGAAATGCTCTGTGGGCCACACAAAGTCTTGCACCTCCTGGCATTTTGCTGTCCCTTTCACTTCCTCCTGCCACTGGGCAGAAGCCTGGTGCCTGGAAGGTGCTCTGTCCGTGCTTGCTAAGGAAAGTTCCTACTGCAAACCTCTGCTCTTTCTGTTACCCAGGTTCTAAGAGTCTCTGGTTACAGCATGAGCTTTCATGGGTCTGGGTCTTTAAACAAGTGCTTCTGTCTTTCCCTCATGCTTTGGAATGCACATTTTCCAGTCTCACAATTGTAATTTACATTAATATATTTATCTTTTAATTGGATAAATTGAAAAATGTCTGCAAAAATTTGGAAGACTGGAAATGGTGGTATAAATAGTCCAGAGACATAGAGTTTGGATGATAGGAGGTTTATGGCACTGGACCCAGCAATTCCTAGGATTTAACCTTGGGAGAGGAGTGGCTGGCTTCCCCAGAGAGAGCCAAAGCTATCCAGCTTAGGGGATAGGGCTGAGAGTGAAGGAGCTAAGAAGCAGGTAGGCTTGGAGCGAAGGACTGTGGGAACATCAGTGGACTTCTCATTGCTCATTCTGTGAGTGGAGGAAAAGGAAGAGGTGCCTACAGGCTCTGAGCCCAAGTAATCAGGGATACAGGGATCCTCGGTTGACTCTGAACCACACCATAAATCAGGAAACACCCACCTAACAACTGGGTTGTGCAGTGAAATTCTAATTCTGACAGGGGAGTCAGGAGAAGCTAAGTCAATATCTATACAGAAGGGAGCATGATCAAAATTAGCTATTAAGTGAAAAATTACTCAAAAAATTATATGTGTATACATACAACACATGCTAGGAGAATAATTACCACCATACTGATACTGGGTTCAGGTTTTTAAACAGGCATTCTCTCACAGGCACTGCCTTAATTCTCATCTGGTGTGATGGCCTAGTGCATGATCACTGAGGGGCACTGATTCTGACTCTCCTGGTGGTCCATGCTCTAGGAGACCCCACCATTTCACATAGCACTTAGCTTCCAGCGTGGCTTCATCTCTGCTGTGCAGCTAACCTGCTTTGCTGGGTGGACTGTGGTGACCCCAGAGAATCAACACATTCTTGTGGGATATGTGCATTCTATTGAGCAGGTGAAGACCTTTGATTGGCAACCAACTTTTAAATAATATATTGATTGTGTCAGTAGAGGCCATAAGGGCTTTCCCACTTCTTAGGGACCTGCAGGAAAACACTTGGATTTTCTTTTAAGGTTAAAAAGAACCAGATCTCAGCTCCCCTGTACCTTGCCCCTTTTGGCCTCTGCATAACCACTGGGCAGGACTGGTGTGAAGGCAGTTGTGCCTCCTGGCCTGGGCCACAGGGGATCCTACGCTCAACTATCAGTTTCAACTTCAGCTACCCTCACAGAGATCATTGTTATATTTTTCTGTGTTCTCTTCCACACATTTTTCAATAGACATAATATTCTTTGGTGGCTTTAATAAGTTTTAGTCAAGTATAAAAGTATTCAAAGTCAAACATTATCCTTGAATGTGGTTTTAGTTGTAGAACATAGATATTGTGATGAAAGAGTTTCCTTTTCATTGAATTATAAGTCAACCTCCTATACATAATTTTCTCTTTGACTCAGGGAATAAATAATTTTAAAATGGATATTTTAGTCATCTTTTGTGTGTATTTAATTTTATTAAATAGCCTGACCAGGCAGTGGCACAGTGAATAGAGTGTTGAACTGGGATGCAGAGGACCCAGGTTCAAGACCCCAAGATTGCCAGCTTAAGCATGGGCTCATCTGGTTTGAGCAAAGCTCACCAGCTTGGACCCAAGGTTGCTGGCTTGAGCAAGGGGTTACTTGGTCTGCTGTAGCCCCCCCGTCAAGGCACATATGAGAAAGCAATCAATGAACAACTAAGGTGTAACAGTGAAAAACTGATAATTGATGCTTCTCATCTCTCTCCATTCCTGTCTGTCTGTCCCTGTCTGTCCCTCTCTCTGTAAAAAAATAAAATAAAATAAAATAATTTTATTGAATAAAGATGATAATCACAACTGTGTAATCCTGAAAATTCATTGAGATCTTTTTGTGATCAATTGCATAATTTACTTTTATAAATATTTTGTGAAGACAAAAAAACATTCTTTGGAGGACTGCTCTAACAGACAACATTCTATATATTCATAAATTAACTTTCCTGATTACTTATTAGAATCTTCTATATCTAAACTGAAAGAAACATAGTAAAATCTTTTGCTATGATTCAGCCTGATTGATGGTGGTGCAAGCAATGGAGTGTTCACCTGGAACACTGAGGTTCCAGGTTCAAAATCCTGAGGTCAGCGGCTTGATTGTGGGTTCATCCAGCTTGAGTGCAGGCTCACCAGCTTGAGTGTGAAGTTGCCAGTTTGAGCAAGGATTAATCAACATGATCCCAAGGTCACTGGCTTGAACCCAAAGGTTGCTGGCTTGAAGCCTAAGATCCCTGGCTTGAGCAAGTGGTCACTAGCTTGGCTTAAGTCCCCTACCCCCCACCAAGGCATGTATGAGAAGCAATCAATGAACAACTAAAGTGCTACAACTAAGGGTTGATCTTTCTCATCTCTCTCCCTTCCTCTCTCTCTCTAGAACAAAAACAAAAGCAAAAAAAAACAAAAAAAGAAAATCTTCTGCTATGATTCAGCTGCTGTTTAAAACGTATTTCCATAAAGTTTTATTTTATATATTTTACTCCTAAGTTTTTAGGTATAAAAAGATTAATGGCTATTATATGTTTTTATGAATCATATCTTCTGTTGGTGCTATTAAAATTATCTCAGCTTAAATTTTTTGCCCTGAAATTCCACTTTTTGTAATTTTCATGTTGATTAATCCTATTTCTTTTGCATTATAGTCTACTTATTATATTTTTGCCCATCCCTCATTGTCAACCTATTTTTGTCATTATGTGTGTGTATGTTTTAAAACTTTTTATTTTGAAATAATGATAAATTCACTGAAAGCTGCAAAGATAACACAGTGACATTCTTTACACCCTTCATGCAGTTTCACATATGATTAAATCATAGCTGATCAACATCAGGAAACTGATATTGGTATAACGTGTGTGTGTGTGTGTGTATATGTGTGTGTGTGTGTTTGTGTGTGTGTGTGTAGTGCCATGTCATTTTATCATAGGTACAGATTCAGGTACAGAACTGGTTCATCATCACAAACATAACCTTCACGCTGAACTTTTATAATTATCTCCACTCCCCTCTGAATCATCATATCTAATTGCTGGCAACTACTAATCTGTTCTCCATTTCTATAATTTTGTGGTTTCAATAATGTTGTATATATGAAGTCATATGACCATTTTGGATTTTTTTTTCACAATTCCCTTGAGATCCATTTGAACATTTGAATTGTGCATGTATTAATAGTTCTTTTTTCTTCTGAGTAGTATTTGATGATATGGGCATTTGTTTCATAGTTTGTTGAAGGACATCTGAGCTGTTTTCAGTTTTTGGCCATTACAAATAAAGCTGCTATTAACAGTCACATAGGTTTTTGTGTGGACATAGTTTTCATTTCATTGGAATAATGCCTGAGAGTGCAATTGCTAACTGATATGGTAAGAGCATGTTTATATATATATTTAAAAACCTGCTGAACTATTTACCAGAGTGGCTATACCACTTTACATTTCCACTAGCAATGGGTGAGACTAGTTCTCCAGATCCTTGCTATCACTTGGTATTGGCTTTATTTTTTATTTTAGCTGTCCTTGTAGAAGTGCAGCATATTTCACCATGGTGTTAGTTTACATTTCCCTACTGGGTAGAGATATTGAATATCCTTTTTTGTACTTTGTTTGCTCACCATACATATTTTTACTGAAATGTCTTATCTTTCCTCATTTCCTAATTAGAATGTTTGTTTCTATTACTGTTTTATGAGTTTTTTAGATTTTAGAAATGAGGCCTTTGGAAGACATGTAGTTTGCATGTATTTTTTAGGTCTGTGGCTTGTCTTTTCACCCTCTTAACAGGTCCTTTCACACGGGGAAAGTGTTTAATTATGATAAAGTCCAGTTTATTGATTTTGAAGAAATGAATCATGCTTTTGATGTCCTAAGAACACTACACACAGTGCTAGGACCTGTTTTTTAATGCTGACTTCTGACAGTTTTATACTTTTACATTTAAATATATGATGCATTTTAGGTTAATTTTGCATAGATCTGAGATTTAAGTTCACGTTAACATTTTTTGCCTGTGGGTGCCCAATTGCTCCAGTAGCATTTGTTGCACAGACTAGCCTTCCTCCATTGAAATGTTTTCTAATTTTTAGAAACTGTGTTGGCTGTACTTTATAAGCCTTTTTTTTAAATCCTGTTTTATTCATCTATGTGTCTATCATTCTGAAAACACATCATTGTCTTGAGTAATAAATATGCATCATATCCAGAGTATTTTTTCCCACTTGATTCTTCATTTTCAAAACTGCTCTAACCTAGTTTCTTTGCATTTTATATAAATGTTTAATATGTTGGTCTATATCTACAAAATTTTTTGTTGACATTTTTTTTTTGTATTTTTCTGAAGCTGGAAATGGGGAGAGACAGTCAGACAGACTCCTGTATGCGCCCGATCGGGATCCACCCAGCACGCCCACCAGGGGGCGACACTCTGCCCACCAGGGGGTGATGCTCTGCCCCTCCAGGGCGTCGCTCTGTTGCGACCAGAGCCACTCTAGCTAGCGCCTGGGGCAGAGGCCAAGGAGCCATCCCCAGCGCCCGGGCCATCTTTGCTCCAATGGAGCCTTGCTGCAGGAGGGGAAGAGAGAGACAGAGAGGAAGGAGAGGGGGAGGGGTGGAGAAGCAGATGGGCGCTTCTCCTGTGTGCCCCGGCCGGGAATCGAACCCGGGACTCCCGCACTCCAGGCTGACGCTCTACCACTGAGCCAACCGGCCAGGGCTTTGTTGAAATTTTGATAGAAATTTTATTAACCTTGTTTATCAATTTGGGGAGGATTAACATATTTACTATGTTGAGTCTTTTCATCTGTAAAATAATGTGTATCTTTATTTATTTAGATCAACTTTTTTTTCTTCACTAGTATTTTGTAGTTTTTACGATTTGATAGATTTCCATGAATTTGTTTTACTTTGGGGAGATTGACTTTGTGTGTGACTTCTTACTTATGACCTTGCTAAACTAACTCCTATTCTAGAATTATGTTTTGTTTTGTTTGACACATGAATTATTTAGAACTGTATTGTTTAATTTCCAAGGGTTCAGAGATTTTCCTATTATCTTTCATTTATTGAGTTCTAGTTTGACTCATTGGAGTCAGGAAATAATCTCTAGATAATTTAAATGTTTCTAAACTAGTTTGTTAAGTTTGTTTTATGGGTCAGGCTATGGTCATTTTAGTACACATTCTGCAAATTCTTAGAAAGAATGTGGGGTCTGCTGTATTTAAGTGATGGTCTATATACTTAAGTAGGTTTTGTTAATTGAGTATGCTGTTGAGTTTTATATTCTTTTGATTTTCTTTCCAATTGTCCTATTAATTGTTGAGAGAAGGGTGTGGAAGCTTGCAACTATAATTATAGAAACACTTATTTCTCCTTTGAGTTTTATCAAGCTTTGCTTCATGTATTTTGCAGCTCTGTTGCTTTATATGTACACTTTAGGATTGTTAGGTCTTCTTAAAAGAATGACCATTTTATTATTGTGTAATGTATTTCTCTCTCCCTGGTAAATTTTTTTCTCTGAAGTCATTTGTTTGATATTAGTGTATTTACTCCTGATTTATTTTGATGAATATATGCAAGGTACATTTTTTTATATCATTTACTTTCAACCTACCTGTCATTGTATCTGAAGTGAGTTGTTTGGTAGATGATATATAGTTAGGTAATATTCTCGGTTTAATCTATCCTGAAAATCTGTTTACTTAGTGCTTTTAGATCATTTACATTTACAATAATTATTCCTGTTAGGGCTTAAATCTGCCATTTTATTTTTTGTTTTCTGATCAACTGTCTTTATTTCTGTTTTCTTTTTACGCACTTCCAGTGGTGGTGTGACATTTTTTAGAATTTTATTTTGACTTATCTATAGTGTTTTCCAGCATGTTTTCTATTCTGCAGCTTTTCTGGTGACTGCTTAGGTTTTATGTATTTGTTCCTTCCTTCTGAGTTCAATGGTTTCAGATTAGAGATCTACCATCATTTGAATTTTCCCTGAATGGGGAAACTTGTTCTTTTTACTTGTATACTCATTGACTCTTTCTCCTGTGTGCCCTGACAGGGCTGAACCTGTGACCTCTGGTGCAGTAGGTCGATGCTTTATCCACTGAGCCACCTGGCCAAAGCAAAACCTATTCTCCCTCTCTGGCAGCTTTTAAGACTTGATCTCTCATTTTCAGGAAATTGTCTATGATGTACCTTGATATGAATATATTTGGTTTTCTTTTGTTTGGGGTTTGCTCAACTTCTTGAATATGTAGTTAATATATTTTTTCATACTTAGGAAATTTTCTGCCATTATTCTTTCAATACTTTTTCAGTCCCACTCCCTCTCTCCTCTCCTGCTGGGACTCCATTAACCTGAGTATTAGATCTTTAGTTTTAGTCTCACATGTTCCTGAGTCTGGCTTCACATTTTTCACTATGTATTTTATTTCTACAATTAAGATTTGGCAGTTGTGCATTGTTTTTGGTGGTGTTTGGTTAGAATAAGTGTCATCAAATCTTTTCTATCTTGTGAGGCTGCCCCAATTCTGCTACTTTGTCTAAAAAAACAAAGGCTAAGGCTTTTCTTAGGGGGCTATTTCTTTCTGAACCTATTGACATTTCTGTTGTTATCTCTAGTACCCGGTTTGAAATATGGGGAGCCAGCAGAAAACTCAAGGACCTCACATTAAATTCTGAGACCCTAACCAGTCTGCCTTTTTACTCTACATTTCAGACTTCTTATGTTTGCTTCCTAATGCCTATATTTTAGCTGTATCAGCAGGTGAAATAGGAATAAGTGTGTGTGTGTGTGTGTGTGTGTGTATATATATATATATATATAATATATGTATAATATAATATATATATATCTTAAAATATTTTATTGATTTTAGAAAGAGGCAAGAGAGAGAAGCAGTGGGGAAGGAGAGAGAAGCACCAACTCATAGTAGTTGCTTCTCATAGGTGCCTTGACCAGGCAATCCCAGGGTTTTGAACCAGCAATCTCAGCACTCCAGGAAAATGCTTTATACACTGCACCAACACAGGTCAGGTGAAACAAATGTATTTATTCAATCATTGAGGAAATGGTAATCCTCCATCATTTTGGTTTTAATGTATTTCTTCTAGATAGTTTACAGATCAGTTTTCATTTATCCCTGAATGTCTTTACATTTGGATAAGAAAATTCAGCCCATTCACATTGATTCAAATAACTTCTTTCATTTTGTTTACTATTTTCTTTTACTCTGAAGTGACATTTTTTCCCTCTGTTGATTAAATCAGATGAACTTTTATTTACTTTTTCTTGTCTTAGTATCTCATCCAGCAGAACTTAGACTTTTTAATCTTATGTGGTTCACATCTAATAAGTACTGAGTTGGGTTTTTTAATTCATTTTAGAGGAGAGAAAGAGAGAAGGGGATAGGAGCAGGAAGTACCAACTCCCATATGTGCCTTGACTTGGCAAGCCCAGGGTTTGAACTGAAAACCTCAGCATTCCAGGTCAAATGCTTGATCCACAGTACCACCACAGATCAGGTGTTTTTTTTTTAATCCTCTGTAATTCTTTTAAGACTTTGGGGCAGTTTTAATCTAGGAACTCATAAATTGTGACTTCTCAATCAGTTCTTTTTAGCAAGTCCACATGGTTATGCTTCTTGTAAAGAACAGAAAGCTGAGTTGTGAAGGCAAAAAGCAGAGTGGGTGGAACCACACAGAACCTAGGGATATCTTCATGTAGCCATCTTCTTTGGGCATGATTACATGATTATAAATTATGGTGATGACAACAATGAAGCCTCCCACCATCCTCATCTGAGTCTGTTGTATATTAAATGAGCCCAGTAGTTACAAAACAGAAGCCTGGAAAGGCCCCTTTGGAGGGAGGACATAATTTCAAAGAATATCTTCTGTCTTCAAGCTGGTTCTTCTTAAAAGGTAACAGGGGGACATGACTTAGAATCTCAAATGTCAGTCTTTTGGAGGAAGGTTTTTCTAACCCATCATAATAGTTTGGTAAATGAAGAAGGAATGCTTGGGCCTGTTGTTTTTCAGACTCCTTGTATTTAGCCCACATTTGGTGAAGAAAAGCAGAATTGTGGCAATTTTTATTTTATTTTTCTCCAGTAGCACTACCTCTTGAAAGGCTATGCCTTACAAGTCCAAGCTTCACTCATTAGGTCAGGATGGAAGGGGCTGCGTGTTAGCTGTGTGTTTACCATGTCCAACACCAACTCTTGCTCAGCCTGTCTGCGCCTCAATGGCCCCCTTGAGAACATGTGAGTGATTCCAGATTAACTAAGAAATTATAGGGAAATGTATCCCAGGATCAACAAAGAATTATGAATCAGTCCTGCTCAGTTGATGCAGTGATCATTTTCTTGTCAAATTGTGTTTTAAATGCAATGAACCTGCTTAATCTTTATGGAGTTTATTTTCCAAATAGAAATATATCACTTACACATGTAAAATTCAGTTCCTAAAAATTAAAAAAAAAATCTTAATGGTTTCCAACTTTCTTATTTTCATAGTGAGAAAAATCTCAGACCCAAGCCTGGCTATGACAGGTCTAGGACTCCCTGGCCTTGCCCAAAGCATTTTTCTCCACCCAGGAGATCATTGGCCTTTCAGTGCTACCAGCTCATCAAGCTGTGATGGGACACTCATTGGGTGGCATGAAAACAAGGCAGCTCCAGTCCAAGAAAATCATTATTTCCCCTCTTCTGATCCTTCCCTTCTGAGCTGTCTCACACTGTGCTTTATCTGAGACCAGTACTTTATCCTTAGAACCACTTTACAGGTTCTCACTCATTGATTCTGAACACCTTTGTTAAGAATGTCTTACTTATTCTCCTCCTTCTCTTTTTTCCAGATAGTTGTTGGAAAGGATCTGGCCCCCTCCCACTTTGTAAAAGCTCTGGTTTCCTCCATCTCCTTTCCTATAGTTCTGGGAAACATAGGGTGTGATTCATGCATTTCTGGGCTATTGTGACTATCTGCCCTTTCCTGTCTGTCTAAAGCCTGCACATCTCTCCTGATGCCTGTAACCAATGCACAACCCTAGTTACTGTTGAACAGCTCGAGTTGGTGTTGCTCACACCTGTGTGCATGCTGCCTCATTCTGTTTAGTCGGGACAGAGCCTAGAATTACTCTAAGCCCATTTCCACTGTCTTTTCTCTCGGATGAGTTTCATCTCAGGAGGCATCATGGCACTCCATGCTGACGGTCTTTAACAATCTTTCCCTATAGTTTTCAGGTGTGCTAGTGGATGCAGTACAGGCTTGAGGTGAGGTCCTGCTACATGACAGTAGCATTCTACTCTACAAGTGAAAACTATAAAAAACTAACAAAGTTTTACATTAATGGAATCCAAGTGGAAGAATAACAAATCCTTATAAAACTACTATATTATAGGCATGTAGACCTTTAATCTCAGTATCTCAGTGCTTATCTGAGCTGTAGTTCCATAAGATGCTCCTAGAACAAGTATTCTTGGGCAAGTAATTATATCTGCTACTTGGAAACTTAGGAGACACAGGAGTGTATTCCAAACTCAAACTTGCAGTAGAAAAGTCTACTTATCCTGACTTGATCTACTTGTTTCTAAATTAAGGAATGCATTTATCAGTGAATACCTTGAGAACACATTTTGGAAACACTGTTTTTTTTATCTTCATGAAAACACTTAGGTTTTGAGATGTGAAGTCCCTCTTCCAGGAGCCAGCATGTACACAACAGTGTGAAAAATAGCCCACATATTCCAACTCCAAACCTCATAATTTTGCCAAAATCATATTATTAGTTTAAGGAACACCTTGGTCTGAGGACTGCTGTCAATATATCAGTTCTGGAAAGTTCTGTCCGTTTCTATCACAACAAGTTTCAACATGTAAGCATATGTTTATTTGGCGCATGTATGCCTCTCTATTTTTATCACTTACTGTACACATACTGATGTAGCAAATTACCTAAAACAAAGTTGATTCATGCTAGTCTTATGTGTGAAGCGATAGTGTACCCATGGCTACTGATAAAGTTCATTTAC
Source organism: Saccopteryx bilineata (assembly GCF_036850765.1). Taxonomy (NCBI): domain Eukaryota; kingdom Metazoa; phylum Chordata; class Mammalia; order Chiroptera; family Emballonuridae; genus Saccopteryx; species Saccopteryx bilineata. The sequence continues at coordinate 167,199,256 of NC_089491.1, read as the reverse complement.
ACCACTGTAATTTTTATGAATTTCAACAAGAAAGAAATGCTACAGAAGCATGTCTGTCGCATCCACCATATTCCCTGGACTTAGCACCCTCTAATTATCACTTGTTTTTGTCCTTACAAAATTTTTTGAAGGGCAAAAAAAATAAAAAATGAAGAAGATATCAAACAAGCACTGGTTCAATTTTTCACATCAAAAAATAAAACATTTTTCAAAAATGGGATATACAAATTGCCCTCATGCTGGCAAGAAATCATTAATAATAATGGCAATTATATTATTTAATAAAGTTTATTGACGGTAAGAAAAATTTATATTTTGTTTTAATTCCAAAACTGGATAGAACTTTCTGGTAGACCTTATACTTACAGCTGTAGTTGCTTCCTAGCCACTTCACTGTTATTAATTGTTATGCTATATTCTATGTGTATATAATTTATCCTTTTAATCAACGACTATTATGTTTTTGCTTTGAGAGTGATGCACGATTATTGAAGAGAAGGAAAAGCTGAAAAAGGAATAAAGAAAAAATTTACTTCAGCATGGAAATAACTCAATTATTAACATGCAGTGTTAAGTGTGTACACACATGAACAAACACACATATGCATACATGCATGCTCTTAAGATAATGCACTTCCTACATGTACTCATTGTGATATCCTGGTTTGACTCACTATCATATGTTGTGAAGATGTTCAATCATTTAATCTTTGGGAGCATACTTTTAATGGCTACATGATGTTCCTTGGTCTAAAGACAATGTGGTAATCATGACTCAGGTTCTCCACATTCCCTCTCCTTGAGTTTTCAGGAGCTGATCAACAGCTGTTGGTTGACAGTCACAGCAATGAAGAAGAGGTGCAGTGATACTGTCCCCCTAACTTCTTGGGTTTATTTAATTTCCCCCCCCTTTTCTGGGTGTGTGTGCTGTCACTTATGGCACAGGGTTGATAGTCACACCATGCTTTCCCTGAAGATTCACAGTCATTTCTCTGAAAATGATACAGAGGGTGTGAATTCCACAGAAAAGCCTATAAACCCCACAGAGAAACCTTGTATAAGATGTGAAAGCTTTCATATTATAAATAGAAAAACTTTCCATTCCTTCTACGTACCTGACCTTCAGGTAGTGGAACACTCTGAGAAAAATAAAGTTAGAACTAGTACATGAAAATAATAAACAAATATAATTTTACTAGATAGTAGGCCATTAGGTAAGGTAGGGTTATCAATACTGACCTTTAAGAAGCTTACACCAATATTGTTGTTGTTGCTCAAGTTATTGTATAACTATACTTAGAATGGCTTACCACCTTATTTAGAGCTTAAAGAAATGTACTAACCTCTTCCTGAAATATTTATCCACATTAAAGCAAAAATATTAATCAATGTATTCTGCATAACATGTAATTATAACTTAAGTGTATAAAAATAAAGCTATACTAGCAATTGGCAGAGATATCTGGTGGATGAGCTAAAGAATTCAGATCTCTCACTCATTTTGTGCCAACACCATCCATTCCTATGGAATTCCTGGATTCCCCTCGTGGTGGAATCCCAGCACTTGAACACTTGGGAAATCTGTGTTTTTGGATCCCCTTTTCAGTTTGATTGGGTCCAACAGGCTAAGCTATGGACAAGGAGATGTGGGCAGAAGTGAGGGAGGTGTCATTTTCTCACCTGGTCATTTGGGGACCCAATGGGGAGGTTTCACATTCAACCAAACAGAAGAGAGGGTTGCTCCAGAGCTGACCCACTCAATGTGACCTGAGTATAAACCCCAAAAATGTTAACAAATATTCTCCCTGTAGCAACACATAGAAACACAAAGAACATGGAAAGCACTGTGGTTCTACAAATTCATCAGCAGATAACATTCTCGTCCTCCCTCCTCTTAAGGTACTTCCTACATCCGAGAAAGGAGAGGGGGGATCACCCCACATCCAGACTTCCTCCATTACCATCTATTCTTCTCTCCATCCTCTCCTCCACCCCCTTCCCTCCTATAGCCTCCCTACTGCTGTATCTAAAAGCTGTTTGTTTTTGTGAGAGACAGAGAGAGACTGATAAGGACAGACAGCCAGGAAGGGAGAGAGATGAGAAGCATCACTTATTCGTTGTGGCACCTTAGTTGTTCATTGATTGCTTTCTCTTATGTGCCTTGACTGGGGAGCTCCAGCCAAGTCAGTAACCCCTTGTTCAAGCCAGTAACCTTTGGTTCAAGCTTGTGATTCTTGCTCAAACCAGATAAGCCTGCACTCAAGCTAGCCACCTCAAAGTTTCAAGCCTGGGTCCTCTGCATCCCAGTCTGATGCTCTATCCACTGCACCACCAACTGGTCATAAAGAGCTGTTTTTAATACTTTCAACTTTTTTTATCCTTAAATATTTTACTCAAGGCCATTTTGAAACCTACTATTTTCTACTGTCCTTTTGCCAAAAATGGGGACCCAGGCTGGGCTGTGAGGAATGCACAGGAGCCTGGCCCCATGTAGACTGCTGCAACTGGAGCCCCTGTGAGGGCTGCAGCCTCATACCCTGGCTTCTAGGGTTCCCAAGCCTGCATCTCAGTGAGAGAAAACTGTCTCTGCCCTTGAGGGTCTCTGTGATCAAGACTGAAGCAGATTTAGACCCATTAACAAGATAAATTGTTGACAAGTTTCTTCACGCACAGGACACCTGAGTAGTGAGCACAGAGCTGATGTGCTTGTTAGACAAGCAAGGACCTGGAAACCAGTAGCGGGGCACTAAGTGGTGGAGAAGTGCCCAGGACATGCATGTGGTATCCAGGATATTGTGGGATGACAGGGACACATGTGGAGTGATAGGATTTGGAGTGATACGTGACTTGTCAGAGCACCTTGGGTGTGTAGTGTAAGTGCTTATTCTTTTTCAAAAACATCCTTACCTTTGGGTGTCCACACTCCAGTATTTCTGAGGACACAAGTGCTCTTTGGGATAAGTTCAATGACCTCCCCTGGGTGCAGGGTGGATGGCCCTGTGTCCTCACCAGAGGTCACTGTACTCATCCCTGCTCGCCTTGTTTAGATTTTTCCAAGACAAAATCTACAGAAATGCTTGCCTTCAGTCAATGGGTCACCTTTTCCTCTGGACTGGACCCGGATTGTGGGGATAGACTTCCAGGGGAGGGGGTGTGTGGCCCATGGGGGGAGGTTTTGGTGCAGTCACCATGAGTGAGGGGTTCTGGGTCTGAGAGGAGCTCAGGTGGCGAGAGTGGGATGGGCTCTCTGGGGGAGGGGTGGAGGAAACTAAGAACCTGCTGCAGAAACAGTGCCAACCACCCAAACACCACAAATACCTGAATACAGACCTCGCACCCCCATGAAGGATGAAGTTGTCTGCTGCCTCATAGCCAAAGGGGTGGGAGGCAGGTGGAGCTCAGACATTATAAGGAAACAGCTGGGGCCAAATTAATGAACCACAAATACCCCAGAAGAATCGTAGACCTAATGACCCAATTGCAGGACCCTGGAAATATGCAGAGTCAAAATCAGCCCCCAGGGAATCCATCATTGGTGGGTAGGTCACCCTCTCACACATGCACTGGGATGCTGTCACTGCTGTCTCAGATGAAGGTCCCAGGGTCAAAGGTGATGCATGTATCCGAGGTTCCATGCAGTTAGCAGGCCAGGGACAAGGCCAGGAGGGCCGAGGACTATGCAGAGCTCCTTGCTCAGCATGAAAATTTCTGCCCCAAGCACCACATGGGTGGTACGGGCGCCGGGAGAGGTGCCCACGGGAGCAGCTGGGAGCCAGGGGAGGTGGCATGAAGGAGCACCCCCCAATAAATCCAGGGGATGGGACAAGAAGAAACCCTGAAAGTCCAGAAATCTGCGACAGTGAGCTCTCCTGGATGAGAAGTACCCTCCACCCCTAAACCTTTAACTGTCCAGACATGTCTCCTTCGCAAAGCCACTCCTGTCCCCAAACCCCCAAACTCTAGGACAGAGCTACAGACTTCGTGGACTTCACGCTGAGGCAGCCAAGACGGTGGGCAGGGAAAATGTTGTCATAGTGTGTGGGGGGAGACAGAGCCCCAGGGGCGACCGGGGAAGTGAGGGCCGTGGGAGAGGGTCAGGAACCCCCTGAGGAAGAGTTTCCACCTCCTTTTCCGGGGGGAGGGCAGACAGACCGCACTTGGACTCCCTCCCCATTGGACAGTCCCTCTAGGTCCTAAAAGTCAGAGACGAGTGACTGACAGGGAGAGGGACGGGGTGACAACCCGAAGCCCATACCAACCAGAGCCGAGGAACTGCCCCGGGCCGGGTGGGGCGCAGGAACTGTGGGGTGGGTGGGGCATAGTGGGAGGGCCTTTGCAGCCCCTGACCTGGTCCGCAGGGCACCAGCTGGCCCGGGACTGCCTTGCCCTCAGCCCCTACACAAGGCAGTGCTGGGTTTTCCAAAAGCAGGCACAGCCCAGAAACCCTGTGGTGGTGGTGGGCGGCTGATGCAGGGAACACCATGCAGCTGACCAAAGCACCTGGCCTTGCTAGATGCCCCGGCCACTGGGCCCCAGCCTGTCCCAGACAGACACAACCCAAGTGCTGTCCACAGGCCACTGCCTACGACTGCAGGAACTGAGAGCACCCCTCCCTCCAACAGCCAAGAACGCTGAGCTAGAGGGGAGCTGTGTGTGTGTGTGTGTGGGGGGGTCCTGATTCTGTCCTCAGCTCTGCAGGGTCACAAATGTCCTACATAAAGTGGGTGACCCCCACCCTGGAAGTCCCCGCACCGTGTAACCCCCTTTTCTAACCCTGTGCTTCCCACACCACAGCCCGGTGCCCAGGCTGACACAAAGGACAGGTAAGGCGGTGGGTCCCAGGCCAGTGTCACAGAACTGGAGGCTGCACTCTGGCTGGGCATGCAGGGGGAGCAGCGGAGGACACTCTTACAGTGTTGATTTCCCGAGAGGAGCTGAGGGACAAGCTCACACCTCAGGTCAGAAGGCAGGGATGGCAGAAGCCAGTGAGCACTCACAGGGTTGGGCCCAACACCCCAGAGTGACCACAGGCAGGGCCAGCTAGAGGGGTGGTCTGGAGGGACGATGTTGAGGGCTGCAGGGGTAGGATCAGGACCCAGATAGAAGGTCACCCACACACGGTGGCCTAAAGCACACAGGCTGATTCTGTCCCAGTCCTGAGGTCACAGCCAAAGTGGGTGTCACTGGGCTGCACCCAGGAGCCAGAAGGTTCCTTCTGCAAAGCTAGGATGGCGGGAGCCCTTGTCACAGACCCATCAGACTCCCCTCCTCCCTGTCCACATGGAGGCCTATGGCCCCATCACTATACCAGATAAGGGTAGGGCAAGCCTGTGCCCACTCTGTGCTCCACTGGACCATGGCCAGGGTTCCCCTCAGCACCCTCAGGGTCACTCAAACGGTCACTCAGAGTTTCCAGATATTGCACGACTGTGTTCAACCACTCTCCACTAGAGGCAGGAAGGTCCAAGCCGGACCAGACATCACAGAGGGGAGATGTTAACAGTGCCCAACAGCCCTGGGGAGCTGGCTGAGTGACCGGGGGTGGTGAGGACAGTAGCCGATGGGCCTGAGATGGATAAAGCCGGAGAGGAGGCTAATGGGGAGCAGGTAGTCAGCAGTCCCTGAGATCACAGCTGCCCCGGGGCACGTGAGGCCTGCAGCTCAGAGGAGGGGTGCCTGGAACCAAGGGGCGAGGACTGTACCCCACACGCTGGCCCCCCAGCCTGCCCTGAATATCCCTTCCATCTCATTTATGGCTGGGTCCTGTCATCTTGTTGCAGAGGGACATGGGGTCTCAAGGTACCTTGCTGACTAGACACCTCACTGAGCCAGAGAAGAGGAACCCCTGCTGGGTCCTGGTCATCTTGCCTCTGTCAGCAACAGGGCTGAGCGAGTCCACAGGACGAGACCTGCCCAGGAAACTCAGTTTCCCCACTCAGCACACCTTGCTGGGTCTGGGACAAGGGCTACTCAGGACTAGGAGGGCTGGACACTTCAGGAAAAGACACGGACACTTGCTGACCAGCTGCTCAGAGATCACAGGCCCGGGTCATGGGCACGAAGCCACCAGAGGGCTGAAATGAAGACACGTTTGCTCTGGCCTGGGGCCCAGAGGGACCACAAGCAGGGCCGGCAGTCAGAGTGGGGTCGGGCCTTCGGGTCACTTCCTGTCCTCTGACCACTGACCCTGTGGTCATGCACATGCAAGACAGCCTCCTTCCCTGTCCTGTGTCCTGTGACCACTGCCCACGGTGGGGTCCTACTCTGGACTTAGAGGTTGCACCTGCTGCCACCCTCCAGCTCAGCAGGGCTGTTCCAGGTGGTAGCCCCTCCTCCTTCCCCTCGTCTCCCTTCCAGGGGTGGGTGTTCCCAGTGTCCAGTCGAGGTCCATGGGGATGTTTTCCAAAGTGCCTGAGTCAGAGGAGAGAGAGCAGAGCAGAGGCCCAGCTGGAAATTCTGCTGGAGGAATGGCTCGGAGGAGCTGAGTGAGTCCCTGAGGTCTGTATGGAGACTGAGGCCCCACAGGAAGCCAAGCCAGAAGGCACAGGATGGTCCCTACAGGGTCCCCTACCCTGTCATGCAGGCTCTGCCTGGACCTGGACCCCAGGGACCCTGAGGGAGAAGGCAGGGGACCTGTGTGCCCTGTGGCCAGCAGGGTGTTAACCTCCTGGGCTCAGAACTGCTGACCTAGAAGACTGGGGTGCCGCGGACCAGCGCAGCTCCAAATAACAGTGCGGAATTGAGGAAACACACTTGTCAGAACAAAACCGATGGGACCGGGAGGACTCTTCAAACTGCCTGGCAGTATCTGAGTGCCTCACAGCCCCAGTTCTCTTTATTATATAGACCTATGCAAATCAAGGACCCTGATACAAAGTTGCACATCAAAGGCTAAGACAGGAACTCTCCCAAGGCAAAAACAGGATACATTAGTGAAATTTACAAACATCTGAAGCAAACAAAGAGTCAGAGGAAGGGCATGTATATTGCTTCCTGCAACCCAAGGAAGCAAATGGAGTGGGTGCAAATACTCAGCATCAAAGCCAAATATGGAGATGGAGAGGGGAGAACTTAGCCTTTTGCTAAGCCTCTAATCTACAATAGCTTTTTGCCATTAACGGTCCACAACACTGGGGCAGTGACAAGCCCCACCAGGCTCAGGGCTGCTGACCTGGGGGAGGACTCATCACCCAGCTCCCCTGTCCCTGCTGACTGTGGGCAGGGCTTCCTGGACTAATGGTGCCGTGAGTATCTGGGTACCTCATGAGGACCAGGGCAGGAAGACCAGGGTTGGGCAGGTGTGCACCCAACCATCCTTTTATTCACCTGCCAACCATTTCCTGAGAGGTTCGAGAATCAGTCACTGCCTGCAACACAGTGGCTCACAGCTGGAGGCTTGGGTGTCTCACTGGCCAGGGCAGGTCAGCAGGACTGGAAACTTTAACTTGTCCCACAGCATCCTGTGAGACCGAGGGGGCCCGAAGCCCACGTCGATGGGGACACAAAGGTTTCTTGATATCAGAGGGACCTGGGGGTCCGGTCCTGCCCACAGTGTCCCCATGAATCACTAGGGTATGTCCTGACTGGTGTGGCGTGGGCAGCATCATGCTCACCTCCTCCGCATGTCCCGTGAACACAGGAGCGTCCACTGCACAGGCAGATGGGAGACGCTCAGGTGGCGGCTGCAGCCCTCACGTCAGGGCCTGTGACGTCCACAGACTCGGCCCCCCGACGTCCAGTCCTCCTGGGGGTGTGTGTTGGTCAGGAGCCTCCTGCAGGCAGAGCTGCCACATCAGAGCCCAGCACTCTGCCACAGGGGCCAAAGCCCATGGGTGGTACTGACTCGAGGCCCCACAGCGCTGCCCCAGTATGGACAACCCCACAACTCAGACCCAGTGGCTCACCTCTGAGCCCCTTCCCACGGTTCTGGGGAGTTGGTGCGACCCAGGGAGAGGGGTCTCTCTGCAGAGGGGACACATGCCTCAGCCACCCTGAGAATCTGGCTCAGGCACTGCTGGGTCACCCTGTGTCTCCTCATGTCTCTCGGTCTCCCTGCTCTGTCTCTCTCGACCTCTCTCTCTGCCTCTGTAGAAACAGTCTTGTGTAGACTCTGTCTTTACATCTGTCTGTGTTTGTCCCTGCCTCCTTGACTGCCCCTGTCTGTCTTTCTTTCTCTCTGTCTTACACACTCTTCCACCCTCTCCTACCCTCTCCTACCCTCTCCAGCTTCCAACCCACCTCTGAACAAGTCTGTTTTCTCAGCACAGCTGCTGTGTGTAATAACAAGTTCCTTGCACCTGCTCCTTCCTTCCTCAGATCGCTGGGGTCACCCATGAAGGGCACACAGGTGAGCGAGGCAAGCAGTTTCCCGGGCCTGCCCTGCACTAAGAACTGGATGTCGGCGCTATGCCCCCGGCTCTGGGACGTGCCCCTGCACCATCTGTCCATCCCAGGTGATAGCCTGGGGGTCTCCGGGGGGTGCAGCTGCAGGGTGCATCCCAAGGGTTGGAAAGCTCCAAGAACCACATGCCTGCACATGAATTCACATATACACATATGAGTGCTTCCTTCTGCCACCTACAGCCTGCAAGGTGCGTGGTGGACCCCAGGGAAGTGTGGCTTTTGGGGAGAATGTGGGGACGCTGCTCTCCACTGGCCTAACCCTCTGTTGTGGAAACCCTGGGTTCCCAGGCCCCTCGTCTCTGGGTCTGAGGTATGCCAGTGTCCTTTGCGCTTGGCATCTGGAGGGCCCAAGAGTGTGGCGACCTATGAGGAGTCTTTTCCAGGTTGTAAGTCTAGGAACCCCAGCACCAGGCCTGCTGGTGTGTTGGGTATGGACCGTTTGGCAGAGCTGAACAAGGGCCCTGGTTGTGAGGACAGCCAGCCAGAGGTCAGAGATCAGAGAGTGCTGGGGGGGGGGGAGGACGAAGGCAGAGATAGCAGTGGGAGAAGCCTCCTCAGGCCACCAGTGCTGTCGCACTGAACACTGTGTGAGCCTGCTGGCCTGGGGGCAGGGTCAGGCCTGCTTTGCCAGGTCCCCTCACTGATCCAGAACAGGCCAGAATAAAGCTTTTTTTCTCAGTTGATTTGGAGAAAGGGGGAAGCTATTGTTTCTTGTTCCACTTAGTGGTGCACCCATTGGTCACTTCCCAAATATATCCCAACCAGAAATCAAACCTGCAACCCTGGCATGTAAGGATGATGCTCTAACCAGTTGAGCTCCTGCTCTAACCAGCCTGAGCTGGGAACCATCACAGCAGTGACTTCTTCCCAGAGAACAACAAACGCATGAGACTCAGCTTTGACACAGATTTTTGTGGTCAGACAACCCAAGTGTTGAGATTACACATGAAGGAGCTTCAGAAATGTGAACTGTGTCTGGGTCCCGGGGAGCTATTTTTAAACATGGAATTGTGCCCCTCTTCCTCCCACTTATCTTTGATTTATAAAGAGTTCTGAGGTTTGCAATACCTTCAGCTTCCCAGGGGCCATTAACCAAAGGTCTGCATGTAATTGTAAAGATGACTTCTCCAGACTTTATGTTAAAAGGGATGCAGGACATACTGGGTGAACTGACTTCCAGGCCATGGGCAGGAACTACTGCTACGAAGCCACTCAATAAATATTTGTGAAGGAGCCACCAAACACATGATGACCTAGGATCTCTCTCTTAAAACACTCCCTCATCAGACACATGGTGGGCACCTCCTGATCTGCCCAGCCCAGACCACCTTCCCCTGATGACACAACAGCCTCCCTCCCTCCCTCCGATTTGTGGTTGTTCTCAGGGTCAGAGCTCCTGTGGGCCCAGTGGACCCTGTAACCTGGAAGGGACAAGACTGTCAGTAGTGTGGAGTGGTATTGCACCTGTTCTCCCCCACATGAAGCCCAATGTTTGCTCTCTGGGGCTCCAAGACCTCAACCTCATCCTCCTCCTTGAGGCTCCACTGAGCTGAGCCCCCGCAATGTTGTCAGGACCGGGCAGTACGCCAGGCTGTGCCTGAGGCAGCCCTGGGGTGAGTTCTCTCCTCCTCAACTCTAGGAGTGAGGATAGGGGTGCTAGCTGTGGAGATACCAAAAGGAGAGCCAGCCCAAGACCAGAACCCCAACTTGGCCCCATTTCCCTGAGCCACAGAGGAAGTGGCTTGCAGCAGATGAAGCCTGGAACTGGACAGGCGGGTGTGGGAAGCAGCCAGGAGAGAACTGAGGCAGCCTGCAAAGGGACAGTGCTGCTCCCAGGGGGTTGCTGGCTGCAGCTCACTAGGCAGGACCTGAGGGCTCCCAGGAAGACGCCCTCCACCCCCGCAGTCTCCTCAAAGCCTCAACAGCTCAGAGACCCATGGGGGCTGATCCCGAGGGCTGGGCTGAATGGACACAGCAGATGCTCTGTGGCCCAGGCTCATGGAGCTATCCTGACACCACAGGGCCACGCAGGCGTCCTGCAGCACCTCCATCCTGTGGACTGGACAGGGCAGCCAGGACTACAGCCTACTCTACACTCGGCCTGCAGGGTCCTTAGGAGCCCAACTCATGGGGATAGCAGGGTAGGGCCGTGTCACCAGTGGATAGCCTCAGGAGCCTGTGTGCTGTCTGTCTTGCACCCAGGATCCCCCGTGTGCAGCGGTCCTGAGGTCACTGTAACACACAACCATGTCACTGTTCTCTCAGTCTAGGGTTAGGAAGTCTGCAGGGGTCTCCTAGGGCTGAAGTCAGGGTGTAGCAGGGCTGGTTCCCCCAGAGGCTATGGGAAGGGGCAGTGTTGTGGGACTGGTTCCCCAATGCTGCAGGGAACAGTCGGAGGCCCCATCGTTCCAGCTTGGAAGCACCCCGTTGTTTGGCTCGTGGCTCCTTCCTGCACCTGAAAGGCCAGCCCTGTGGCCTCCTGACCTTTCCCTGACTTGGCTTCCAGCTTTACCTGCACATCTCTGACCCTGGCCTTTCTGCTTCCCTCTAGTTAGGACCTGAGTAGTAGTGGCACTGGGGAATACCCGGGGAAAGCAGACTCACCTCCCATCTCAGGGTCCTAACTGGATCCTATCTGCAAAGTCCACCTGCCCATTCAGGTGAACAGCTCAGGTTCTGAGGGTAGGGACATGGACAACTGAGGGGACAGTGTTCAAACACCTTACAAACCGAGTTTCCCAACACAGCCAGGCCAGGGGGCCATAGTGGGAAGGTTTGGAAAGGAACAGTTTGAGGATGGAGTGGGGGTGTGATGGTCCTGTCTGGCAGCGTGAGCCTCATGGAGTCACACAGAACAACCAGCTCTCCGCGGTGTGAAGACAGCGCACACCCCTCTGCACGCTCATGAGGGGGCGGAGCTTCCTTTATTTCCCCCCCTTGCTGCAGGTGTGGGACAACTTCACCAATGCCCCCATCCTGGTGGGTTAAAGTCCGCAGGACAACCCCTCACCGCTTTCTCTGTGAGGGAGGGAGAGACCTCTCCCCTTGGTCTTGCGGTAGATCCTGCGCTGTTCTCCACCCAGGGAAGCACGTGATTCTCTAAACGTGGGAGGCACCAGCTGTGCGCCCAGGTCTGTCGTGGTGTCCGTGTGTGCAGCCCTCTTGGTGGTGGGTTTGTGCGAAGGCACAACTTCCTACTTCTTGAAACGGTGCCAGACGTTTGTTTTTCTTTGCACAAGGGCAGTTGCAGCCAAGAGAACTGGGCTCTCCTTCTTTCACGACTGCAACCTCGGTAGGAGATCCAGCCCATGTAACGCAGTGACCAGGCAGCGCCCGTCGCCCTCCCCATCTCCCACAGACTCCTGGCCTGCGGACCTGTCTCTCTTTACAGCCACCAACAGGGTCAAGGCCACGCATCTGTTCATTCTGGAAAGAGCTTCTGGAATTTGCTGTGGGCAGAGTTGCTAATGATGGCCTCAACGTCGGCCACGCTGGCCTAGGGGACCACGATGTCCTGCACCATGGCCTCCTCGTACAGCCAGCTGTGGGGAGGGGCGGCTTAGGGTGGCACATGCAAGCGTTCCGGAGGGGCGCCTGCAAACTCCTTACTCCGACAACGTGCTACCTGGCCTGTGTGTCTGAGTATAGGAGGAGGTCCTGCTGCGTGGGAAGGGGGTCAGGCTGGGTGGGGTCGAGGGGTCTCGACCTGAAGGGAATCAAAGCCATGCACATGTGAGGCGACTGGGAACACGCGGGCCCCACGGGACTCCCTCAACTTCTTCCGTATTCCCCCGTTCCCTAAAAAAAAACCCGCCCCAAACCAACAGGCTAGTTTCTCCTTCCTAGAATGCTCAGGGTGTCTTGTGCCTTATGTACACCATCAATTTATTTTAACTATAAACTCTGGAAAATGAAAACAGTGTCGCCTCACGACTCAACACTGCAAAAATAAAATGACCAGAAAAAAACACTATACTGTGTACTCATACATGATGCCCTTGGACAAAAAAATACCTACTCAAACAACATCCAAAATTGTCATCATGGTGACAATGCTCCCAATCTAAACAGCAGCAAAAAAACCCAAAAACAAAAACAAAAAACATTTTCTGCTCTGTCATCCCTTATTCATTCCTCAGCTCCCTAGGGGACACACCTGAGGCTTCTGCTGCATCCAAACACTACAATTTGCATTAGTCCTCCTTTCATGGACCGAAACCACAACTACCTCAAGTTTTCTCAGGCCTTTCCCTTTCCTTAAAAATACAGAAAATAACTCATCTGATGAAGTGACACCTAGTAAGACATAAACGTAGCAACAAATACAGGTTTTATGAGGTGCATAGGGACCCCTCCCACCATCAGCAACTGCACAGCAAAGGTCTGGGAATTAGGAAGCTTGTTTCATAACCTTCCCCGCCTGCATGCAGTCAAGTCCTATATGCTCCCTTCCTCAAACCTACGGACCCTCAGAGGTGGCACAGGCGGCTCCCACACACACGACCTGGGTTAACTGTTCCCACGCAGCTCTGAACAAGAAAAGCCCTTTCCTCCTACTGTGCCTCAGGGACACAAGAGGGCAAGGAAACTGAGGTAGAGTTGAGCCAGGAGCCTCTCACAACGTACCCTCTTGGACCCCAGCCGCTGCAGATGCCAACACCCCAGACCTGCCTGACCACATCCTCATGCCTGCCCTGCCCCACCCATGAGAAGCTGAAAGACTGGATATTAAACTCACCTGCAGGGCCTGACCAAGCAGTGGCGCAGTGGATAGAGCGTCGGACTGGGATGCTGAGGACCCCAGTTCGAGACCGCGAGGTCGCCAGTTTGAGCATCGGCTCATCTGGTTTGAGCAAAGCTCATCAGTTTGGACTCAAGGTCGCTGGCACGAGCAAGAGGTCACTCAAGGGGTCACTCAGTCTGCTGTAGCCCCCGGTCAAGGCACATATGAGAAAGCATTCAATGAACAACTAAGGTGCTGCAACAAAGAATTGATACTTCTCATCTCTCTCCCTTCCTGTCTGTCCCTCTTTCTGACTCTGTCTCTGTCACCAAAAAAACAAAACGCACCTGTGACCTAGCGCGTTCCGCTCTGTTCTCTTGGCCTTTCAATCAGCAGAGGGGAGACCCACCCCCAAATCTTCCTCGCCATGGACACGTGGACATCTCATGTCCCATCCCTCTCCCTACAAGCATTTCCTTCGGGTAAGATCTACTCGGGCCCACGTCCAGCACACATGACTCAGTTGTCTCTCATTCCAAGCCAATCCTCCCATCCGCCTGGACCCCTCTCGCCTCTGAGCGAACGCTCCATAAACCTCTTCCCAGAGCTCCTTGCACAGCACCCCTCATGCACCCTCCTCTTCCTGGCCCCCCGAGGACAGTCTAGTCTGCCCTCCCTTCTCGGCCTGTGCGCCTCTGGTCCGGACCTGCTCGGACCTCAGCCACATTCGCAGCCGCCTCCTTAATGACCCTCCCCTGGCAAGGCCCCGGCCCTTCCTCGCTCTTCCAGGGGTGGGGGTGTGGCTGTGCCTCCTCCTCCTCCACCTCCCCGTCACTTGTCACGAAATTGCTGCCTTCTCCTCAGGTGCTCGTGCTACAGGTCACCGTGCTCTCCATAAGAGTGTCCGTCGCCGAGATCTCCACCTCAGCTGCTCTGTCCGGTGTTCCGCCCTTAGGAATCCTGCCCCTCAACAGCGTATAGATGCTTCCACGTCCACGCTGCGCGCTGGGGCTCACACCGCGGAGTGGATGGGGGAACGCGGGAGGGGCGGAGGTCCAGAGGAGCGTCTCTAAATGGGCCGGCTAGTGCGGATTTCCACGCCACAGTAAGGCCTCTGCTGAGGAGGCTTCCTGGGGTGGACTGCCTGGCAGCGGCGTCCCAGGAGTGCAGAGATCTTCCACCAGACAGGACAAGAGGAACTGTCCCCAAAGTTACTTTGGAACCGGTTGGCGACGCTACTGTTTCTTTAAGGGTTTTCTATTATACTTGGAGCCTTGCTGAGGAAGGTCCTTCACTTGCCGATATTTTAAGTCAGTAAATTAGGTCTGTACCAGGTCAGACATAGACACCGGCATGCGATGTGCACACAACACACACAGGATGTCCTGTGGCTCATGGTTTAGGTGGCTAAGGGGAAAATAAAGAAATAAAGATACCACTGTACGTTCAGGCAACTACTATGCACTTAAAGCGCAGAAACCAAATCACAGTGGCTGGCTGCACATAGCGCTGTCCCGTCCACCTTAGGTGATGTGCTCTATCACAAGGCAGGTACAGGAAGCCACCCATGGGAACGCCAAGAAAGAACTACACGGAACAGTAATTGGTTTACTTGTCCTTCTCTCCCTCAATACTCTCTCTCTCTAAAAATCAATAAATGAAATATAAGCAACAGCAACACAACTTAATGTGCAGCCCCATTGCTCTACTGGCCCCTTACTGACTGACAGTCTTTCTGCCTCAATTTCTCCTCTCTTCCGCATTCACACATGGCCCATTCCCATACAGACGCCTCTGGGGAGGTTGCTCAGTCAGATGTGCTTCACTGCTTCAGCAACTGTATACTGGACCGTCTGAAGCAACAGCACTGTCTTGCAAACAACCTGACTGGACGCCACCATCCTGAGTGTTCCCTGACCACCAACAGCATGATTGCCCCGTGGGTCAAATGGGAAGATTCAAAAAACCTTGCCTGCTTAGGGAACAGTGTATTTGATGCCTCATCCTACTGAAACCCTTATAGACAACTGTTTTTGGCTCATAACTCAATGTTTCCTACTGGTGCTACAATGGAACTAAAACGGCCATTCTCCATCTTTTACTTTCCATAATCCATCACCTACAGATCTGCTTCTTAACATATTGAACAAGTGCCCGACAGTATCTCTCAGGTAACTCTAAGAGGACACGGTATCACTTACAAAAAGCTTCTCATTTTCAGAACACCATGCTGCCAGACTTGAACTCACAGAACATATTAAAAATACTATTAATGCTTTAATTTTCAATCTAACCAAACTCACAAAAATGAGTATACAAAGAGTTTCCCAAAGATGTCTATAAATTTTTTGGGATATAAATGAAAACACCAACAAGATGTTTACTAACATGGGCTTATTTTCCCCTCACCATTTGAAATAAGTTGAAGAACAGCCTGACCAGGTGATGATGCAGTGGAGACTACGTGAACCTCTGACTCTCTGAAGACCTGGCATCAAAACCCTGAGGTCACTGGATTTGGCAAACACTCATCCAGCTTGACTATGCGGTGACTGACTTCCGCATGGCATCATGTACAAGAATCCATGTCTATGGCTGGAACCCTTCCTCTGACACATTCACGGGCAACACAGAAGGAAGTTGGAATGGCCCTTCAAAACTATTTTTGCAAAACAGCAACAAGGGTGAAAAAAATTTCCTCTAGTGAAGTGCTATTAATTCCCAATTCTCCACAAGAAGGCAGCAAAAAAAAATGTATCCTTTTCCATTGAACCCTATTCAAGTGATATTCCCCAAATGCAGAATGCATGGCAACATGCATCACTGTGCAACAAGGGATCCCACCCTTGCTGACCAGAAGATCCCAAGCCTATGGTTCTCATTCATCAGACTAATAGGAGAAGGCTTGACACAAAACATGCACCACAGTGAAATTCAGGACCTCACACGCTCAATGTAGGCTCTGGGGAGCACTGCAAGGCCAAACAGAGGACCGAGGGCTTTGATGCTAAAGTTCTTCCCAGGACATGATTCTGGCCACAAAGATCAAAACTTGGAAACAGGGTGACCCATGCTGAGATGGAACCCTTCATGTTAGTTTCATACATCACAATATAAAAATAGAAGTTCACATTAATTGAACTCCATGAGAGCCTCAGATAGAACCACACCAAAAAATAGAGCACACACCAAAAAAACTGCCCTATTCACTTTAGCCCAAGAAGAATATTCTCCAGGCAAAGATCTCACGGCTATGAACAGATGTCTGCTGCACGGTAAAGACTGAAAGACGAAGAGCAAAGAGTAGATCCCCCCTGCAAGAGCTGAATCAGGCACAGTGGAAAGACACTCACTACTACCTTAGAAGGTAGTGAGGGAACAAACAAAGAAAGAAAATTGAAATTATTAACTAATTAATTAAATAACCTAATAAGTGAATAAAGGGAAAACAAATAAATAAAGGAAAAAAAATCAATAGAAAACAAGAAAGTACAAAAGTGAATGAAGAATAACTACATAAAAAATAAGGAAACCAAATAAAAGAAGCTATACTTGCAAGCAGGCACCTATAGGAAGCCAAGGCGAAGACCTAACACAGAGGTAATGGTCAGAAGGTTCCAGGGTCCCAGCACACTCTACTGTTCTACACAGGAAAAGTAAACAAGAGTGACGCAAAGTATTCTTTCCCTTTTTAAGAACATAGCCTCCATGTCAGCACTACAGCAGTTTCAGAAAGTAGCTATGTCACAGCAATCAACCTCTCATAGCCTATTAGTCCTACTGTGGATTGTACACAAAATTTGACATACACGATGACACCATAATCAATTCTTCACTACGTGGGAAACCTCAGGGACATCTATATATTCACATGAACCGATACCCGCAAATGGCACACTTTCTGTGAAGGAGCGCTATTCTCAAGAGTCCACCAGAAATGTTTCCTTTGTTCAGGTGCCCTCCTCTCAGGCACTTTTCTCAAAATACAATGTCAGGCAGCAGAGGTCAGAGAGTGAGAAGAGTCCTCTGTCAAGGACTACAAAGCCCAGTCATGGGACTTCTGAATGATGTTAGTAGTTACAAAAGAATGACCTCAAAAAGTGTACAGCCCTATCATTTAACCTGTGATCCCCACCAAAAGTCGGGTCACCTGTCACTTCCATTTTGAGTCTTAGAAATGAATGAAAGAGGATGATTGTTGGATGGTACCATTATTTTTCTTTTGACATAGACAGAGAGAACAAGGAAGGGATAGATATGAACAAACATAAAGGGAAACAAATAGGAAGCATCTATTCTTTGTTGAGGCACCTTACCTATTCATCGATTGCTTTCTCATATCTATCATGAAGGGGGGGATCTACAGTACATCAAGGAACCTGCTGCTCAAGCCAGCAACGTCAGCCTTCAGGCTTACGACCCCTAGGAACAATCCAGACATCTTAAACTAATGTCTATGACCCTACGATCAAACCACAGAGCCCCAGCTGAGGAACCAGGACTCAAACTACATGAGCCACTGCTCAGACTAGAAATCTTGGGGTCTTGACCCAGGGTCTTCTGCCTCTCAGTCTGTCGGTCTATCCAATGCACCACCACGTGAACATGCAATTTCAGGTCTCATATATGGAGTTGGGTGATCTAGGTGAGGAACTCAGAAGACACATCCTGCTACCATGTCACTGGATCACAAGGGAGATAAGAAAGCAAGCTCCCTGGGAAAACATCAGTGAGAAATCATGACCACATCCTTGACTGTGAGTGGACAGACTATAGGAAGGCAGAGTAGTGGATGATGCCACAGAACCTCAGTCCTGCAGTTCTGAGTGATTACCGAGAGAACTTGGAGGTCTGACATGGGAGCCGACAGGAATTCACCCATAGGGGCTAACCTGCCCTAGGATATAAGCGCTGGGGCAGGCAGACCTAAAGGGAAAGATGGCACACCAACTCTACAGGGACCCCTCCTGAAATCCTGGAATGTGTGGTCAGTGCACATCCTACTGCACTGACTATTCCAACACACCTCTCTGGGGAATACAGGGGTTCACTGTCTTAAGACTGCTATGCCCTCTCACCCTGTGGAGGAATCCCTGGATAAAACACTGAAACTACTGGCAATAAACATGTAATTCTCATTGGCTACAAGGAGAGAACTAGTTCCCCTCCACAGCACCTTCATCCCAACCTCTCTGGGCAGAGAAAACACCCTTCTATGCATTCCAGGGAGGTGAAATGATTAATCAGGACCGCAGGTAGGGAGAGCAGGTCAGGTGCAACACCCAACGTGTCCTGTAGGTGGCAGAACTCGAGTAAGAAAATGGTAATGTGGATTCAAGTGCAGAAGCACTAGACCTCTAATGACATACCAGGTCCTTCCTCAGCAAGCTGTATTCAGCATATGCAAACATGGGTTCCCTAACACTATGGAGGTGTATCTCTGACTTTCTTTAAAATTAATTGTGTTTACATAGATTCTAGGGTCACCCTGAATGCATCCCCCCTACCCCCTATTCCCCTCAACATCTCCCTTGCTCCCCCTCCGTACAGCGTCCTCCCCCCTTCCCTTCAGGTTTATCTCATCCTATCATCCCCTTTTTCTCTGTCCTCTTTTCCTCTGGTCCCTTTGATCCCTCCTCTGTCTCAATTCTGTTCCTCAGTTCACATTGTTCCCTGGATTTCTCAAATGAGTGAGGTCATATGATTTTTCTTTCTCTGCCTGTCTTATTTCACTCAATCGTTTTCAGGTCCCTCCATATTGTTGCAAAAAGTAATATTTCCTTCTTTTTCATAGCCCCATAGTATTCCATTGTATATATGTACCATTGCTTTTTAATCCACTTGTCCACTGATGAACACTTGGGCTGTTTCCAGATCTTCACTATGGTGAACAATGCTGCCATAAACATGGGGTTGTATTTTTTTTTTTCAGTTGGTGATATGGTATCCTTGGGATATATTCCTAAAAGTGGGATGGCTGGGTCAAAGGGCAGTTCCATTTCTAATTTTTTGAGGAATCTCCATACTGTTTTCCACAGTGGCTGCACCAG
The DNA here is from genome assembly GCF_036850765.1 of Saccopteryx bilineata. Classification (NCBI taxonomy): domain Eukaryota; kingdom Metazoa; phylum Chordata; class Mammalia; order Chiroptera; family Emballonuridae; genus Saccopteryx; species Saccopteryx bilineata. The sequence goes on along the minus strand of NC_089491.1, from coordinate 167,180,080 downwards.
TCTGCATTCCCACAAGCAGTGAAGGAGGATTCCTCTTTCAACCCACATCCTCGCCAGTACCTAAAGTGTGTTGCTTTGTTAATGAGCACCATTCTGACTGGTGTGAGGTAGTATCTCATTGTGGTTTTAATTTGCATTTCTCTAATAATTAGTGATGTTTAACATTTTTTCATCTGTCTATTGGCCAACTGTATGTTCTCTTTGGAGAAGTGTCTATTCATTTCTTGTGCCCATTTTTTGATTGGATTGTTTGTCTTCCTGGTGTTGAGTTTTACAAGTTCTTTATAAATATTGGTTATTAATCCCTTATCAGATGTATTGTCGAATATGTTCTCCCATACTGTGGTTTCTCTTTTTATTCTGTTCATATTCTCTATAGCTGTGCAAAAGCTTTTAAGTTTGATATATTCCCATTTGTTTATCCTGTTTTTTATTTCACTTGCCTGTGGAGATACATCAGCAAATATCTTCCTGCAATAGATGTTGGTGAGCTTACTGCCTATGTTTTCTTCTAGGATGCTTATGGTATCACAATTTACATTTAAGTCATTTATCCACTTTGAGTTTATTTTTGTGCATGGTGTAAGTTGGCAGTCTAGTTTCATTGTTTTGCAGGTAGCTGTCCAGTTTTTCAATACCATTTGTTAAAGAGACTGTCTTTATTCCACTGTATGCTCTTACCTCCATTGTCAAATATCAATGGTCCATAAAGATGTGGGTTTATTTCTGGGTTCTCTGTTCTGTTCCATTGATCTATATGCCTGTTCTTATGCCAGTACCAAGCTGTTTTGAGTACAGTGGCCTTGTAGCAAAACTTGATATCGGGAAGTGTGATACCTCCCACTTTATTCTTCTTTTTCAAAATTGCTGAGGCTATTTGTGTTCTTTTTTGGTTCCATATAAATTTTTTGAATATGTGTTCTATTTCTTTGAAGTATGTCATTGGTATTTTAATTGGTATTACATTGAATTTATGAATTGCTTTGGGTAATATAGACATTTTAATGATGTAAATTCTTTCTAACCATGAGCATGGTATATGCTTCCACTTGTTTGTGTCTTCTTTAATGTCTTTTATCAATGTTTTATAATATTCTGAGTACAAGTCTTTAACTTTGTTGGTTAAATTTACTTCAAGGTATTTTATTTTTTGTTGTTCCTATAGTGTAGGGGATTGTTTCCTTGATTTCTCTTTCTGACAGTTATTGTTTGTATATAAAAATGCCTCTGATTTCTGTGTATTTTTATATCCTGCCACCTTGCTGAATTTGTTTATTAGGTCCAGTAGTTTTTTGACTGAGACTTTAGGGTTTTTTTTTTATAGAGTATCATATCATCTGCAAATAATGATAGTTTTTCTTCTTCTTTTCCAATTTGGATGCCTTTTATTTCTTTTTCCAGTCTTATTGTTGTAGTTAAAACTTCCAGTACTATGTTGAATAAGAGTAGTGAAAGGGGGCACCCCTGCCTTCTTCCTGATTTTAGTAAAATTGATTTTAATTTTTGTCCATTAATTATGATGTTGGCTGTTTGCCTGGTTTTGTCATAGATGGCCTTTATTATGTTGAAGTATGTTCCCTGTATTCCCACTTTGCTAAGAGTTTTGATAATAAATGGGTGCTGGGTTTTATTAAATGCTTTTTCTGCATTTATTAAAATTATCATGTGGTTTTTCTCCTTCCTTTTATGTAGTGAATCACATCAATTGATTTACAAATGTTGTACTATCCTTCCCTCCTCAGAATAAATCCCATTTGATCATGACGTATGATTTTTTTTTCATGTATTGCGGGATCCAGTTTGCTAATATTTTGTTGAGAATTTATTTATTTATGTTTTTTGTATTTTTCTGAAGCTGGCAACGGGGAGGCAGTCAGACAGACTCCCGCATGTGCCCGACTGGGATCCACCTGGCATGCCCACCAGGGAGTGATGCTCTGCCCACCTTGGGGCATCGCTCTGCCACAATCAGAGCCATTTTAGCACCCGAGGCCAAGGCCACAGAGCCATCCTCAGCACCCAGGCAAACCTTGCTCCAGTGGAGCCCTGGCTGCGGGAGGGGAAGAGAGAGACAGAGAGGAAGGAGAGGGGAAGGGGTGGAGAAGCATATGGGCGCCTCTCCTGTGTGTCCTAGCCAAGAATCAAACAGAGGACTCCTGCATGCCAGGCTGACACTCTACCATTGAGCCAACCAGCCAGGGCCTTGTTGAGGATTTTAGCATCTAAATTCATCAGGGATATTGGCCTGTAGTTTTCTCTCTTTGTGGTGTCTTTGCCTGGTTTTGGAATCAGAATTACGCTCACCTCATAAAAGGAACTTGGAAGTGTTTCTTCCTCTTTAATTTTTTGAAATAGCTTCAGAAGGATAGAAGCTAGTTCTTTAAATATTTTGTAGAATTCACCAGTGAGGCCATCGGGACTAGGGGTTTTGGTTTTAGAAAGTTTTTTGATAACTGTTTCTATCTCTTTTTTTATAATCGGTATGTTTAGGTTTTCTGATTCTTCAAGATTGATTTTTGGAAGATGATATGTTTCAAGGAATTTGTTCATTTTGCCTAAGTTGTTTAAATTTTTAGCATACAGTTCTTTACAGTGTTTTCTTACAATATTTTGTATTTCTGTTTTGTTGGTTGTTATTTCTCCACTCTCATTTCTAATTTTATTTATTTGAGTCCTCTTTTTTCTTTTCTTGGTGAGTTTGGTTAAAAGTTCATTGGTTTTGTTTACCCTTTCAATGAACCAGCTCTTGGTTTCATTGATCCTCTCTATTGTTTCTGTAGCCTCTATGTCATTTATTTCCGCTCTCATCTTTATTATTTCCTTCTTTCAACTACCCCTGGGCTTTACTTGCTGTTCTATTTCTAGTTCTTTTAGATGAAGGGTTAGGATGTTTATTTGACCTTTTTCAAGTTTCTTAAGAAATGGCAGTAGTGCTATGAACTTTCCTCTCAGGACTGTTTTTGCTGTGTTTGATAAATTTTGAGTTGTTTTATGTTCATTATCATTCATTTCTAGAAACTTTTTTATTTCTTCTTTGATTTCATTGTTAACCCATTTGTTATTTAATAACATGCTGTTTAGTTTCCATGTGTGAGTATTTTTCAGTTTTTCTGTTGTGGTTGATTTCTACTTTCATGTTATTGTGATCAGAGAAAATGCTTGATATGATTTCAATCTTTTTAAATTTGTTGACACTTGTTTTGTGTCCTAACATGTGGTCTATCCTAGAGAATCTACCATGAACACTTGAAAAGAATATATATTCTTCTGCCTTAGAGTGAAAGGTTCTAAAGATATCTACTAAATAGAGTTGACCTAGTGTGTCCTTTACGTCTACTGTTTCTTTGTTAATTTTCCTTATTGAGATCTATCTAGTGATGTTAGTGGGGTATTAAAATCTTCTACTATTATAGTATTGCTGTTGATCTCACTCTTTATATCCTTCAAAGTCTGCTTTATATATTTAGGTGCTCCTACATTAGGTGCATTTATATTTATAATGGTTATCTCTTCTTGTTGGACCGCTCCTTTTAGCATTATGTAGTGACTTTCTTTATCTCTTACTATAGCCTTGGTTTTAAAGTCCATGTTGTCTGATATAAGTATTGCTACCCTAGCTTTTTTTCATTTTCATTTGCATGAAATATTTTTTTCCATTCTTTCACATTCAGTCTATGTGCATCTTTTGTTTTAAGGTATGTCTCTTGTAGACAGCATATGTACAAGTCCTGTTTTCTTATCCATGCAGCTACCCTATGTCTTTTGGTTGGATCATTTAATCCATTTACATTTAAGGTTATTATTGATATGTAGTTGTTTATTGCCATTTTATTCTTTACAGCTGTATTCCTCATTTGCTCTATTCTTTTCCCACTTTGATCTGTTTACAACAGGCCCCTTAACATTTCCTGCAGCATTGGTTTGGTTGTAATGAATTCCTTGAGTTGTCTTTTTTTTGTCTGGGAAGCTTTTTATTTCTTCTTTAATCTTAAGTGATAGCCTTGCTGGATAAAGTTGTCTTGGTTGTAGGCTCTTGTTCTGCATTACTTTAAATATTTCTTGCCATTCCCTTCTGGCCTCAAGTGTTTCTGTTGAGAAGTTCGATGTCTTCCTTATGGGGGCTCCTTTGTAGGTGATAGCCTTTTTTGCTCTAGCAGATTTTAATATTTTGTCTCTATCGCTTAGCTTTGGTATTTTAATTATGATGTGCTTTCATCTAGGTTTCTTTGGGTTTCTATTTAATGGAGTTCTCTGTGCTTCTTGAACTTGTGAGACCCTTCCTTGTATCAATTTAGGGAAGTTTTCAGCTATCATTTGATTGAATATAGTTTCTATTCCTTGTTCTTTCTCATCTTTTTCAGGAACCCCTATGATGCAGATGTTATTTCTCTTCATGTTGTCACAAAGCTCTCTTAGAGTTCCCTCAGACTTTTTGAGTCTCTTTTCTTTTTCTGCTCTGCTTCCATGCCTTCGTTCATCTTGTCCTCCAACTTGCTTATTCGATCCTCAGCTTCATCCATCCTGCTTTTAATTTCTTCCATTGTGATCTTCATCTCTGATATTGTATTTGTCACCTCCGACTTATTCTTTTTTAATATTTCAAAGTCCTTTTTTATACTTGCTATCTCTTCATTCAGGTGTTTGTAATGACCATCTATTATTGTTCTAAGATCCCTAAGCATTCTAACAATCATTATTTTAAACTTTGCATCCAATAGGGAATATCTGCTCTTTTCCAATCTCTGATAGGCTCCTTTCCTCACCCTCACTCTACTCTCTGAAGTTTACAGTTTGGGAGGCTTCTACTTTGAGCATCTTGTTTGTATGGACTTCCTTGAAAGTCTAGATGCCTAGCCAGATTGCTTTCTACTACTCTGGAACTGAGGTCTCCGGTGAGGATCGGTTTCCTCACATCCCACACACTTTACTCTACTCAGAATAATTAAAGAAGTTTGAGGACACTCTTCTCTTTCTTTATTCTCAGCCTAAAATGGGCTCCTCCAAATCTCAGGCCTCAGAGACAACTCCTGTGGGACTACTACTTCAGGATGCCTCTTAAAAAAATCTCGTCAAACTTGTCCTCGAGGATGGCATGGCCTCAATATAAAAACTACTTTCAATTACAGTACACTCAAAGATCTCAATAATTTCTGCCACCGGACTGGAAAGGTTCAGAGATTCCTTACGTGCAGGCTTTCTTCTACCTTCGTTCTCATTCTTTACTCTGTATTTCTTGCTCTACTCATCAGGTGCTTCTCACCAAAGCGTTGACTACACACCAAATCCCTCCCTGAAAAACAGCCAGCCCCCTTTCCCTTACTTTCTCTCCTGATTCATTTGATCCTACAGACCACTCTGTCCCTCAGGCCCTAGAGCCTCTCTGGCCTTCTCTCTATAATTCATCCCTTCCCCCTTTCTCACCAGCCACGGTGGCTTTTTCTTCTTCGACCCCTCCTCCCCTTTTATAGACTGTGGCTCTGCCTCTCTCCTCTTCAACCTTTCCTCCCTCTTTACAGACTGTGGCCCTGCCTTTCTCCCTCTCATCCCCTCCTTTATCCTCAGAGCTCTAATCTTTTTAACTCCTCTGACTACATGGCGCCACCACCAGCACTTAAACCTCCTCTTTCTCCTCCTCTTTCAGATTCTGGCCCTCCTTTTTTCCATTCAGCTGTTATGCTGTCCATCTGTCTGCTTTCTCTCTTCCTCCCCTCTATGCTGACAACTCCCTGCCATCTTGAAAAACTTAAAAAGGCAGAGTTGTCTATTAAGCCACCTCTTAAATCAAGGCTTATCATTCCCATGGACTCTCCCTGCAATACCCCCATCCTTTCTGTTTGAAAATATTCAGGGGCTTATCACCTTGTACAAGACTTACAACTAATCAATGAATCAGTAATTCTCAATCCAGTATTTACTAATCTCTACAGGTTACTGTCACACATTTCCTCAAACACCACTCACTTCAAGGTCGTAGACCTCAACAATGTCTTCTTTACCATTTCTCTATACCCTGACTCTTACTTTCTGTTTGCCTTTACTTGGACTGACTCAGACACTAATGCAGCCCAGCAACTTATGTGGACTGTCTTACCCCTGGGTAAAAACAGCCAACACCTGTTAGGGCAGGCATTAGCTTAGGATTTAGCAGCATGCAATCTTGAAACTGATACTCTCTTACAATATGTAAATAACCTACTCTTCTGCAGCCCCTCCCTGCCTGCCTCAAGGGGACACACTGCCACCCTTCTTAACTTCCTCACCATGAAGGGATATCATGTCTTCTCTGCTAAGGCTCAACTTCACTCTTAATTCGTAGTCTGGACATCATCTTAACGCCCACCTGAGGTCTCACCCTAGATAGAATTGAGACCCTCTGCAGTCTCCAACCACCTACCACCGCAAATCAAATCCTTTCTTTCCTCAGTATAATAGGCTTCTTTAAAAACTGAATTCCCAATTATGCTCTCTTAGTCAAGCCCCTCAGTAAGACTTTCTGAGCATGACTTTTAAGGTCTCTAATGGCCAAGGGAGTAACAGAAAAGGCAAATAGACCCAAAAGAGGTCAGAAAATATCAGCTTTTGGTATATGCTCTTAAAGGCTCCAGCACCCTAAAGGGCTTCATAGGATTCCATCAGGGCTCTGCTTCAAGATTGGAAAGAAAGGTCATTGAACTAAAGCCTGCAAGGCTTCTCAAACCCACCAAGGAACACATCTTTGCTGTGGAAAGATGGACATAAAAAGGTAAGCTGCCCCCTTGCTCCATGGACGGAGGGTTCAGTCTCTGCTAGCCCTGCTCCAGCTACTTGTGACCTGACCTTGCCCAGCATGCTGGGAATTGCCACTGAAAGTCCAAGGACATTGTTCATGAGCCTAAAATATTTCTTCCAAGTAGCAGAGAAACATCTCATTTCTTATAAACACAAGGGCCATCTACTATGCCTTGCCTGAATATTTGAGTTTTATTTATCCCTTGAAGATCTCTACTGTGGCTATTGACAGTCTGAATTTATTGCTTTATTTAATGTATAGTGTCTCCTTTATTCCTCTTCTCTCAATGCCCCATGCCTATTGTAGGCTGGGACCTGCTGCTAATTCCAGCTAGAAGCAGTGGTCACTAGGACTTAAACTCTAGCTGCAAAGTGTAGAAATGTGACCATAACTCCAATGCCTTGCAGACTTTCCTGAATATGTGTTACTCCTGTCCTTTAGGACATTTCTCAAATTTAGTAAAATTACATTAACATGTTAAGAAATTGCTTGCTCATTCCAGTACTAATTAGAAACTAATTTGAAGTTACCTTGTGCCCACAAGTACCAAAAGGTCCACACAAAAAAATTACATGAATCAAATTGTAAAAGAAATGTAATCACATTTCCCTAAGTACTTTCAGGATTTAGATGTAACTCAACAAACTGTTCAAAGACTTTCCAAGAGGCACTTCCAGCATTACATCACCCAAGGACTGACTTTCATGTGAATAGGTCCACAAACCGTAATCCTGACAACTCCCATTGCTGCTAAAGTAGAAAAACGGCATGCCTTACTCTAACCACAAACCAGAAGGTAGTTGGTTTATGTATGGTGAATATATGAAGAAACTAAAGACTTTTTTAATCAGACTTTGGGAAAAGGGAAACTAGGGTAAAAAGACAGTCAACTTAATTGTCACTAAAGGTTAAAGATTTTTAAATCAAGAGTTCTGACTAGAAAGGAATTGTATGATTTTGATAATAAAAGGTATAAGGTATGAAAATATTTTTGAAAGAAAAAAAAGCAAGTTGTTATGAAAGCCAGTTATTTCTGGATAAGAAAGTTCATGAAAGCTGAGGGTTTATGTAATTTGTAGAAGGTTTGTGCAGGTTGTAAGAGGTTTGTACAGAGAAAAAAGAATTTGAACAGTCAGAAAACTGCTTTTCAAAGAATGTTTAATTAGTCACCCTAGTTAACAATCCTTTACTCTCCCACTTATTGGAGCAGCTCTTTCCTCCACCCTGATCATCTGGAGCTCAGAAACAGAGAAACAAAACTGACTCCTTGTCTTTCTACTCTCTATTCACCTCTCAGCCTGCCTCACCCAATCAGGGGCTTTCTACTTATGTGAGACCAACTCCTACATGTCTCTCCCTATTAATTGGACAGAAACCTGTACCCTAATCTATCTCATCCCAAATATCAACCTAATCCCACCTCATGGACCTCTTCCAGTTCCTCGTACACTACTCGTCATTCTAAGGACCAAACGAGTGATACAGGTAATTCCTCTTCTTGTTGCTTTAAAAATTTCTATAAAAATAGGTCTAGGGTCAGGGAACTGGCCACTGACCTGTCATATTCCCTCTCTCTCTCTCTCTCTCTCTCTCTCTCTCTCGTCATGAAATCAGTGGTTTCACACAAACTAAGTGTCTTGACTATTGCCTTTCATTGGTCCACTCACTCTTTTATATATTTTTCTAACTTTTGGACCCTGCCTCTTATGTTTGTTCACTAGTTTCTTACAGAACCACATGCAGACCTTCACCAATCAGAAAATTGGAAAAATCTACCTAACCCTGCACACCAACCCTGAAACCTGCCCTCATGAATCAGAAAAATCTGGAACCCTATAAATACACCCGTACCTGAGAAGAAGCCATCACTGCATCTCACTACTCCTCACTAAGAGTGATCCTTAGAGAGGCCATAACCCCTCACCACCCCTACTCAGAAGGAAGAAGTTACAGAAGATAATGACCTTCATCCCTTTTCCCTTGAGACCTCTCTGGGAACCACTCTTTTTCCTATTTTTATATATCAAATAGTCGGGAATCTTAGGTTTCATTTCTTTAACCCTGCTGGCATGAGTTTTGTTTCAGGGCTTATGGCAGATGACCAACTGCAAAGGAATGCCTGATGTCACAAGCCAAGAAGTCCTGGATAATTGAAAACTGAACAGCCCTTCCTACTCCCATCCCCTAATCTTTACAAAGCCATGGTCCTGTCTATGCCTGGCATGACTCTCCCTTATGAGTCAGTCTGGCAGGGTTCCTTTTTTCCTTTCAGTAAAGACTGTTACATTGGTCTTTTTGGACTCTGATGGATTCTAACAGGAGCATTCTGCAAGTGTATCCACCAAGGCCAACACCTCTTGTACATTGGAAGGGGACCAATGGATAGCCAGTTCTATGTGTGGCCCCCTGTTTCCACACTTCCATTAGATGGGTCCCTCAGCCCTTTTCCTATTCAAACTGGTATAGGTCTTGGGAGTTCTCCTCTCCCTCAGCCATCTCTATCATATAATCTTGTAACTGAGCTGACCACGCACCAAGTTTTATTGGTAGCTTCTGGGGCATTTCACCTTAGTGGCTGGAACTTCTGTTCTGGTTTAAGCTGCCACCAAAGCTCCAAAAGAATTTTTTAGACTGGCCACCCAATTTCCCCTTATCTGCTTCAGCCACAATCAAATCTACCCACATCTGTGTTTGGGTAACCTTTATAGGCCCGTTTTCCTTGTTAGTCGGGGGCAACATAGGCAGCATCCCCTCACTGCTTTATGATCCCGAACAGCCTCCAGCTCTCCCAAATCTGCTACCATCTGTGTAACTGCATTGATGGGCTGCCCCACATAGGGGCCCAAGATAGCCACAAATGACCCAAAAAGGGCTGACGGGGCACTAGCAAGGACAAATTCCCTCATTTTTGCCATAAACACTTCCTCATCTGGCCCACAGGAACCAGGGCTGAAAACTGCATTCTTCATACCTAGTTCCCGATGGACCTTTACTAATTCACTGTAGCACTGCCACCAACTCATTGCCCCTGGCAATTCTCCAGCATTCTGCCAGACCATAAAAATGGTGGCCATCACCCATTCTAATAGGGTATGGTCTCCTGGGTTGCCATGGCAGTTCTAAAGATGCTGCCTCAAGGAGCAGTGTGTGGTAATGGCAACCAATTTCTCCATCTCCATTCTGGAGAGCATGATGCCATCGAACCCTATGTCCCATAATCGTAGTAATTAGGCTACCAGGGATTCAGTAGGTTTCTACCTAAATTGTGCCCACAACTCCATCAGCTCTGCCTAGAAATAGGGCCGGACCACAGAGTGTTCCATTACATGGGCAGAAGGCTGTGGCTGCCCCTGAGGAACTCTTTGCTGCTGGGTTTTTATCTTCTTGGCGACCACTGGTTGGGCTCTCAGTGTGTGGATGGCAGCTTCAGCCTGAGCCTTCTCATCCTCAGAAGAGAAGTTGCAAGCACCTGCTCCCACTGACTCAAAGCCACTCCACTGGCATGGATGCTGATGCTCATTTGGTGACCATTTAGGCTCCTGAGGCTGCTGGCTTTTGGGCAGATGCTGAGACTCAAGCTCTTGAATCTGCAGTTGTTTCTCCAACAACTGCCGGTGCAAACATTCAACTTCCAGGGCAAACTGCAACTCATGAATCTGTACTTTCTTTTCCAGTGCTCACTCCAATTCCAGCCTTTTCTGCCATTCTACTTGCAATTCATACCGAAGCTATTGACCTTGGGCAGCTTCTCACATAAAACTCCTGGTTTCCTCTTGAGTAAAAATCACCCAGCCCATGGCCCCTAAAAAAACAGCCATGGGGCCCTGGCCGGTTGGCTCAGCAGTAGAGCGTCGGCCTAGCGTGCGGAGGACCCGGGTTCGATTCCTGGCCAGGGCACACAGGAGAAGCTCCCATTTGCTTCTCCACTCCTCCACAGCGCTTTCCGCTCTGTCTCTCTCTTCCCCTCCCACAGCCAAGGCTCCATTGGAGCAAAGATGGCCCGGGCGCTGGGGATGGCTCTGTGGCCTCTGCCTCAGGCGCTAAAGTGGCTCTGGTCGCAACATGGCGAGGCCCAGGATGGGCAGAGCATCGCCCCCTGGTGGGCAAAGTGTCGCCCCATGGTGGGCGTGCCGGGTGGATCCCAGTTGGGTGCATGCGGGAGTCTGTCTGTCTCTCCCTGTTTCCAGCTTCAGAAAAATGGAAAAAAAAAAAACAGCCATGGGGAGCCAGAATAGCAAGCAGTCCTCTACCCCACCACTCAAGGGTGGCGGCCCCATAACAATCTTCAAATCTTGCTGCAAACTACACCAGTTGTATGGCCAGGAGCCACCATCATGGCCATTTACATGCAGGTTCCCACTGGATTCAGGCAGACTATAAAGAAATGACAGAGTTGGATGATGGTGGGCCATTCTGTTTATTGGTGTCTCACCAAGACAGGCAAACCACAAGAGAAGACAAGGAAAAAGCAGAAAACCTGCTTTTCCCATGAAGGCAAGGGATCAGGGAGACCCCTGCAATGGTGATAGCAGAAACTGAGAGAGAGAAAGCTCCTGGTCTCCCCGGGAGAGTATAGTATCAAACCTTTACAGTATAGAAATCAAAACCTTTAATCCAATATACAAACAAGGAAGTCTCTGATACAAAGTCACTTTTCTGAGGCTTAAAGGAATTCCTCATAAGAGTGCACCATCCACATCATGCAATAGTCAAGGGTATGGGGAAAAGCTTAGTCTTAAAACTAAGCCTCAGGCTATAACAACCTGGCCTGCTTACAGCCTGTCCCCCACACATAATGAAACTATAAGTGAGAAGACATATATATCGATTTACAAACTTATTTGACCAACAATAACCAACCCCTAGAATATTAATGAGACACACAATTTGGGACTTTGGAACTGCCCCATGTAAGATATATGTGGCTGGCATAATTAATAAATTTCCTCCTTTAATAAAACTTTTCAAAAACTTATTTGGACTATGTGCCTCTACAAAAACACATGGAATTGTGGATTGGGTACTTTACAATACTGAAAGTGATAATTTAGCTACATATTAAAAACATCATCTGCAAGTTTTAAATTGGGTATGAAAAAGTCACTGACTCACAGAATGGAGATTTGTGTCCCTTGATCATACCACAGAACATTATCTTTTCTGAGAAAAACAAAGGTTGACATCGGTACTGCTGAAGCCCAAAAAAGAATGCTTGGTTCTAAATGGTCTCTCTGCAGTATCGCTTAAGGGGATCTACCTTACAGTTATAGCATTCCTTCTCAGTTAATTACACATTTTTTTTCACAATAACACAAGTATCTATCTATGCCTTGCAGGGGCATTCTTTTTGCCCTTGAATGTGAAACCAGTGTTCTCTTTGTGAAAAGCAAAGTAATAAATAAAAATTACATCAGACACTGCAGTGAATGTTGAAGTTGGTGATAGGAAGAATGAAAAATGCAACCTAATGTCAATTCATAAAATACCCGCATTAAACTGATTCATAATGAGGTCGAGGGATTCACTTGGGATCTCAGGACATTGTTATCCTGTTGCGTTTGTCCAAATGGATCTGCTTTTGCAAGCTTCCTGGTGGTGTTATATTTAACGTTCCCTCCTCCTCACAAAAATCTTTTCTTCTTTATCTGGATTGTTTATTCTGTTGGTGGTGCACGAAGGTGAATTTTACATCTTCAACCCATTATTAGTGTCTAATTAACAGGATTGCCATAAGGGACCTTGGCTTTGTGATCTTAGGGCCTCCTCTCATAGGGTGGTCTCAGAGTGACATACCTGAAAGGTCTGACTTCTCATTAGGGTTCCTGTTTCTGGTAAGTCATGCCAGGTGTGGGGCCAGGGTTAAGATGTGTGTTTGGTTTTCAGGAGGTGGGGGAGTAACAGAGTCCCAAAGACACCATCCTTGTATCCAGACATGGACAGGAATTTCAAAATTAAACCAACTGTAAGAAAACAAATGTTTTCATAAACACTTGGTGGGAGCCTTGTGCTGTTTTGATTTGGATGTCAGTGTTTATTATTATAGTATTTCTGCCTAGATCAGTTGAATTTCTATATAAGTACACACTTTCGTGTATCTGAGTGGGGTTATTTTGAAAATACAAGCTAATGACTAGCCTCACAGTCCTCAGGATGTCTGCTTCAAAGCAAAACTTTTTTCTAAAACTTTTGAGGAAGAAATTAAAGAAAGAGCCTCATCAACTGAAAAAGCAATATACGTATAGACATTTTTGGTTATATCAAAAATCTATCTCAAATTAAATTCTGAGGTGAATTTGTACTCCTGTGGAGGAACCCCAGATTTATTAGAATAATGTTTTCATAATAACTGTCAAACATCAGTTGACTCCTGGCCCTGAAAGAGAGGAATAGTAAGTTATAAAAATGTTATATTCTATATTAGAGGTCATAGAAGTTACTTTCTTAACGTAGAATGTTTTTTTCCTTACATAGACACACACACACACATACTCACATTGAAGAAAAATAAGGCAGTTTATAAATCATATGCAATATTCTTAAATCACTCTGGCAAAAGCAGGCAAGGTTTTCACATTACCACCTCAGTGTGTAAGAACTATGTGGTCTAAGGCTACATGTTACATATTCATTTACATAAGTGTACACAGTCACTTACAGAAGACATCCTCAGAAAAGCAAGGCAAGATAACATAAAAATTGAATACCATTATTTATAATGAAAAGAAAAAGGAGGAAAGAAAATTTAGTGAGAGTATAACCAGGTTTTTCTAAGGCTTCACTAGAACTCTGAAGTCATTTAAGGAAAAAGCGAAAAGGAATCAATTTTGCCTCCATGTTAGAATACTGGGACCCCTCAAAAGCATCTTTCTGAACTGGAGCCATCACACCTCCTGGTGGAGCGCAGGTAGGATCAAGTCCATACCAATCACCTAGCCTGCTGATCCAGCTCACTGGGTGCCCTGAGTCTGAGCTACTGGCTTCTCCATGCCCTACCTGGGAGCTCTTTTTGGCCAGCAGTTCCCGAAACCAGATTCCAATACAGTAAGCCCAAGAGCTGGGTAGTCATCTTAGTTTCACTTAGTCGTGTCATCTGAAAGCAGTCAAGAGTAGGAGCAAGTCTGTCCTGCAAGGACAGGGAGTGAGTCTTGTCTCTGAAATTTTCTTAGTGTGGGACAGTCAGTGACTTTCCACCGTAGGTCCCTTTGCCTATTGATAAGTGTTAATGATTGCTCTGCCCTGCCTCCTTTCTGTACAGTGCTATGAAGATTATTAAATAATATATTTAAAACATATATATACACACACATATATAATTGAATATATTTAATTCTTCAGCATTATTGATGCTCTTTCCATGCATTGCATTATTTTCAGATGATTGCTCAACATTTAAGATTGTGTTTATTCAAATATTAGAGCAAAAGTGTCCATAAGCTTTAAAGAGCTTCTCATACCTAGTTTTCCAATATCCAGGACATGCCTTGGATGCTTGCTCTGCATGAAACCAGGATCCAACAGTGCTCCTGGGGCATAGAAACTAAAGAATTCTAATAGAGTAATAAATTTTACAAGCTTTATTGTTCTAGAACACAATTTTTTCTTTTGCACTTTTGACAAAGATTCTTTCATTTCTGTTTCAGCTGAACTTAAACCAAATAACCATTTTTTTTTCTGTTCCTAAAATACAGTGTGTCCGTAAAGTCATGGTGCTCTTTTGACCAGTCACAGGAAAGCAACAAAAGATGATAGAAATGTGAAATCTGCACCAAATAAAAGGAAAACCCTCCCAGTTTATGTAGGATGATGTGGCAGCATGTGCACATGTGCAGATGATGATGTAACACCATGTATACAGCAGAGCAGCCCACGGCCATGCCAGTCAAGATGTGGATGGTACAGAGGAATGTTCAGTGTGTTCTGTGGCTCACTAAATTCGAATCCATGACCTAAGTGCAATGTAAATATCAGCACGTTTATAATGAATCACCACCACATAGGAATAACATTACTCGGTGGGATAAGCAGTTGAAGGAAACTGGCAGTTTGGTGGAGAAACTCAGTTCTGGTAGGCCATCAGTCAGTGATGAGTCTGGAGAGGCTATACGGGATAGCTACTTAAGGAGCCCTAAAAAAATATGTGTGTAAGCCCACATCAAACTGCACTGAATAGGTATAAAACTGGGAGAGTTTTCCTTTTATTTGGTCCAGATTTCACATTTCTATCATCTTTTGTTGCTTTCCTGTGACCAGTCAAAAGTGCACCATGACTTTATGGACACACTATATTTCTGGGCTTAATTCTCCAGAAATATGTACAACAAACTTATTCTTAGTCCTGTTGAATTTATTACTACCTATGCAGTCATACTGTATTTTAACATACTGCTTATCTGTTACCCAACCAAGTCAAACGGACCTTTCCCTTAAGAGGCCTATAAATTAACAATGCAAATTCCAGGCTTGAGAGGTCATTTTACAGAAATGCTGTACCTCAAACTCCTGTGTGACCAATATCAGCAACTGCCTCTCTCACATCCTCCCTACTGTTCCGCTCTGTGGCCCCACAGACTGCCCTTTGTTTATTTTCTTTCTTTCTTTTTTTCTTTTTTACAGAGACAGAGAGAGAGTCAGAGAGAGGGATAGACAGGGACAGACAGACAGACAGGAAAGGAGAGATGAGAAGCATCAATCATTAGTTTTTCATTGCGCTTTGTGACACCTTAGTTGTTCACTGATTGCTTTCTCATATGTGCCTTGACTGCGGGCCTTCAGCAGATCAAGTGACCCCTTGCTTGAGCCAGTGACCTTGGGTCCAAGATGATGAGCTTTTGCTCCAGGTGAGCCCGTGCTCAAGCTGGTGACCTCGGAGGTCTCGAACCTGGGTCCGTGGCATCCCAGTCCGATGCTATATCCACTGTGCCACTGTCTGGTCAGGCCTTTTGTTTATTTTCTTAAAATATCTTTATCTCACTTCTTATTATACTGGATATTGAAGAGTGTTTTAAAAGAAAGAAAATCACTTTGTAAGAGAAAATCGGTTGTTTGTCCTTTGCATATGTCCCAGGGAGCCAGCAGGCAGCCCACCATCCCAGAGAAAGTCATGCATAATGGAGTGGCTTTACCCCAAGAAGCCAGGCTAGTCCCAATTCACCAAACTTTTATGCAAGTGGGCCCCCTAGGTTGACAAAGTCCCACAGTGACTATTGACCCAGCTGCCAAGTCCTCTTGCTGCAGGCGGTGTTTTCATGGCCACCCTGACAGTAATACAAACTGTTTAGCAACTGCATTGACCTTTCAGCTATTAACAGGGACATGGGCTCCACTAGGGACTAGTTTTCAAACATGGCAGAACATCTTAACTCTAGAGGTCATGAACTAGTATATGCCCTATAAAAATTCATTCAGTATGGTGGATTTGAAGCCTAAAAGTCAAGGAAGCATGTGCCACATTTTTGCTATTACTATTTTTTCCACATATCCAAGAACTAAAATAGATAGCTCTGCCAGGTTCTGTTTTATTCTTAATGTACCATAGTGTTTGTTGTGGTGCACAGTACCTTTCCAACTAACAAATCCTTTCTAAGGTGCCATACAGCATCTGAAATTCTAAAGATGTATTGCAAAAAAGTGGGATGAGAGTAAAGTAAAAATTTCTAATAAATGAACATGCATGCATACATCATATAAGGTAATGGCCAAAGCATAACTGGAATTTTATTCATACTTTACAAAGATTTGCACTTTTATGTATAAACCATATTTCTGTAATCCATACAATGCTATGTGGAGCCATCACCTATTTCAAAATGAATGGAAAATATTATATAATAATTTATGAAAAAATGATCTAAATGACTAATATTATTTTTAAATGGCTACATAATTCTTCTTATATGTATCTCTTATTTTCTGGAGATGTGATGTCTATGACCACAGCATTCAAAGAAATTTTCTGCTTTGTACTATATATTATACTTTTTCTTAAACTATCCATTTTAAATGTTGGAATATCAGTTCCTAGAGTAATTGCACAGATTGATATGAAAACCTGATTGAATTTCCACTTACAAATGGCATCTGTTAAAAAGATATAAAGTGGAGAATGTGAATAGTAAAAGATATATTTTTCAAAATAAGACTCATTTGTTAAGAGTAAAAAATTCTTAATAGCATTATTTCTAATTCCCATGTTTCTGCCCTGCCTGGGACAAAAAAGTAAGTCTAGTAGTATTAGACCTTCTATAGAGCTTACACTCCTTTTGCAAGGCAGTATATCATCAGATATTGCAGTACTTGAGATAAAAGGAGATTTAATCTTGCATAAAACAGACACATACATTTGTAAAAAGATGCTTGCAGGAGGAAGCAGTACTTTTTAAATAAAAAACTGCATATCACAATCTTTTTTATTAATTCATTTTAGTCAAGTTGAAATAATCTGTTGCTTATATAATGGCTAGTTTTGGTCAACATTGACACGTGAATCAAAAAGTCTAACATCAAAACTTGGGAATTGAAGTTTATGTTTCAGAAAAAGTATTAGAGAAAGTTTCTACTATATGCATTCAGTTCAATTGAACAAATATTCATTGAATGATTTTGTCATATTTTCCTAGCTCCTATGAATATAAGTAGTTGAAAGAGATTAAACACTTTGGTGGCTTAAATGTCATCTTTCAATATCATCCCTCAATCCTATACTAATGGCTCCCTAGTCTGTATTCCTGTGTTACTTCATTTGCATGCATATCATAACGAAGATCACGCTGATTGACACTTTTGCGTTTACACATCTGTCTTCCCCCTGGTTTCTCCATGAGGGTCAGAATTATGATTGGTTTGTGTCTCAGTCTCATGACGAGCACAGTGCCTGCTCAGGACTTAAAGAGGACTGACTATGTGGTTTTTGTCCTCAGAAAGCTTTCATTCCAATGGGGAAGGAAAAAAAGGAGGGTAACTCATTCCTTAAGGAAAGTGGATTCCTATAAGAAACAGGATCTGTTTCATATAATTTTTATATTCAAGTCTTCCCAATAGAATAAAAATTTAAAAGAGGGGACTTACTAGACAGGCCAAGTGAGAAATGTTAGTTGTCAATTTCATACAAGAAGAAAAAGATAATTTTCTCCCAGGTATTTTAATAAAAACTTAAGGGACTCATAATATTTATATATAGGACAGCCACAACCTCTTATGTAAGCTAAAGTAAACAAACTCAAATATGAAATAATTTTATTCATAGGTAGATAAGCATTTACTAAATCTTAGCCAGAAAAACAACTTAGAATTTTGTCTGTCATCTGTATTTCCATATATATATATATATATGAATGTTTGGTGAAAAACAGTCAAAGCTCCTAATTGGAGGGTTGAAGTGAAAACAAGGATCAGATAGATGCCCACTCTGAAGAACTACTCTTCAGAACAGGACGCTTATCCTCCTGTCCACATTCCTCTCCCCAGTGAAGTCCCACCTGAATCAACACCCTAAACTCTGCTTTACACTGTCTTCTAGTTGCTGTCCTTTAATCAGAGCCACCTACATTCTTGACCTAAATGGCATCTCCTTTATAGATTCATCTGCTCAGGCATAAGCTATATCATTGGGTAGCATGTGAGCTAGGTGCCTGCATATTCTGCATCACATATACTGTTATATTTCTGATGCGCTCTACTTCTGGGTCTTCTTTCTTGAACGAGTCAGAAAAAGGGTGAATGAGTAAATAACAACTGGAATCAGATAAACAGAATTTCAGTTGCCAGTGAAATTTGAACACCTGTTTACTGAATGCCACTTGATAAATGACCATGGCCTATGACTCAGAAGAACTTCCTGGCTACTGAAAAATGGCTCTTCTGATGGTCAAAAATGCTGCCATCAACTCACAAAGTAAGAATTTTATATGAGAAAAAAAGAGCAGATTTGGGCTAATCAACAACTGGAGAAGAAGGCGGGGATCACGCCCTCACTTTCTTTGGCACAACCACTTAACATTTTTCCACCTTGTGCTACCCAACCCATACTCCCAGGAAGACACCCTTGGGAAACCCAGGGAAAATATTCATTAATGTTGTCTGAGTAAAAATATGCTCAGTCCATGGAATGCCTTAGGGGTTTTTCTAGAAATCGACCATTTTGAGGCTTATATAAAAGGGTGAATAGATTTAAGAGGGTTTCCTGGATTGTCACATTGGTTGTAAAACACAGTGCTTTCAACTTCGATTGGGACTTCTGTTTGGAGAGAGGAGCTAAAGAAGTCACTATGTATTTTTAATGTGGTTTTGGGTCAAGGTAGAAACAGCCCGAGGTCAGGCCCCAAATTATTATTGCCATTTGCAGTGCCCAATAAAGGCCTAACAGGATGACCCGTCTCAGGAAGACTGAGTCTAAAGGACTCTGATTATTTGCTTCTCTCAGAAAGCTGCATTGTTTTTCTTGAGGTGATTTTGACCTATAATTACCACCTTCTTTGATATGGTCCTTAAGGACCAATTGCCATTCTAATGATTATTAGGTAGTGAGTAGTTAATTGTGACCATGATTCCAGTCTGACCCAGCTTGAAAGACAGCTTCTTCTTTCAAAAACAGCAAGAACTATAAAACTCTTCTGAAGGCATCTTTATCCCTCTCTAAATGATGGCAATTACAGAAGAAGTAATAAAAAATCTATAAGCTTTTACTTGGCAGATAAGATGTTTTTCTTTGTTATCAATAGCAGTCCTTTTCTTTACAGCAGGACAAAACTGAAATTTTTAAATGTATATATGTACACATCTAGATATGATTCATTCTTTGCATAGAGTTTAAATTTTGAGTCGATAGAACACACACTCACATACACAGTGTGATATCCTTTAAAAAAATTAGTCTAAACAAATTAGCTCAAATGAAATGTAACATTGAAACAAAAATGAATTCCCAAACCTTTTAGGTGACTAGCACTCAATTAGATGAAGGCCTTCAGCCCTGTGACATTGCCAAATATGCCAATCACAAGTAAAACCTATCACAGATGCTGTTCCTAAAAATTAGTGTAGATGTGAAAAAAATGATTTAAAATAGCTACACATCTTTTATTTATTTATTTTTTTGTATCTTTCAGAAGTTGGAAATGAGGAGGCAGTCAGACAGACTCCCGCATGTGTCCGACCGGGATCTACCCGGCATGCCCACCAAGGGGCGATGTTCTGCCCATCTGAGGCGTTGCTCTGTCGCAACCAGAGCCATTCTAGTGCCTGAGGCAGAGGCCATGGAGCCATCCTCAGCGCCCAGGCCAACTTTGCTCCAATGGAGCCTTGGCTGCAGGATGGGAAGAGGGAGACAGAGAGGAAGGAGAGGGGGAGGGGAGGAGAAGCAGATGGGCGCTTCTCCTGTGTGCCCTAGCCGGAATCAAACCCGGAACTCTTGCACACCAGGCTGACACTCTACCACTGAGCCAACCGGCCAGGGTCTCTTTTATTTTTTTAGTTGTCATTGCTAGACATTCTTAGCCAGCAAGTGTAAAATATCAATATAATTACATTTTTAACCAATGAAATTTTATTACAATCAAGTTTCTTACAAGGTTTATGTTCTCTTTGGTTCAAAACTAGCTAGTTTGTTCCCTCCACCAGTGTTTATTTTTTATTCTTAAAAATTGTCAATCTTTCTGAGTCACTTAAAAGAAAGATCTGCTTAGTAAGCAAGAAATACACTTTGTAAACTACAAAATCAGTAGATTTCATTCAAGCATTGATTTTCAAGCACAATACACCTTCAATTGTTTTCTGGTGCAGACCTCTGGTGCCCAAGTAGTGCAGAGCAGCGGTGCAACCTGCCCAGATGCTCAAATCTGAGTGCTCCCACCTCTGTTGCAATGGCTACTGCACCCCCACAGGGACGTGCTGCTGCAGTTCTGGATGGGAAGAAGACTTCTGCAGAATCGGTGAGAATCTCCACTGTCCCAGAAAAGACTGGGCATGGGAGAGTCCTTAGGAACTCAAGAACTTAACAGCAAGTTATTTCTTCTAGAATTGTCAGGTATTCAGCATTCAGTCATCTACAATTAATACTGATGGTTAGTCTGCACCTGAACTAGTATAAAAATCTTCCTCATTTTTCTTTTCTTTTTTTTTTTTACAGAGACAGAGATAGGGACAGACAGACAGGAATAGAGAAAAATGAGAAGCATCAATTATTAGTTTATTGTTGAGACACCTTAGTTGTTCATTGATTGCTTTCTTATATGTGCCTTGACCGTGGGGCTACAGCAAACCAAGTAACCCCTTGCTCGAGTCAGCGACCTTGGGTCCAAGCTGGTGAGCTCTGCTCAAACCAGATGAGCCCACGCTCAAGCTGGTGACCTCGGGGTCTTGAACCTGGGTCCTCTGCATCCCAGTCTGACGTTTTATTTACTGTGCCACTGCCCGGTCAGGCCCCATTTTTTTTAATGTACACAGTTCACATATATAAGTTAGCCAGAAACATTAAAGTCTTAAATAATTGCATCCTTTCAAAAAGTAAAAATTAAAAACAGGTCATCTTTCTAAATTCCCAGAGCTGGGTTTGAGATTCCACACCAGCCAATGACTTCATGTTTGCAAAGCCCTCCCCAAGTGTCAGCATTTTTCAGACACCCCATAAATGCCTCTCTAACTTAACTGTTTGCTTTCTGGCTACAGTGCACTAAAAACAGGGTTCTTTAGTGGGTCTTATTAAATAAAAAGGGAAAAAGCAATTATCTAAGGGCATATAGGAGATTTTTAAGTCCTTTTTGCAACTTCCTTGTGAACCATCAACTGTGTGTACAGGTGCTCAGAGAGCAGAGAGATTTATTTCAGGGTCTCTCTCTCCTTTAATAATGGATTTCCTCCATGACATGCAATGATGTTCAAATACTGCTGGGTGTGAAGTAAAAAATTATGAATTTAGATACTTAGAGTTTGAGACACATATATTGACAATGCATTCTCAGGAGTTTTTTTTTTTCCTTTCTTCTCATTGTATCTAGATGAGATGTTAACTAAACTTGCTGTGGTAATCATTTCACAGTCTATGTAGATCAAAGAGTCATAATGTATACTTCACACTTATATAGTGATATTTGTCAATTATTTCTTACTAAAATTGGGAAATAAAGTTGCCATAAAGATAAAAAGTACATTTTCAACAACCAGCATATATATATTACCTATAAAATATTTTGATCTCTGCTATTTCAAATATTAAATTATCTCTTGCCAATGTAAATTTAAATTCCCATTCTTAATTTCTAAATGGTATCTTTTTTCTTTATCCTAAACATGTATTTGTTTCACAAAAATTACAACCATAACTTCTCTACTTTATATACTGCATGACAAAAAGTAGCTGACATTTAAAGTCACATATGCAGTCTGAATTTTAAGCTTAAATTGTTTCAATACTAATAACATTATGTGATTGATTAATACTGTGGTTATATGTCCAGTAAAGAGGTATCATAATTAAACTCAACAGAAATGAAAACAGACAGATGACGTCAGAGTAATGGTGGGGTAGGAAGCGATACCGATAAATCTCCCCCAAAACTCAACAAGATCTTCAACCAGAAACAGAAAAACCTATACTTGGAGCCTCCAGATGCTTTGCAATACACCTGAAGGTATGATCGAGTGAAAAATTGGCTAAATATATAACCAAACCCCGAAGGAAATAGGGAGTAAGAAATGCTCTGCCTTCCTCACTAACCTAAACAGGGTGGCTTTCTCTGGTAACTGTGAATATAGAAACTGAGGCGGGAAAAGGGGGTGAATAGATCCAGGCCGTGGCACAAACGGCCGAACCAGGCTGTGGCACGGATATCCAAGCTGAGGAAAAACTGATCCTGTGGCAACCCAGGCAATACAAGCTAACACTCACGCCAAACCCAAACAAAGAAAGACAAGCGGGGCAGCCATTTTACCCGATCTCATGGTCGGTGCGCAGTTAGTGGGCGAGAGATTTCTTCCTAGGCCCCGGGAGTGGGTGCCCGTGTTACCCCACAGAGAGGCAGAGTCAGAGGCCTTTCTGTGGGCCGAAAGCAGAATCTCTGGGCAGCCCAAGTGCCCTGGGAAAGCCGCGCACGGGAGGGAGGGAGAACTAATTCCAAAGGTGGAAATTTTCCATGCTGGTGGGGGTTTCACTCAGAGGGAAACACGGCCGGCATCATATCCTGGTCTGCGCGCACAGATAGGGAGTGAGAGATTGCTCCGAGTGACTGGGCAGTGTGTGCCCGTGTTATCGCACAGAGGGGCAGAGTCAGGGGCCTTTGTGTGGGCCAAAGCGGAATCTCGGGCCGCCCCAGCGCCTTGCAAAAGCCATGCACGGGGACAGAGCGAGAGCCAATTCCAATGCTGCAACTTTTCCATGCGGTTGGGGGTTTCACTCAGAGTGTGAGACTGCTGTACGGATATCCTGGTCTGCGCATGCAGATAGTGAGTGAGAGTTTCCTCCAAGCGCCCTGGAAGTGGGCACCCGCCTGTGTTACCGGACAAAGTGGCAGAGCCAGAGGTCTTTGAGTGGGCAGAAAGCCTGCCTGATTATGCTAGGAGCTCTGACTGACTGAGCCTTACTCAGAGCCCTGTGCTGAGTGGAAATAGAGTGGGGAGTTGCCAGCTCTTTGAGCCTCTTACTATCCAGGCAGAGGCAGCAGCAACCCCATAGCTGGATTATCAGGCTACTAATTGAGGAAGGAAAGACTAAGAGAAAGGCTCCAGGAACACGGACTCTCTCACTGTCGGAGCCTATAAATGCTAATGAGCCTCGACTGCCAACGAGACTATAGCACAGTACATGACATTGCCATAGAGACTTATCAACTGCAATCCTCTACCTGAGCGTGCCAAAGGGGCAGAACCCGGGGTACAGAGTCACCGACCAGGAAGAGGGAGAGAAAAGAAAAAGCAAGAAGATAACCTCTCAAAATCAAGAATAATCTGCAGACTTTATAACCTATCCCATTTTATTATATTTGTTCGTTTGTTTCTCTTATCTTCATTCTTGATATTTTTTTCCTCCTCCAATTTGGCCGATTAACTCTCTGCCGGTCTTACTCTCTCCTCTCCTTGAACTACACTACCCATAAGTGTTATATCTCCCATTATCTTTTCTCTCCTCTTCCTTTCTCTCTATGAGGGTTGCACTCCAAAACCCTTAACTCTCTCTCTCTCTCTCTCTCTATCTCCTTTTTTCTTCTTTTAGTGGTTCCCTCTTTTTTTCTCTCTCTCTCTTTCTTTTCTCCCTCTATATTAGTTTCTTCCTTTCTCCTTTACATCTCCTCTCATTCAAACCTCAATAACAAATTATCTTATCTAGGACTCAAACTTATGTTTGTGGCATTTTGGGGGGTTTTTACTTCACCTTTTTAACTCACTAGCAGTGCTCCCATCCCTGGCTCTCCATTTTATCTAGTTCTTGTTCCACTAAATACAATAGTATTTTTTTACTTTGTCCCCCCATTTTTGTGTTTTCCTCTTATTCCTCTCATCATAACTCTTAGACAACCAACACCTAAAAGCAAATCATTTTATTCTTGACACAGATTTTTTCCTTATTTGATTTATGTGGATCCATACCCCCCTTTTTTTTCTTTTTTTTTTTTTTTTTTGCCCCTTTATTACTTTTCCCCAATTCAGGCCCTCCATCACAGGCATTGTTTGTTATAATTCACAGTTCACCACAAGATTTTCTCAAGAAAGAGGGGAGAGGGGAGGAGAAGAAAAAAGGAGAAGGGGAAAATTTTCTTTTTTAAAAAATTTTTATTTTATTTTATTTTTCTTTATTTCATTATTAATTTTTTTAAAAAAAACAACTCTTCAATTTTTTTATTTTTTTATTTTTTTAACTTTTTATTCTTTATTAAATCTCATTAATACTATCAACAAAACCACCCTCAGATGCCATTAAGGAAGAGAAAATCGAATATCATGGATACAAAAGAAAGAGAGGTAACACAGCTAGATGAGGAAAAATCTATGGAGAAAAAATTTAATATATTGGAAACCTTGGAGCTAAATAACAGAGAATTCAAGATAGAAATACTAAAAATCCTCCAAGATATACAAGAAAACACAGAAAGGCAATTTAAGGAGCTCAGAAAACAACTCAATGAACACAAAGAATATATGTCCAAGGAAATTGAAACTACAAACAAATCAAACAGAGATGAAAAACTCAATTCATGAGCTGAAAAACGAAGTAACAAGCTTAGCTAATAGAACAGGTCAGATAGAAGAGAGAATTAGTGAAATAGAAGACAAGCAACTTGAGGCACAACAGAGAGAAGAAGAAAGAGACTCAAAATTTTTAAAAAAATGAGATAGCCCTACAAGAATTATCTGACTCCATCAAAAAGAATAACATAAGAATAATAGGTATATCTGAGGGAGAAGAGAGAGAAAATGGAATGGAGAACATACTCAAACAAATAATAGATGAGAACTTCCCAAGCCTGTGGAAAGAACTAAAGCCTCAAGTTCAAGAAGCAAACAGAACTCTGAGTTTTCTTAACCCCAACAAACCTACTCCAAGGCATATCATAATGAAATTGACACAAACCAACAGCAAAGAAAAAATTCTCAAGGCAGCCAGGGAAAATAAGAATACAACATATAAAGGAAGGCTCATTAGATTATCATCAGATTTCTCAGCAGAAACTCTACAAGCCGTAAGAAAGTGGACCCCAATATTTAAAGTCCTGAAAGAGAGGAACTTTCAGCCATGAATACTATACCCATCAAAGCTATCCTTCAAATATGAAGGAGAAATAAAAACATTCACAGATACAGAAAAGATGAGGGAATTTATCATCAGAAAACCCCCACTCCAGGAATTACTAAAGGGGGTTCTCCAATCAGATACAAAGAACAAAAAAAAAAAAACAGAGCCACAAGTAAAAGCTCCAAGAAGAACACAATAAAACCAAATTTAAACTGTGACAACAACAAAAAGAAAGAGGAGGAGAAGATGGAGATTAACAGTAGCAAAGGACAATGGAGTGCAAAAGTACTCACAAAATAGTTTGCTACAATGAACAGGGTAGGGATGTTTTTCATTACTTAAAGATAATCACCACTGAAAAAACCACCACAGAAGCACATGAAATAAAAAAGATAGCAACAGAGGAAAGATGTATGGAATACAACCAAATAAAAACAAAAGATAGAAAAACGAAAGAGAAGGATCAAACAAGACACAAAACTAACAGAAAGCAAGATATAAAATGGCAATAGGGAACTCACAAGTATCAATAATTACACTAAATGTAAACGGATTAAACTCACCAATAAAAAGGCACAGAGTAGCAGAATGGATTAAAAAAGAAAATCCAACTGTATGCTGCCTACAGGAAACTCATCTAAGTAACAAGGATAGAAACAAAATCAAAGTGAAAGGCTGGAAAACAATACTCCAAGCAAATAACATCCCAAAAAAAGCAGGCGTAGCAATACTCATATCAGATAATGCTGACTACAAGACAGGAAAAGTACTCAGAGACAAAAATGGCCATTTCATAATGGCTAAGGGGACACTGAATCAAGAAAACATAACAATTCTTAATATATATGCACCAAACCAAGGAGCACCAAAATACATAAGACAGCTACTTATTGACCTTAAAACCAAAACTGACAAAAATACAATCATACTTGGAGACCTCAATACACCGCTGACGGCTCTAGATCGGTCATCCAAACAGGAAATCAACAAAGACATAGTGGCCTTAAACAAAACACTAGAGCACCTGGATATGATAGACATCTACAGGACATTTCATTCCAAAGTGACTGAGTTTACATTTTTCTCCAGTGTACATGGATCATTCTCAAGAATTGACCATATGTTGGGCCACAAAAACAACATCAGCAAATTCAGAAAAATTGAAGTTGTACCAATCATATTTTCTGATCATAAAGCCTTGAAACTAGAATTCAACTGCAAAAAAGAGGAAAAAAATCCCACAAAAATGTGGAAACTAAACAACATACTTTTAAAAAATGAATGGGTCAAAGAAGAAAGAAGTGCAGAGATAAAAAGATATATACAGACTAATGAAAATGACAATATGACATATCAAAATCTATGGGATGCAGCAAAAGCAGTGATAAGAGGGAAGTTCATATCACTTCAGGCCTATATGAACAAACAAGAGAGAGCGCAAGTGAACCACTTAACTTCCCACCTTAAAGAACTAGAAAAAGAAGAACAAAGACAACCCAAAACCAGCTGAAGAAAGGAGATAATAAAAATCAGAGCAGAAATAAATGAATTAGAGAACAGAAAAACTATAGAAAAAATTAATAGAACAAGGAGCTGGTTCTTTGAAAAGATCAACAAAATTGACAAACCCTTGGCAAGACTTACCAAGGAAAAAAGAGAAGGAACTCATATAAACAAAATCCAAAATGAAAGAGGAGAAATCACCACGGACACTGTAGATATACAAACAATTATTGTAGAATACTATGAAAAACTTTATGCCACTAAATTCAACAACCTAGAAGAAATGGATAAATTCCTAGAACAATACAACCTTCCTAGGCTGAGTCAAGAAGAAGCAGAAAGCCTAAACAGACCTATCAGTAGAGAAGAAATAGAAAAAAACATTAAAAACCTCCCCAAAAATAAAAGTCCAGGCCCTGACGGCTATACCAGCGAATTTTATCAAACATTCAAAGAAGACTTGGTTCCTATTCTACTGAAAGTCTTCCAAAAAATTGAAGAAGAAGCAATACTCCCAAACACATTTTATGAGGCCAACATAACCCTCATACCAAAACCAGGCAAGGATGACACAAAAAAAGAAAACTACAGACCAATATTTCTAATGAATACAGATGCTAAAATACTAAACAAAATACTAGCAAATCGAATACAACAACATATTAAAAAAATAATACATCATGATCAAGTGGGATTCATCCCAGGATCTCAAGAATGGTTCAACATACGTAAAACGGTTAACGTAATACACCATATCAACAAAACTAAGAACAAAAACCACATGATCTTATCAATAGACGCAGAAAAGGCTTTCGATAAAATACAATACAATTTTATGTTTAAGACTCTCAACAAAATGGGTATAGAAGGAAAATATCTCAACATGATAAAGGCCATATATAATAAACCATCAGCTAACATCATATTAAATGGCACTAAACTGAAGGCTTTCCCCCTTAAATCAGGAACAAGACAGGGTTGTCCACTCTCTCCACTCTTATTTAATGTGGTACTAGAGGTTCTCGCCACAGCAATCAGACAAGACAAAGAAATAAAAGGCATCCATATCGGAAAAGAAGAAGTAAAGGTATCACTTTTTGCAGATGATATGATCCTATACATCGAAAACCCCAAAGAATCCACAAAAAGACTACTAGAAACAATAAGCCAATACAGTAAGGTCGCAGGATACAAAATTAACATACAGAAGTCAATAGCCTTTCTATATGCCAACAATGAAACAATTGAAAATGAACTCAAAAGAATAATCCCCTTCACGATTGCAACAAAAAAAATAAAATACTTAGGAATAAACATAACAAAGAATGTAAAGGACTTATATAATGAAAACTATAAACCATTGTTAAGGGAAATCGAAAAAGATATAATGAGATGGAAGAATATACCTTATTCTTGGCTAGGAAGAATAAATATAATCAATATGGCTATATTACCCAAAGGAATACACAAATTTAATGCAATTCCCATCAAACTTTCAATGACATTTTTTAAAGAAATAGAGCAAAAAATCATCAGATTTATATGGAACTATAAAAAACCCCGAATAGCCAAAGCAATCCTAAAGAAAAAGAATGAAGCTGGGGGCATTACAATACCTGACTTCAAACTCTATTATAGGGCCATGACAATCAAAACAGCATGGTATTGGCAGAAAAATAGACACTCAGACCAATGGAACAGAATAGAAAGTCCAGAAATAAAACCACATATATATAGTCAAATAATTTTTGATAAAGGGGCCAACAACACACAATGGAGAAAAGAAAGCCTCTTCAATAAATGGTGCTGGGAAAACTGGAAAGCCACATGCAAAAGAATGAAACTGGACTACAGTCTCTCCCCCTGTACAAAAATTAACTCAAAATGGATCAAAGATCTAAACATAAGACCTGAAACAATTAAGTACATAGAAGAAGACATAGGTACTCAACTCATGGACCTGGGTTTTAAAGAGCATTTTATGAATTTGACTGCACAGGCAAGAGAAGTGAAGGCAAAAATTAATGAATGGGACTATATCAGACTAAGAAGTTTTTGCTCAGCAAGAGAAACTGATAACAAAATAAACAGAAAGCCAACTAAATGGGAAATGATATTTTCAAACAACAGCTCAGATAAGGGCCTAATATTCAAAATATACAAAGAACTCATAAAACTCAACAACAAACAAACAAACAATCCAATAAAAAAATGGGAAGAGGATATGAATAGACACTTCTCCCAGGAAGAAATACAAATGGCCAACAGATATATGAAAAGATGCTCATCTTCTTTAGCTATTAGAGAAATGCAAATCAAAACGGCAATGAGATACCACCTCACACTTGTTAGATTAGCTATTATTAGCAAGACAGGTAATAGCAAATGTTGGAGAGGCTGTGGAGAAAAAGGAACCCTCATACACTGTTGGTGGGAATGTAAAGTAGTACAACCATTATGGAAGAAAGTATGGTGGTTCCTCAAAAAACTGCAAATAGAACTACCTTATGACCCAGCAATCCCTCTTCTGGGTATATACCCCAAAAACTCAGAAACACTGGTAAGTAAAGACACATGCAGCCCCATGTTTATTGCAGCATTGTTCACAGTGGCCAGGACATGGAAACAACCAAAAAGCCCATCAATAGATGACTGGATAAAGAAGATGTGGCACATATACACTATGGAATACTACTCAGCCATAAGAAATGATGACATCAGAACATTTACAGCAAAATGGTGGGATCTTGATAACATGATACGAAGCGAAATAAGTAAATCAGAAAAAACCAGTAACTGCATTATTCCATACGTAGGTGGGACATAAAAGTGAAACTAAGAGACATTGATAAGAGTGTGGTGGTTACGGGGGGGAGGGGGGAATGAGAGAGGGAAAGGGGGAGGGGGAGGGGCACAAAGAAAACAAGATAGAAGGTGACAGAGGACAATCTGACTTTGGGTGATGTGTATGCAACATAATTGAACGACAAGATAATCTGGGCTTGTTATCTTTGAATGTATGTATCCTGATTTATTGATGTAACCCCATTAAAAAAATAAAATTATTATTAAAAAAAAAGAAATGAAAACAAATGCTTACATTTTATTGACCCAGTCTGTCTCCCTTTTGCTTAATTAACAAAAAATAGAATCAGTGTTCAAATGCAACTAATATTCTAAGTTCTGATAATATATCTTCCCTTTGCTTTTTCTGATGGCTGATAATATGTAGTCTTTCTGTTTTATATAGTTTGCTCATTCTGTTTTATCCCTTACTTTGCATTCCATCTAACTTCTCAAACCACTAGATAATAAATTTTTATTGAGTGCCTACTAGCAACAGTATGTTTAAACAAATTATTTTTAATATGGGAGCCATTATATACACACCATAATATATATTAATAATAATACTATGGGATATAAATGAAAATAGACATTCCTTGAGTTAACAGGTTTTATTTCAATAAAGTACTTTCATCTTTCCAATAAATCAATTTAAATAATTTGCATATGTAAAAAGTAAACCATTCATAATATGTGTGACCCAAACAATTTTATTTCTATACTCACAGAGCTTACTCATCTCCCACAAACTTGAAAGAGAAAATAGTCTGTTTCCCTTTCCATGTATCAACCACAGACCCTTACATATTGATTAATGCATTTGCAAAGGTTAAAATGGCCCTGTCCCCTCAAAGCATAAAGAAATGTATTCAAGGAATTTGATTCTGTCTACAGGGCTGCACATTCCAGATTCAATCTATCAGTAAAAGACCATTAAGTTATATACCCAATTTTCTCTTTCCATTTGATTTTAGCAGTAAATCTTTACCTTCCCACCAAGATTGTAGTAGTAAAAATCCTTTCTTGAAAAAATCCTGCACTATAGATATTGCTAAGAACATCCTTCACTGACAAACTGCCTGACCCAGAAAGAACCCTCAGAGTGCACAGGGAAACATTATTAGATGGTTTACCCTAGGAGCAAGGAGGAGGGACCCTAGGGAGTATAAGTGGGAAACACCCCATCTAACCAAATTGAGAACTGACCATCCCTTTAGGTTTTGTTGGAGATGCTCAACCCACTGAGCATCTCTTGGGGGCCAGGCCCTTCACACACTGAGGTTCTACCTGGAGGAGCAGGAACAGAGCACTCCTTGTAAGGAAATGCCCTAGTTTACTTGAGACTTGATAGAACTGATATCCTCTTTTCAAAGAGTCAGTTTGGCAAGGGATTGAAATTGTTTCCCATGATCTGCACGTCTCTGAAGGTGTGTCCCAGGCTCTGCTGAGGTCTGGCCACCAGATAACTATAGGTCTAAAACTGGTCTTCCCTTCTTGACTATTTTCTCTTTTGGATAATTTTGTTACTGGCTTCTGCCTTCTTTCTCTCCCTTCCCTTACTCATCAAATATCTGTGCGGTTTCTCACATACACAATGTGAGTGTGATTTTATTGCTTTTGTTTTTTTCCCTCTCAGCAAAATGCAAGGTGTCTGTGTTAGACCCAACAAGTGCCTCTGTAAAAAAGGATATCTTGGTCCTCAATGTGAACAAGTGGACAGAAACCTTTGCAGAGTGACCTGGGCAGGTATTCTTGATCACATCATTGACATGACATCTTATTTGCTGGACCTAACAAGTTACAATGTATAGTTTCTGAGACTGTTCAAATATTCCTTTCCAATAGGCATTTGTTTTTTACCCTGTCATTAAAAAGAATGACTGTTGTTCTGCTACACACTCCTGTGATTTTATTTTCATTCATTAATTTAAAAACAGTTTCCAGACATGTGCAGATTCAGTGTGTGTATGTTGGCACATTTATTTACATATGCATGTACACACACACACACTCACTACCACTATCTGTATGGTTGCATAGCAGATGCGTTTTAAAAATATATTTCCTTCTGTGAAGTAATTTACACAGAAATTCCATTGCAAATTGATAACAGAATTTTTATATCACCAGAAAAGATTATGTGACTTCCCAGGAATTTTCTGTTTGTAATACCTAAAGCCAACTTTAATGGAGTTTTGAAACATTACTATGCAATCTGATGGATCTAATTTTTAAAAAGTCAATATTTTTATATTAAAGGACTAGAATATGAAAATGTTTTAGATCTCCTTGATGAATTTCTGAATGGGCAACTTGATTTAAAATTGTAATCTTCATTCTTTTTATTTTTTAGCTTATTTTTATTAATTTTAATGCAGTGACATTGATAAATCAGGGTACAAATGTTCAGACAAAACATCTCCAGATTATTTTGACATTTAATTACGTTGCATACCCCTCACCCAAAATCAAATTGTCTTTTGTCACCTTCTATCTGGTTTTCTTGTGCCCCTCCCCTCCCCAACCACCTCTCTCTCTTTCCTTGCCCCCCACACCCCACCCCTCATTACCATCACATTCTTGTCCATGTCTATGAGTCTCAATTTTATGTCCCATCTATGTATGGATTCATATAGTACTTAGTTTTTTTTCTGATTTACTTATTTCACTCTGTATAATGTTATCAAGGTCCATTTATGTTATTGTAAATAATTTGATGTCATCATTTCTTATGGCTGAGTAGTATTCCATAGTATATATGTACCAAAGCTTTTTAATTGATTTGTCTGCTGACAGAAACTTGGGCTGTTTCCAAATCTTCGCTATTGTGAACAATGTTGCCATAAACATGGGGGTACATTTCTCCTTTTGGAACAGTTCTATGGTATTCTTAGGGTATATTCCTAAAAGTGGGATAGCTGGGTCAAAAGGCAGTTTGATTTTTAATTTTGTGAGGAATCTCCATACTGTTTTCCAAAGAAGCTGCACCAGTCTGCATTCGCACCAGCAGTGAAGGAGGGTTCCCTTTTCTCCACATCCTCACCAGTACTTATTCTGTGTTGTTTTGTTGATGAGCACCATTCTGACTTGTGTGAGGTGATATCTCATTGTGGTTTTAATTTGCATTTCTCTAATAATTAGTGATGTTGAGCATTTTTTCATATGCCTATTGGCCATCTTTATGTCCTCTTTGGAGAAGTGTCCATTCATTTCTTTTTCCCATTTTTTGATTGGATTGTTTGTCTTCCAGGTGTTGAGATTTTCAAGTTCTTTATAAATTTTAGTTATTAACCCCTTATCAGATGTAGAGTCAAATATGTTCTCCCATTGTGTAGTTTGTCTTTTTATTCTGTTCTTGTTGTCTTTGGCTATGCAAAAGCTGTTTAGTTTGATATAGTCCCATTTGTTTATCCTGTCTTTTATTTCATTGCCCGTGGAAATAAATCAGCAAATATATCACTGTGAGCTTACTTTCTATGTTTTCTTCTACAATGCTTATGGTTTCACAGCTTACATTTAAGTCCTTTATCCATTTTGAGTTTATTTTTGTGAATGGTGTAAGTTGGTGGTCTAGTTTTGTTTTTTTGCAGGTAGCTGTTCAATTTTCCCAACACCATTTATTAAAAAGGCTGTTTTTACTCCATTGTATGCCCTTACCTCCTTTGTCAAATATCAGTTGTCCATAGAACTGTGGGTTTATTTCTGGGTTCTCTGTTCTGTTCCATTGATCTATATGCCTGTTCTTATGCCAATACCAGGCTGTTTTGAGTACAATGGCCTTCTAGTATAACTTAATATCAGGAAGTATGATACCTCATACTTTATTCTTTTTTAAGATTGCTGAAGCTATTCATGTTCTTTTTTGATTCCATATAAATTTTTGGAATATGTGATCTATATCTTTAAACTATGTCATAGGTATTTTAATTAGTATTCCTTTAAATTTATAAATTGCTTTGGGTAATATAGACATTTTAATGATGCTTCTTCTTTGTAACCATGAGCACAGTATATGCTTCCATTTGTTTGTATCTTCCTTGATTTCTTTTATCAGTGTTTTATAATTTTATGAGTACAAGTCTTCAGTATCCTTGGTTAAATATACTCCTAGGTACTTAATTTTTTTGGTTCTATTTTTTTTTTTTTTTTGTATTTTTCCGAAGCTGGAAACGGGGAGAGACAGTCAGACAGACTCCTGCATGCGCCCGACCGGGATCCACCCGGCACGCCCACCAGGGGGCAATGCTCTGCCCCTCCAGGGCGTCGCTCTGCAGCGACCAGAGCCACTCTAGCGCCTGGGGCAGAGGCCAAGGAGCCATCCCCAGCGCCCGGGCTATCTTTGCTCCAATGGAGCCTCAGCTGCGGGAGGGGAAGAGAGAGACAGAGAGGAAGGAGGGGGGGTGGAGAAGCAAATGGGTGCTTCTCCTATGTGCCCTGGCTGGGAATCGAACCCGGGTCCCCTGCACGCCAGGCTGACGCTCTACCGCTGAGCCAACCGGCCAGGGCCAATTTTTTTGGTTTTAATAGTGAAGGAGCCTGACCAGATGGTGGCGCAGTGGATAACAGCATTGGACTGAGATGCCGAGAACCCAGGTTCAAGACCCCAAGGTTGCCAGCTTGAGCACGGGCTTATCTGGTTTGAGCAAAAGCTCACCAGCTTGGACCCAAGGTCGCTGGCTTGAGCAGGGGTACTCAGTCTGCTGAAGGCCCGTGGTCAAGGCACATATAAGAAAGCAATCAATGAACAACTAAGGTGTTGCAATGAGCAATGAAAAACTAATGATTGATGCTTCTCATCTCTCCGTTCCTGTCTGTCTGTCCCTGTCTATCCCTCTCTCTGACTCTCTCTCTGTCTCTGTTAAAAAAAATAGTGAAGGAGATTGTTTCCTCAATTTCTCTTTCTGGCTGTTTATTGTGGGTGTATAAAAAATGCCTCTGATTTCTGAGTATTAATTTTATATCCTGCCACTTGGCTAAATTCATTTATCAGGTCCAGTAGTTTTTTTATTGAAACTTTAGAATTTTCTATATACAATATTATATCATCTGCAAATTATAATAGTTTTACTTATTTTCCAACTTGAATGCCTTTTATTTCTTCTTCTTGTCTGATTGCTGGGCCTAGGACTTCCAGGACTATGTTGAATAAGAGTGGTGAAAGGGGCACCCCTGCCTTGTTCCTGATCTTAAGGGGATTGCTTTTAATTTTTGCCCATTGAGTATGATGTTGGCTGTGGGTTTGTCATAGATGGCCTTTATCGTGTTGAGGTATGTTCCCTGTATTCCCACTTTGTTGAGAGTTTTGATCATGAATGGGTGCTGGATTTTATCAAATGCTTTTTCTGCCTCTATTGAAATTATCTTGTGGTTTTTCTTTTTCCTTTTGTTTATGTGATGAATCTCATTCATTGATTTGCGAATATTGTACCAGCCTTGCCTCCCAAGAATAAATGACACTTGATCATGCTGTATGATTTTTTCCATATATTGTTGGATCCGGTTTGATAATATCTTGTTGAGGATTTTAGAATCTATATTCATCAAGGATATTGGCCTATAATTTTCTTTCTTCTTGTTGTCTTTGTCTGGTTTTGGAATGAGAATTATGCTCACCTCATAAAAGGAGCTTGGAAGTCTTCCTACCTGTTGAATTTTTTGAAATAGCTTGAGAAGGTAAGGAGTTAGTTGTTGTTTGAATATTTAGTAGAATTCATTTGTGAAGCCATCAGATCCAACTTTTCTTTGTTGGGAGTTTTGATTCTTTTTTAAAGATTTTATTTATTCATTTTAGAGGAGGGGGGAGAGAGGAAAGAGGAGCAGGAAGCATCAACTTCCATATGTGCCTTGACTGGGCAAGCCCAGGGTTTCAAACCGGCGACCTCAGTGTTCCAGGTCAACGCTTTTTTCACTGCACCACCACAGGTCAGGCTTGTTGGGTGTTTTTTGATAACTATTTTGATCTCATTTGGTGCAATCGGTCTATTTAGGCTTTCTGAATTTTTCAGATTAATTTTTGGAAAATTGTATGTTTTAAGAAATTTATCCATTTTATCTGGGTTGTCTAGTTTTTTGGCATACAATTCTTCATAGTATTTTCTTACAATCCTTTGTATTTCTGTTGTATCAGTTGTTATTTCTCCCCTCTCATTTCTAATTTTATTTATTTGAGTCCTCTCTCTTTTTTTCTTGGTGAATCTATTTAAAGGTTCATTGATCTTGTTTACCTTTTCAAAGAACCAGCTCCTAGTTTTATTCATTCTCTGTATTGTTTCTTTATCCTCTATGTCATTTATTTCTGCTCTTATCTTTATTATTTCCTTCTTTCTACTACATTTGGGATTTATTGCTGTTCTTTTTCTAGTTCTTTTAGATACAGAGTTAAGTTGTTTATTTGAGCATTTTCTAGCTTCTTAAAGTGTGCATAAAGTGCTATGAACTTCCCTTTCAGTACTGCTTTTGCTGTGTCCCATAAATTTTGAGTTGTTGTTTCCTCATTATCATTTGATTCTAGGAATTTTTTTCTTTCTTCTTTGATCTCATTCTTAATCCATTTGTTATTTAACAACCTGCTATTTAGTTTCCATGTGTTTGAGAATTTTTGAGTTTTTCTGTTGTGGTTGATTGTTAGTTTCATGCCATTGTGATCAGAGAAAGTGCTTGATATGATTTCAATCTTCTTAAATTTGTTGAGACCTTGCAGGAGTCTGTCTGACTGTCTCTCCCCGTTTCCAACTTCAGAAAAAAAAATTTGTTGAGACCACTTTTGTACCCTAACATGTTGTCTATCCTAGAGAATGTATCATGAGCACTTGAAAAGAATGTATATTCTGCTGCTTTAGGGTGAAAAGTTCTGAAGATATCTATTAAATCGAGTTGATCTAGTGTGTTCTTTAAGTCTGCTGTTTCTTTATTAATTTTCTTTCTTGAGGATTTATCTGGTAATGTTAGTGGGGTGTTGAAATCCCCTACTATTATAGTATTGCTGTTGATCTCGACCTTTATATTCGTGAAAATCTGCTTTATATACATAGGTACTCCTATATTAGGTGCGTAGATATTTATAATAGTTATATCTCCCTGTTGAATTGCTCCCTTTATTATTATGTAGTGGCCTTCTTTATCTCTTACTATATCCTTTGTTTTAAAGTCCATTTTGTCTAATATAAGTATTGCTACCCCAACTTTTTTTTCATTTACATTTGCAGAAAATGTTTTTTTTTCATCCTTTTACCTTCAGTCTATTTGCATCTTTTGTTTTAAGGTGTGTCTCTTGTACATAGCATATATATGGGTCCTGGTTTTTTTATCCATGCAGCTACCCTATGTCTTTTGATTGGATCATTTAATCCATTTACATTTAAAGTTATTATTGATATGTAGTTGTTTATTGCCATTTTATTCTTTACAGCTGTATTCTTCATTTGCTTTATTCTTTTTCCACTTTGATCTGTTTACAACAGGCCCCTTAACATTTTCTGCAGCATTGGTTTGGTTGTAATAAATTTTTTGAGTTGTGTGTTTTTATTGTTTGTTTTTGGTCTGGAAAGCTTTTTATTTCTTCTTCAATCTTAAATGATAGCCTTGCTGATAAAGTTGTCTTGGTTGTAGGCTCTTGTTCTGCATTACTTTGAATATTTCTTGCCATTCCCTTCTGGCCTCAAGTGTTTCTGTTGAGAAGTTTGATGTCATCCTTATGGGGGCTCCTTTGTAGGTGATAGCCTTTTTTTCTTCAGCAGCTTTTAATATTTTCTCTTTATCACTGAGCTTTAGTATTTTAATTATGATGTGTCTTGGTGTAGGTTTCTTTGGGCTTCTCTTTAATGGAGTTCTCTGTGCTTCTTAAACTTGTGAGAGTTTCTGCTGCATTAATTTAGGGAAGTTTTCAGCTATGGTATGATTGAACAAAGTCTCTATCCCTTGTTCTTTCTCTTTTTCTTCAGGAACCCCTATGATATGAATGTTATTTCTCTTCATGTTGTCACAGAGCTCTCTAAGAGTTTTCTCAGACTTTTTGAGTCTCTTTTCTTTTCTCTTCTCTGTTTTCATGCCTTCATTCCACTTGTCCTCCAACTCGCTGATTCAATCCTCAGCTCCATCCATCCTGTTTTTAATTCCTTCCATTGTGGTCTTCATTTCTGATATTGTATTTGTCATCTCCGACTGATTCTTTTTTAATATTTCAATATTTTATTAATACTTGCTATTTCTTTATTTAGGTTTTTATAATGACCATTTATTGTTGTTCTAAGCTCCCTAAGCATCCTTACAGTCATTATTTTGAACTTTGCATCCGGAAGTTTGGTTATTTCCATATCACTCAGTTCATTTCCTGAATGTTTCTCTTGTGGTTTCATTTGGATTGTACTTCTCTGTCTTCTCATTATGTCTGTGTGTTTGGGTGTTTTGGGTTTTTTTTGTAGAGCTGGTTGAGTCTAGGCTTGGTGTTGTCTTTCTTCAGTTTTCAATTGTGTTATTTCTAGGTCTTCTTGGGTTGACTTCAGCTACTATTTCTAATCCACTTTTGAATTGGGCTGCTTTGAAGTCTTAATTTGTTTGTTTTCTTAACAGGAGATAGTCTTGTTTACTTATCTCAGCAGGGGGCTTATTTGAAACTGTATCCAGGAATGTGGTAGCTGTAACCTCAGACTCTGAAGTCCTCTTCTGCTAGTTACTCTCTTTGGGGGCAGGGTGTTTTCTCAGCTTCAGTAGTGGGAGGTGCATCTCAGATCTCCATGGAGACCTGAGTTACTGCCCCTCCCCACTTCTTGTTTTCTGCTGTGTCTTGTTGCACTTATTTGAAACTGGAGAGATGTCTGTATATCTGTGACCCAAAAGCACTTCAGTCTTTTGTTTTTTGGAAGGATCAGTCCCTCCCCCAGCTATGGCTGCCTCCAGCAGTGGATGAGTCAGCTTCTCAGGTTGTACCCTGCATTCCTCTGCCCCTCACCATCTGTCTCTCTCTCTCCCCTTTCTTTTTGGAAGACAACCTAGCCCTTTCAACACACCTTGTTCCCTGGTCGCCAGGCAAGTGGGTTTGAGCAATATTTTCTGCTCTTTTTCTTTGGAGTGAGAGCCTTTTTGGGCTCTCAGCTTCACCCTCCCCCATTCCTGTAAGCAGGGGAGATTTGGGTGCTTCCTACCAGGTTTGTTTTGGCTTCTTCTTTGCTTATTGGTTTTTGAGAGCTGTTCTTGTAGACCAGAGTTGGTTTTTCATGTTGATTGTTCATAAATTAGTTTGTAATCCAGTTTGGTGGTGTGAGCTGGTAGTGTGTGCATCTGCCTACTCCACTGCCATCTTCACTTCCCCTGGTAATCTTCATTTTGATCATTGTATACAATTACAGAATGTTATGCACTTGCCTTTTTATTGGAATAGAAAATTGGTTACTCTAGCTTAATGTCAAGATTGTTTTCAAGGCCCTGGCCGGTTGGCTCAGTGGTAGAGCATCGGCCTGGCGTGCAGGGACCCGGGTTTGATTCCCGGCCAAGGCACATAGGAGAAGCGCCCATTTGCTTCTCCACCTCCACCCCCTCTTTCCTCTCTGTCTCTCTCTTCCCCTCCTGCAGCCAAGGCTCCATTGGAGCAAAGATGGCCTGGGCACTGGGGATGGCTCCTTGGCCTCTGCCCCAGGCGCTAGAGTGGCTCTGGTCATGGCAGAGCGATGCCCCAGAGGGGCAGAGCATTGCCCCCTGGTGGGCAGAGCTTCGCCCTTGGTGGGTGTGCCGGGTGGATCCCGGTTGGGTGCATGCGGGAGTCTGTCTGACTGTCTCTCCCCATTTCCAGCTTCAGAAAAATACAAAAAAAAAAGATTGTTTTCAAGTGTTTTATAATTAAATCATAAGAGCATATTCTAAAAACCAATCTTTCTAAAAGGTCTGCTTTTATTGTATATTTTATTTAACAATAGGCACCGGGTTTGTGATACATATTTATATATTTTATTTTATTTTTATAATATAGACATCACCTAGATGAATCACCTTTATCCTGCCCTGTAAAATACTAAAGTTACTTTTTTCACCAACATAATGATAAAGAAGGGGAGTGAGAAAGCAAACAATCTTAAATGTTCTGTAGATCTAATCTAGCAATGTATCCTTGTGCCAACATGTAATCATTAATGACGGATGAAAAAACAGCCAATCCTTATAAAATTTTGACATTAAACATTTGTAAAGTGCTTTTCACCATAGCAAGACTGTCAAGCGTATGTGATTAGAATATTACAGATTGCTTACTTGATCGAACCTCACTGGAGAAGAGCTTTCTCATTCTTAACAAACCTTGGCTATGTAAGCTGTCACTTGTGCATATTTTTAATATAAGAATCCTTGCCAAATATGACTTTTCATTGCATGTTCCTTTAGAAATTAATGAAAATTCTCTTTGGTTAATGTTTGAATACATGTCTGTAAGTGTTCTGTTCAAGTTTTGAAAGAAATGCTATGTTCGGACCTACAATTGCAAAATATTCTGATCTACCTTTTTCTTACCAGTTTTCAAGGCCAGTTCTCCAAGTTTGAATTATAACAAAATTATAAAGCTTCTTTGCACTCCTGAGAAAACAGCCACCCTCTGACACATGCACACCCATGACAGGTTGCCCTGCAATAAACAGCTGTCCTCTCAGAACCTAACTGGAGAGTAGCAGAGATTATGCAGCATGGGCTGACTTTCCAGACCTTACTCTTAGGCATATGAGCCTCAATGAAAAAGAAATCTTGTAACTGGTATTTCTCTTTTGTTTTAAAGCAGGAGAGTTTCAGTTAAAGCACAGCATGCATTTATGCAGAAACCACAATATGGAGAGACTGGTTAAGTACACTGCCCTTGTCTTCCATATATGATTACTTCAGTTTCAAGTAACCTCATGCCAAATGGAAATGGGTTGAGAAATCTTGGTTCAGCACTTAGGGAACATTAGCCTGCATTAAAAAGTGCATGCATAATTTTACCCAATTTACATTCAATTTACAGTCCATTCAAAGAAGTCTTAATATTAAATGAGCATGGAGACCAAACTGCCCTCTTACCCCAGAGAAGGGGTGGTCCCTTCCAGTCACACTAACACTTCATTGGCTCAACAGTGTGACAAATCTTGCAATGAACCTGGTGGTAGCCTGTGTCTATAG
This sequence comes from Saccopteryx bilineata, assembly GCF_036850765.1. Classification (NCBI taxonomy): domain Eukaryota; kingdom Metazoa; phylum Chordata; class Mammalia; order Chiroptera; family Emballonuridae; genus Saccopteryx; species Saccopteryx bilineata. The sequence goes on along the minus strand of NC_089491.1, from coordinate 167,139,110 downwards.
GTTAATATATAGCAGTCTTTTGTCTCCACTGCTTTCTCTTCTTGGTTCCTTTTACTGAATTCCATCACAGAAAGTTTTACAGTTAAAAAAAAATGTCCTGACAATCATTTTTGTAAATGGACCTTTACCATCTAATCATCAACATGGTGACATTAACAAAGTGTGAGTTTCTTGTGAGGAAGCCAGCTGTCTGAATCTGTCTGCTTGTGCAGTTTTATTACACATTCTCCCAGTCATAGTTTCAGTGACAACAATAAGGATCTTGTTATCCACACAGCAAAATCTAAAATAAGTCACCTTTCTTCTTACATCCTTAATCTTTACATCTGTTCTGAAATCATCCTTCCAAAAGAAGGTGTTCTATGGCCACTTGTTTTCCTATTTAAAAATATCTACATTAAATTGACCAGACCCAGATTTTTGACGCAGTCTTTTCCCAAGTGAAAGAGTTTCAGATGACTTAGAAAAACCTATGTCCCCTGCATTTTTCACTGTGAGTCATTAGAATAAAAGAGCATGGTCTTCTAAAAAGAAGATAGTGAGGTCTGTGGATATGATGCCCAGGCAAAGAAAGGCAAATCATTGTAGTCATTTCTCTCTGTTCTTAGCAGGGACATAAATAAGTAGCGATGTTAATTGATGGCTGAGTATTTTAGACTTTTTTTTAAAGATTTTATTTATTCATTATAGAGAGGAGAGATAGATAGAGATAGAGATAGAGATAGAGATAGAGATAGAGAGAGAGAGAGAGAGAGAGAGAGAAGGGCAGAGGAGAAGAAAGCATCAACTCCCATATGTGCCTTGACCAGATGGCTGAGTATTTTAAACTCAGTGGTCATTTCAAAAATCTCCTTTTCTTCTTGGCATTTTGTTTCAGTGTGGCTATTATAAAATATATATTTTATTTTATCACAAAAATACTCAGATGTTGTCTCAGATTAATGGACTATCTTGTAAAGAAAGAGCAAAGAAACCCACACATACATCATATACACACAACCTAAATAAGAAAGCTCTTATCATATACACACAACCTAAATAAGAAAGCTCTTTTTCATTACCTACTTTAGTAATTAAATATTAATATACTAACAATTTTAATGTCCTTTTTGATATTGTTTTTGTCTCTGAATCATAAACTATACAACAGAGCCCACTAGGTATAAGACATGAGGTTAGATGTTACATCTAAGGTGTTTTAAAGTACACACTAATATAAACTAATTAGTCTAACTTTCTTAGCTTTCAAATATAAAAGAGAAACCAAGCCCAAATTTTTAAGAGGAAAACTAAGGTATACCACAGGCAGTTGATGAGCGCTGATCAATAAAGTTTCTGAGCATCTCTGCAGATTTTTACCTATGATATCCATTTCTCTTTTTCTCCTCTGGCACCCCCTTAGAGCCTTCTTCTTTTTAACCTCTCCCTTATCAATTTCTATTGTGTTATTTTTTTTAACAAAACAGACAGGTCCTCAATACACTCAAAAGGATTATGTCCTTGGATAGGTTGCTATTGATTTTGCTGGTGACAATATTTTATTTATTGTCCTGAAAAATGCCTTCCCCTGGTGTCACATTTGCTCAGACTCTATCCATGTCACCAAGAACAATAGATAAGTAGGAACAAACCAGATTGATCTATTACAGTCATTGAAAGAAGTGACCCAAAGCAGAAATGACTATCAGCCCAGATGCTCCAGTTCAGCTGAGGTTCCATCACTGATACAAGAAAGACATGAAAAGATCCCTAGGAGAGAGCTTCATCTAGTAGCAGGGAATGTTAGTAGCCATTCCTCATTCAAGCAACAACCATGTACATCTATGCAGTCTACTTTGAAGGTTATTCCAAATCTATGAGAAAAGGATAAGAAATAGTTCCTCAGTGGAGACTTCCGAATCTTTTTTCCCTAGCCCAGAGGAGACCTGAATTTGTAGAGAACTCAGACAAAAGTTCCATGCCCAGAAAATGTAGATATTTCTCTACTTCCACCCAGAAGTTAGTGGGCCTATTATTGTGAATGCTGGCAGTACCTGAAAAGATCTCCTCCTTAGAATTTCCAGAAGTGCATGTTTGCTTTCTTACCTTTTTTCTCTTCACCACACCAACATGGATGAGCCATACCTCCCCCACTTTACACCATGTCAAAGCAAGTGGGAAACCTAAGAATAGAAGCATTTCCATATTAAAAATACTAAAAACATGACTCTAGAGCCTGTCAAACACTGGTCTTAGCTAATTTCAACACTTCTTTCTCTTAAGTGTCTCCTCCTAAGTTTTGGAAACAGCCTTAGAATAGATGTTTAGGGGAGTGGGCTGCCTGCACAAGCATGAGAGGGAGAGGATAGCAGTGCTCCTGCCCTTTGTGGTGTGGTTCCCAGCTGCTGCAAGAGATCTGCTCATTTCTCAGATTAGCACTTTTTATAAATCCTTCCTTAACAACAGACCCAAGATAGAGCCATCATTTACTTTGCTTTTTTAAATATAGGTCATATATAACTTGATTGGAAAAATAAAAAGTAATAGACCCTTTGTATTAACAAAACTATGTTTAAAACCTGTTAGTGCCTTTTATTTATTTATTTTTATTTTTGCACATAGTGGCTTACAAAAATAAAGTATCAAAATGAATTCTAAGGTTACATCTTATGCATCACAAAGTAAGACATCATGCTTCAGTCAGGTTGCTTTTGCATTTGTAGATAATGTATTACTTAAAATCAAAATACATATGCACATATATAAGTAAATTAACTTAAAAGTTGGGTGAGTTATCTCAGTTGACTATAATCTTTTAAAGTTAAAAAAACATGTTAGCACACAGGATAGCAAGAACAGAACGTTAAGAGTAAGGAGCAGCTCCTAATGGCTAAATGGATAATAAACTGTCTTTACAGTTAGAAACTAATTCTTATACATTTCCTTTGGAACTCAAAAGTTGCTAGCCAACAGTTTCCATTCACATGAACAATTTATAATCAGGTTTGATACAGTCTATGCCCAAAATATAATTTGGATATTTCTTTATCCCATATTCTTAAAATCTCAGACATGACTTTCGTAGAACAAAGTAAGATTTCATGTATAGTAGAACCTAATACTATTTAATGCATTAATACATTCTATTCAGAATATTATTATTGAGAAGTCAAGTTGACAACCTTATCAGATACCAGATCATTCCCCTATCTCATCATATATACTGATAGACATTCTTAGACATGCATTTCACCAAAACTTAGGTGGTAACAGGATTAATATCACTAAGGTCTTATGGAATTTTTGGAGTTTTGTTCCATAGGATATGTGAAAACACTATTTATTTAAAAGAAACCCATCTAAGTAAAATAAAAAAATTACCAAATTATTATCCATAAATAAGCATAAGAAAAATCTGAAAGAAAACCCCTTGTCTTTCTGGACTTTATCTGTGATTCATTCTGTGCAGTTTTAAAGACTAGTTAACCTTATCATTCTTTTAATACATTTTGGTTTTCCTAGTTGTTCATTTTCCTTCAGGTTGTTGACAGGGCAATCTGTCCATAATCTCACACACAGAAGATACCAGAACCAACACCAACCCTTGCTTGAATTCCTGTTAAGAAGAGGCAGAACGCTGTGTGAACAAGTATAAATGCGGTACACATTTGAGGAAGCAAAGTTAACAAAGTACTAGTGAGATTTCTATAGATGTTCTGAAAAGTAACATGCCAAGTCATTGGCTCAGGTAATCTCTCAAAATTTGAATTAATCTGGTTAATTTAATGAAGTTATTATAATATGTCTTTCTCTTTGATCAATCTTCTATTATTCAGCCATCCACTCCATTCATTAATTCAACAAATATTTATCTAAGTGCCTGGCATGATTTGGTGACACAGAAAAGGCAAGGACATTTGTAGTGGGGGGTTGGGAGCCCAGTGGGTATGATGAACATGTTTGAAACAAAAGACACTAATCACACCCAACCAGCTACAGTTCAGCTCAACATTAGAATCCAGCAATAATGGTCTAGATGGCCTAACGTCCATCTGTGTGTATCTGTACGTGTGCATACAACCATGTATATATATTTATCGATCTGTACAAACACTACATATGTATACACACTATCTGTGTAATATATAATATATGTATAATGCATATAAATTCTAACAAGTGTATTTGTGTAATGTTTAAAATAGAATAATTGTATCTTGAAGTGGTAAATGCAGAGAATTGGTTTTTATTGTTGATCTGTGAATTTAATGATTTCTTTTTAGATAAAAAAGAATGTTTAAATGTACAATTTCCTTTCTTAATTTAGTAAGTTATGTAAATGCATGACTAAAATTTGGTTAGACTGACTGTTTTGTGTCCTTTAACATGATCAAATGTATTAAACTTTACATACATTAATGTGTAATTAATTAATTACATATAAATGATATACATGTGCTATTTTAAAATTCTTTTATTTTAGTAGTTAAAGGTTTTTCTGCCTGACTAGGTGGTGGCACAGTGGGTAGAGCATCGGACTGGGATGTGGAGGACCCAGGTTCGAGACCCTGAGGTTGCCAGCTTGAGCACAGGCTCATCTGGTTTGAGCAAAGCTTACCAACTTGGACCCAAGATCACTGGCTCGAGCAAGGGGTTACTTGGTCTGCTGAAGACCCGTGGTCAAAGCACGTATGAAAAAGCAATCAATGAACAACTGAAGTGCCACAACAAAAAACTGATGATTAATGCTTCTCATTCCTCTCTGTTCTTGTCCATCTGTTTCTATCTATTCCTCTCTCTGACTCTTTGTCTCTGTAAAGAAAAAAAAAAGAGTTTTCTAAATATTCATACTGATTAGATGAACACTAATTTTTAGATGTTCTATACCCAAACTGCTTCTTCAGATTACTCTGGCCTTTTGTCATTTTTATATTCTAATTTTAAGATTTTACTTCCCAAAATATACGCCAATGTTAAGGATCAGTTTCATTTTGTGAATATATCAGGCAGCCATAGATGCTATATTGATTTCAATTTATTCTAAGTTGAAAATGATCTCAATCTGATCCCTTCAAGTGAGAATTAGTGAGTGATGAATGTAAAAGGGCATTTGAGAGTACTCAGTGCCCAACTGGAAGGGAAAGCATGTAGGAATAGAGGGCCATGAGAAAAGGGGGTTGCAGATATCCCAAACTTTGTTGACCTTGCCATTTAGCTTCCTGTTAACCCTATCAAGAGTATTTACATGGGGGGTGGGGGAGGGATCAGGCCTGACCAGGGTGTGGCACCATGGATAGAGCATCAGAATGGGGCACAGAGTACCCAGGTTTGAAACTCCTAGCCCTCATCCTGGGTGCTTCTGGAAAGTAAAGAGTGGGAGGGAAGTGAATACATCTCTGTTTCCACAATGTCTTTGGTAACCCAGAAGAGAAGAAATGGTTAAGAGAAATAGTACTCAATCTAGACACATTATATATTTTTAATTTGTTAAAAAAGTATTTGGTACTGATTTCACCAAATCATTCACATCACAGCCATAACTTTTTGGTCACATATAAATCATTTTACAAAACCCTTAACTCTGCTGTTGACTATTTTGGTTTTTTTTAATATTTTATTTATTCATTATAGAGAGGGGGGAGAGAGAGAGAGAGAGAGAGAGAGAGAAGGGGGGAGGAGCAGGAAGCATCAACTCCCATATGTGCCTTGACCAAGCAAGCCCAGGGTTTTGAACCGGCAACCTCAGCATTTCCAGGTTGATGCCTTATTCACTGTGCCACCACAGGTCAGGCCTGTTGACTATTTTGAATGAAATATTTGACTATTTGAAAGTGCCAGTATCTAAAATTGACTCTCTTCTTAAAGGTGCTGACAAGATTTTTCATTCTGTTAAATAAAATTCCCAAACTTTCAAAAAGATTTAAGAGTTAACAGGTTAATAAACAAACTTCCCCAATATTATCTTATACCATGTATCCCAGATGATAGAGGCATAGCAATCGAATGTTGTTAGCATGAAGAGAAAAGGCAATGGGAGTATATGCACTTTAGAAGGGTTCCAGAAAGTCTGCTTAGCCAATAGTAAAAACTGTGCAATGTTCCACAGAAAAACAACAGAGGGAGATAGCAGAACTTACTTCAAATGCTCAATTCCTAACCTTCCTTAAATATGCAGTAATTGGAAAAAAAGAGGGTAGAGGAAAAAATAACTTCTGGGAGCAGAAACAAACAGAACAGATGAGGGGGAGGTTATATCTCAGTCCCTGCAGTTGTTTTCAAGTTCTTACTGAGACAGGATCATAGATCTACATGAATCTCTTCTACAAAAGTTTATTCATTGGACTTTGAAAAAAAATTAACAAAAAAAATCTTGAAACCAAGACATACACATAAGAACTTCAGATTGTGAATAAAAGAAAAGTAGATATCTCCTTGAGAATTAACTGCAGCCTACTGTCTCAAAATCTGGGAAATCAAAGAGTTACAGCCCTTGTGGATTTCAATTCTCCAACGATTGCCACTATATTTAGAATTAAATGCAAATAAATGCTTGCCATAAAACTCAAGAGGCCTTAAGATCTGGCTCCAACCTACCTCTCCAAACTTATACTCACTATGTGTAGGGAACAAAACTTTTTATCTGTTCTTACAACTGTCAAGCTTGACTTCACCTATTGCTTTGTACATGTTATTCCCAGTGCCAGGATAGAGCTGGGTCTTTAGGTCTCAGTTTAAATAAATTTCCAGGAAATTGTTGCTGCTATTCTCTTCATTCTGAAAGGGAAATGAATAAAATGAAGGTAACTAAGATTTACTGAGTATCTAAAAGGCAACCTGTCATAAGATTTCCATTTAATCTTCACAATAAGCCTCAGAAATAGTGGAGAAAATAGACTCTTTATAGATGAGAAAATAGACTCAGAGATTCAATAGATGGTCCAAGGTCAGACTGGTAATTTATAACAAAGTAGAGACTCAAGCCCAAATTCATCTCAACCCAAACCTACCCTCTTTCACACTATATTGCCTCTTTGTTTAAACAGAAATGATCTTACTAGGAGGAAATGCTTAATTAAATTTAATGCCACAAAAAGGACATAAAGATCTATAAACTGAGAGTCTGGATAATTAACTCTGCATTCAGAAAGCTCATTTGGTATCTGTACTTATTTTACATTAGCAAATAGCTAACCAGGAGCTAATAATTAAAGGAGCAATGGCTAGCTATTCCTTCTGAGACTCAAAGAGTTTATAAGGTATATTTAAAATGTTGCTATTTCTCTTTTATACTTTATACATTTAGCATAATAGGTAGATCAAGTAGGTAAACCACAGAATTTCTGAGTTTACCCTAAGGAGTTCAACTAACAGTTACTCAGGAATGGCATAGTTTTATTTTTTTTAATGAAGAAACAAGATTTTTAATGTTTTCCAATTAAGGTTAATAAATTGGAACAATACTGAGCCAATGTTAATTTGAAAAAGCAATTTACAAGTACTCTGAGAATATATCATATGTTTTTATATATACCTAGCTTTCCCAACTAGGACTGTAATATTCTAGAGAGCAGTCTTTATCCTATACAAATCCATAAGACTTTGCAATGAAAAGATTCAAATTCTTTAGCATTCCTTTCATTAAAAAGTGAAGGCTAGGCCCTGGCTGGTTGGCTCAGTGGTAGAGCATCGGCCTGGCGTGCGGAAGTCTTGGGTTCGATTCCCGGCCGGGGCACACAGGAGAAGTGCCCATCTGCTTCTCCATCCCTCCCCCTCTCCTTCCTCTCTGTCTCCCACTTCCCCTTTCACAGCCAAGGCTCCATTGGAGCAAAGTTGGCCCCGGGCACTGAGGATGGCTCCATGGCCTCTGCCTCAGGCCCTAGAGCGGCTCTGGTTGCAACAGAGCAATGCCCCCATGGGCAGAGCATCCCCCCTGGTGGACGTGCTGGGTGGATCCCGGCCGGGCACATGTGGGAGTCTGTCTGACTGCCTTCCTGTTTCCAGCTTTGGAAAAATACAAAAAAAAAAAGTGAAGGCTAAAGTTCAGCATAAGGAATACAGTCAATAATATTGTAATAATGATGTATGGTGCCAAGTGGGTACTGAACATACTAGGGAAATCACTATCAATTACATAACTGTCTAACAACTTCTATGCTGTACACCTGAAACTAACAGTATAAAATAACACTGAATGCCAACTGTAACTTAAAAGTGAAACTTAAAAAAATATATATGCTGTCTTTGTTTCAGCCCTGTGTGTAATCTCAATACCGTTAAATATTCTACCTGTGAGGAATTCCATGGGGAAGTAAATTTAACCTTACAGGCATCCCCAAACTACAGCCCCGCGGCGCATGAGGCCCCCTGAGGCCATTTATCCGGTCCCCAGCCGCACTTCCGGAAGGGGCACCTCTTTCATTGGTGGTCATTGAGAGGAGCACTGTATGTGGCGGCCCTCCAACCGTCTGAGGGACAGTGAACTGGCCCTCTGTGTAAAAAGTTTGGGGACCCCTGCTAGGGTATGAAAAAAAAAGAAGCCTAATTCCCTTCCCCTTATGGTTTGGGTTAGTTCAGTGAATCCCTTTTAAGAAATAGAATAAGGCAGAAGTAACAGTATATGATTTTCAAGACTGTCATAAAAGGCGCTTCCCTTTCCTTCCCTTCCCCCTTGCTCCTCTTGTGGACATTCACTCCAGGGGACACAGTAGTCATGCCCTAAGAACACTCAGACAGCTTTACAGAGAGGTCCATGTGGCTAGGGACTAAGCCTTCCTGCCAATAGCCAGTAAAGAAATGGAGTCTAACAACAGTCATAAGAGTGAGTCATCCTCCTGCCCCAAACAGCCTTCAGGTGATCGTAGCCTGGCTGGCATCTGGACTACCCTGTTAGAACACCCTGCACCAGAACCACCCTGCTAACTGGGTCCTGAAATTCTGACCCACAGAACTCTTATGAGATAATGAATGCTCATTGTTGCTTTAAACTGCTGAGCTGTGAGGGGAGTGTCATACAACAATAAAGAATTAAGAAATATCTCAATTATTAAATTCATCACTTTGTTTCTTATGAACATCTGCTTAAACCTTTTTCCTTTTCCAACACTCATCAGAATCTTAAAGAGCAACAAACTGTTTATTTAGAAAAGCCCTATTCCCATGATCCTGTCACACTTAACTCTTGTTTATATCAATTAGTCTAGGGTAAAACTGGTTTCTTTATATGTCATTTAGCTTAAAGTTGCAGAACCTATCAATAAGATTCAGTAAGAACTTATTGCAATAAGAAGCCACTACTCCAAATCATTAAAAAAAAAAAAAAAAGGACAAGAAGCTTAATAGAAGAATGAGCAAAGGAATGAAGAGGCAAGTCATAAAAGACAAAAACATGAAAAAAGGTTCAACTTACTAGGCATTAGAGGAATATAAATTAGAACAAAGAAATCCTCCACTCCCCAGCCTTTTCTTGGAGAGGCAATATAGCGTAAAGGTTAAGTCAGAATGTAGACTTAGAGTCAGACTTCTTGGATTTGAACCACAGTTCTGCCATTTTATAAGCTGTGTGAGCTTGTGCAATTAATTTTTAATAATTTCTGTCTTAGTTTTCTCATCTTCAAAATGAGGTTATGAGAGTAACTATCTCATAGGATTGTTGAGATTATCAATGAGTTAGTTTACGTAAAATGCTTAGAACAGTGTTTGGCACATAGTAAATACTATTTACATACATGTTTATTCTTACTATTCATCCATTGTATTGATCACATGTAAACAGTTGTTTGAAAGACAAGAGTGACCTTAATCTGCTGATGGGCATGGAAATTAGTATAGTTTTTTAAAAGAACAATTTGATAAGTCCATACTCTATACCTAGTAGATCTACTTCAGAAATCTGAGCCAATCACATTGGGACAAAAAGGTACATGTTCAAAAATGTTCATTACATCTTTATTTTGTGTCAAAAAAGGGGAACAATTTAAACATCAATCCAACAGAGAAGTATGAATGTTACAAAAAACTAGCATAGTAAGACGGCAGGTATTAAACAGATGAGGTAGTTTACATGTGCTGACATATTAAGTTGTCCTAAATATTTATAATAAAAAGCAGGTCACAATCCCACTTATAGGAAAACAAGCAAAACATACATATATGGGCATTTATGTATGGATTTTTAAAGCAGTTTTAAAATATACAAATTTCTAATGAGGTATATGGAGAGATGGGGAAGGTGAAGAGGGACTTCAGTTTTTTTATCCTGAACCTTTGTACTGAAACTTTAAAAAAAAAGAACAAAGATATATGCATATTTTACTGTACAATTTAAAAACTGAGAAAAGGGCTGCTTACTAGGTTTACCTAAAGTTTCCATAGATTGAACATAAGAATAGAAATATTTTGGTTACTTTGATTTAGACACTATATGTAATTTTGAAAGAAATGGCCTGACCTCAGGAATTGATGTACATGGCCCAAGAAAACCAAGGGTCTTCAAAAAGCCCTTGGATACCTATAAGGGTACCAATTCAAAGAACTCAGTGATTCATGTCTTTTACCTTCATTCTATTTATCTTTGTCTTCAGATGATCTCAAGGCAAGGGAGCCTATTATTTAAATATTGTAATACATGTCAAACTCTTGTGAGCACATCCTTATGCATGAAGAATAAAGATTTTGAAAAATTTCTGTACTGGATATATATGATTCAAATGGACTTTGCAAATAAAAAGGGTTGTCTAATACTAGAAATTTGCTAGTACCTTTTTATTATGCTGTATTTGAGACAAAAAAATACTGCTATTGATTGAAGCAGAACAGCATGGAAGACACATATAATGAATTCAGATCACTAGGAAGGCACCAACTACATAGTAGCAATGTGAGAGACCCTACAGAATATAATCTTTTGGTAATCCAATTCAAGAATTCCTGTAGGGTACCTAAATCAAAATGGAGTAAAAAAGAGTACTTTATTTGAAAGTAAGAAAGTGATATTTAGTGCAAATCTGAAATATAAAGTACACCTCCTGTAAAACCACCTTGTCTCCCACGTTTACCTAGAGGTTGCAGAGCTTAGCACACTGGCTGCTGAGCTCGAAGTGTTCTAGTTGCTGCACAACATCCTTGTTCTTAAAAGCCAATATTCTGAAAAAATCTGTCATTCCGTTTTATTAAAACTTATTCATAAAATGCTTTGAATTCTTATAATGATGAAAGTTGCAGAATAACAGGAATCTAAAGAAAAGATATGAGAAAAAGATCAGTTTTTTACAATTACCTTAATACAAAGAGGTATAAAAGAGATAATGAAAAATACGATTACATCACAAATTGATTAGACTTATAAATTTCACAGAGCATCTCTAATGTGTTTCAGGGATAAGAGGAGAAGATAAAGCAGTAGTTTCTTATCAACTCAGTAGGAGGGAGAGTTTCTTCATCTACAAATAAGGGGAGTAATTCTGGCAAGTCTATAATCTTCCATTATAAAGATTATAATCTATATTCCCAAAGTTTGTTTTGCAATAACTGAAAACAATGGATTTACTGAAAACAAACAAAAAATGTATAAATGAGTATCAAATATGAAAGGCAGATATGACTTCAAATTCAAGCTCTACTACTTACTAGCTGTGTGACTTTGGGAAAGTCTCTTAGTCTCTTTTGCCCTAGTTCCTCATCTGTAAAATGAGGGCAGCAACAGTAGTATCTAGCATTGTATAATATGAGAGATTATGACAAAAGTGCTTGGCACACAGTAAGCACTCAATAATACCAGTGATTGTGGTGATATGTCAAGATACAAAAAATACAATTTCCTATATTTTATTTATCAATGGAACATGAAGTACTTAAAAATGTGTTCACACTAGCATACATTCAATGATTTTAGGAGGTTGCTATCATTAGCAAGCTAAGCATTGTGGTTTACTCAAGAAATGCAAGCTTCCTTTTCATACATATCTTCTAAACATCACTGCAAAACAGTGAGACCAACTTCATGTGCTGCACACAAAGAACACAGCAGCGATGAGCATGGACTCTGGAGCCAAATGACCCAAGTTCAAATACCATTTTTGCTTCTTATGAAGCTGTAAGACCTTCAGCAAGATAACTGAACCTCTTAAATGATTATAAAAGGTTAACTTAATATCTTACAGGATTGTTATAAAGATTAAACAAGATAATGTGTATATAGCACTCATAAAATGTTAGCTATCATCATCATCCATTATAGTCATTCTACGAGAGAAAGACCTCACTCTGACCACTAGAACTTGACTCCACAGAAACAGCACTATGTATCTGACACACACTCTCCAATATTGTAAGATTCTTATACAGGCTGGGTATTTGAATCAACATTATAAATCTTGCCTCAGTATGAGCAAGACAAAAAAGTAAATTTTGTGTTGGATATTTCCAACTCTCATTGATTCAAAGTTAGAGAAGACAAACATGTCTTCTCAAAACCTACTGCAAATCTGCTTTTTCTGTTTTAAGCAAGTTAGCATCCTACCTGTCATCATCAGTATTGCAAAGAGATAGAAGCCGAAAGCTCGTGTTTCTGTCAAGCCTGGATTGGCTTTTGGTCCTTTTGATAAAGCCTTTCAGATGCTTGCTGAAGAAACCCTAAAATGAAAAGGCAGAAGTGATGAGAGAGAGAACCAGAGGGGAACCTTCCTGTCTATTCCCTTCTGCACTACCTTTGCAAATGACATTCATATTTTTAAATGAAGACAAGAAACAGATCCCAGCTTTTAATTTTTTAGTTTGTCAATAATAGTTGCTTGAAATCACATGGTAATGAGATCAATTTTTTTTCTATCCTGATTGGGATAATTAAACTTTTTGATAGCATTTAATTTCTTACTTCTTACATAGTTTCTATACTAGCAATAGTAAAAAAACTAACTCTAATAATAGATTTTTAAAAACATAACAAGATAATATAGAAAAATACACTCTTTTCTATGAAGATGGTGTCAGCAATTTCTATAGAAATAGCATCCAGTAATTTCCTGAAGTTAATTAAAGGAAAACAGGAAAAGAGAACAGCATGTACAAAGGCCCTGAGGTGAGAAGGTACTTGGTGCACTGGAGGAATTAAAAAAAAAGAAAGTAAGCAGTGCAGAGTAATACGTGGGTGGTCTTAAAAGCGTTAAAATTTGGTCTATATCAAGTTGAATATGATATTTGTAAAACTGACTTTTAAATGTAAACTATTTTTAAATAAAATGGGTCTCATTTATGAAACCACAGAAGCATCTAAACTTCTGAAGTACAAAGTCCTTTATATTGATAGTTCTTGGCCTCTGCTTGTCTCCTGTCACTTCCTACAAAGCTACCTAGAGTTCCTTAAACATCTCCCTAATCTTAGCACCTGGCAAATAATGGGCTTTCAATAAAAGTTTGTTGAATAAAAGAACAAAGGCAATGATGAACAATGATGATCACTGCTTTCAGGACACAATTTTGTTGTTGGCAGATCAAAGGACATCTTATAAAAGTAATCAAAATGCCTTGAGAAAATGTTGTAATTCAAAGAGAAGTATTTTGACACATGAAAAATGACTACAGTCACCTTGAAATAATCATTGCCTTAAAGAAGCTGTGTCCAGGAAATATTTGCATAAGGAATAAAAAATATAGTAGGACAATATCAGCATGTCAAATCTTACATATTATTTTACTTACCACCATACCCACTGTTTTGGGGCGGAAGACTGTATTACCAGGATAAGGTAGGTTGTGCATATCTAGTAACCCCATAATCTCAATGGCATAAAGCATGCTACATGTCTGTAAACAAATCAGTTAAGGAAGTCAGGGGCCCAGCTTTACACTGTCCTCACACAGGGACTCTGGCTAAGAGAGGCTCCATCCATGTGCTTCCATAGTGGTTGCAGCAAGATTAAAGAAAATATGGCAAATTATGTACCTGCTGTTAAAACTTCATGTCCCTTCTGGTTTCATTTCATTGGACAAAATGGTCACATGACCACACCTAATTTTAACAAGGAAAGGATGTACCATATTATCATGTATCTAAAAAGAAAACTGAAAATATTTAATGAACAGTAGTACAGTGCACTCCTACAGTCCTTGTCTATGCCAAGAGTTTTGTAAAAACACAGGCATTGCTCCCTCTATTAGAAAAACAATGAGGGAAAAACTTAAATCAAAATAAGTCTATTTTGCTGACTAAAGAAAAATGCTTATGTCATTCTTATGTTTGTCTTGTATGCCAAAGAATAAGGCAAAAACTCCTAAAAAATATCACATAGACAAATTCCCTACGCTGCTTTTTTTTTTTCCCTTGGCTGTGTTCTTTATTGCAAGTTTACAGAGACTGATTGGAGAGAAGAAAACTCAGCTGTTTTTTAAAGTGCTATATTTATTAGAGACAAGTATTTGTCTGGTCTCCTGTACAATCAGTGTCAGTAGGGAAAGTCATTGTCATTTGTTCTCCAAGGCAAAGCCTTATGTACTACATTCTCTAGTCAACAAGGACTAGTCACCACATATGTTCAAAAATGTTGTCAGTAAACCAGACCTAGGTTAATAGAATTCTACCAGAATTTGTTTATGGATCATCAAAAACCACTAGCCTAAGGTGAGAGTACACTGTACTGTACTCAGACCAAGGTTTGACTAAATACCATATGTAAATAAATTTCTAACAAGGATAGAGTTAAGCAGTTAACTGACAATGAATTAGATGTTTACTCACACAGTTACTTCAACTTGACCCATTGTGGCACTAATAGCATAGTTTATATTTTAATCTATTTATTTAATAAATATTTACTTTATATCTATTTGTTGAAAAGCACCATACCAGGTATTTTAATAAATTCAAAGATAAAACAAACACAAACTCTACCATCAAGGAGCTTGTATAATATAGGATCTAGAAACTAAATATATATCACATAATTAGAAAGGTACATGTTCTCAATGCCTGGAATATTTAATCTTTTTTATTTATTTATTTTATTAAATTTAATGCAGTGACATTGATAAATCAGGGTACATATGTTGAGAGAAAATATCTCTAGATTATTTTGACATTTGATTGTGTTGTATACCCCTCCCCCAAAGTTAAATTGTCTTCTGTCACCTTCTATCTGGTTTTCTTTGTGCCCCTCCCCTCCCCTAACCCCTCTCTCCTTCTTCACCCCCTCCCCCCTCCCCCAACCTCCCGCCCCTGTTACTATCACATTCTTGTTCATGTCTCTGAGTCTCATTTTTATGTCCCTTCTATATATGGATTCATCTTAGTTTTTTTTTTCTGATTTACTTATTTCACTCCGTATAATGTTGTCAAGGTCCATCCATGTTATTGTAAATGATCCGATGTCATCATTTCTTATGGCTGAGTAGTATTCCATAGTATATATGTACCAAAGCTTTTTAATCCACTCGTCCTCTGACGGACACTTGGGCTGTTTCCAGATCTTCGCTATTGTGAACAATGCTGCCACAAACATGCAGGTGCATTTCTCCTTTTCGAGCCGTTCTATGGTGTCCTTGGGGTATATTCCTAAAAGTGGGATAGCTGGGTCAAAAGGCATTTCGATTTTCAGATTTTTGAGGAATCTCCATACTGTTTTCCACAGTGGCTGCACCAGTCTGCATTCCCACCAGCAGTACAGGAGGGTTCCCTTTTCTCCACATCCTCGCCAGAACTTATTCTGTGTTGTTTTGTTGATAAGCGCCATTCTGACTGGTGTGAGGTGATATCTCATTGTGGTTTTAATTTGCATTTCTCTAATGATTAGTGATGTTGAGCATTTTTTCATATGCCTATTGGCCATCTGTATGTCCTCTTTGGAGAAGTGTCTATTCATCTCTTTTGCCCATTTTTGGATTGGGTTGTTTGTCTTCCTGGTGTTGAGTTTTACAAGTTCTTTATAAATTTTGGTTATTAACCCCTTATCAGACGTATTGTCAAATATGTTCTCCCATTGTGTAGTTTGTCTTTTTATTCTGTTCTTGTTGTCTTTAGCTGTGCAAAAGCTTTTTAGTTTGATATAGTCCCATTTCTTTATCCTGTCTTTTATTTCACTTCCCCATGGAAATAAATCAGCAAATATATTGCTCCGAGAGATGTCCGAGAGCTTACTGCCTATGTTTTCTTCTAAGATGCTTATGGTTTCACGGCCTACATTTAAGTCTTTTATCCATTTTGAGTTTATTTTTGTGAGTGGTGTAAGCTGGTGATCTTGTTTCATTTTTTTGCAGGTAGCTATCCAATTTTCCCAACACCATTTGTTAAAGAGGCTGTCTTTACTCCATTGTATTTCCTTACCTCCTTTGTCAAATATCAGTTGTCCATAGAACTGTGGGTTTATTTCTGGGTTCTCTGTTCTGTTCCATTGATCTATATGCCTGTTCTTATGCCAGAACCAGGCTGTTTTGAGTACAACGGCCTTGTAGTATAACTTGATATCAGGAAGTGTGATACCTCCCACTTTATTCTTCTTTTTTAAGATTGCTGAGGCTATTTGTGTCCTCTTTTGGTTCCATATAAATTTTTGGAATATGTGTTCTATATCTTTGAAGTATGTCATTGGTATTTTAATTGGTATTGCATTGAATTTATAGATTGCTTTGGGTAATATAGACATTTTAATGATGTTTATTCTTCCTAACCATGAGCACGGTATATGCTTCCACTTGTTTGTATCTTCCTTGATTTCTTTTATCAAGGCTTTGTAATTTTCTGAGTACAAGTTTTTAGTCTCCTTGGTTAAGTTTACTCCTAGGTACTTTATTTTTTTGGTCGTAATTGTGAAGGGGATTGTTTCCTTAATTTCTCTTTCTGACTGTTCATTGTTGGTGTATAAAAATGCTTCTGATTTCTGAGTATTGATTTTATATCCTGCCACTTTGCTGAATTTATTTATCAGGTCCAGTAGTTTTTTGACTGAGACTTTAGGGTTTTCTATATACAATATTATATCATCTGCAAATAATGATAGTTTTACTTCTTCTTTTCCAACTTGAATGTCTTTTATTTCTTCTTCTTGTCTGATTGCTGTGGCTAGGACTTCCAGGACTATGTTAAATAAGAGTGGTGAAAGGGGGCACTCCTTCCTTGTTCCTGATCTTAAGGGTATTGCTTTTAATTTTTTCCCATTGAGTATGATGTTGGCTGTGGGTTTCTCATAGATGGCTTTTATCATGTTGAGGTATGTTCCCTGTATTCCCACTTTGCTGAGAGTTTTGATCATGAATGGGTGCTGGATTTTATCAAATGCTTTTTCTGCATCTATTGAAATTATCATATGGTTTTTCTCCTTCTTTTTGTTTATGTGATGAATCACATTGATTGATTTACGAATATTGTACCAGCCTTGCCTACCCAGAATAAATCCCACTTGATCATGGTGTATGATTTTTTCCATATATTGTTGGATCCAGTTTGCTAATATTTTGTTGAGGATTTTAGCATCTATATTCATCAGAGATATTGGCCTATAATTTTCTTTCTTTGTGTTGTCTTTGCCTGGTTTTGGAATCAGAATTATGCTCGCCTCATAAAAGGAGCTTGGAAGTCTTCCTTCCTCTTGAATTTTTTGAAATAGTTTGAGAAGGATAGGAGTTAGTTCTTCTTTGAATATTTGGTAGAATTCCGTTGTGAAGCCATCGGGCCCTGGACTTTTCTTTGTTGGGAGTTTTTTGATAACTGTTTCGATCTCATTTGGTGTAATCGGTCTGTTTAGGTTTTCTGATTCTTCCAGATTGATTTTTGGAAGATTGTATGTTTCAAGGAATTTGTCCATTTCATCTAGGTTGTCTAGTTTTTTGGCATACAGTTCTTCATAGTATTTTCTTACAATATTTTGTATTTCTGTTGTGTCAGTTGTTATTTCTCCTCTCTCATTTCTAATTTTATTTATTTGAGTCCTCTCTCTCTTTTTCTTGGTGAGTCTACTTAAAGGTTCATCAATCTTGTTTACCTTTTCAAAGAACCAGCTCCTGGTTTCATTGATCCTCTGTATTGTTTCTTTAGCCTCTATGTCATTTATTTCTGCTCTGATCTTTATTATTTCCTTCCTTCTACTACATTTGGGCTTTACTTGCTGTTCTTTTTCTAATTCTTTTAGATGCAGGGTTAAGTTGTTTATTTGAGCTTTTTCTAGCTTCTGAAAGTGTGCCTGTAGTGCTGTGAACTTCCCTCTCAGCACTGCTTTCGCTGTGTCCCATAAATTTTGAGTTGTTGTATGCTCATTGTCATTTGTTTCTAGGAATTTTTTTATTTCTTCTTCGATCTCATTCTTAATCCAGTCATTATTTAACACCCTGCTATTTAGTTTCCATGTGTTTGAGAATTTTTGAGCTTTTCTGCTGTGATTCATTTCTAGTTTCATGCCGTTGTGATTGGAGAAAGTGCTTGATATGATTTCAGTCTTCTTAAATTTGTTGAGAGCACTTTTGTGCCCTAACATGTGATCTATCCTAGAGTATGTACCATGAGCACTTGAAAAGAATTTATATTCTGCTGCATTAGGGTGAAAGGATCTGAAGATATCTATTAAATTGAGTTGATCTAGTGTTTCCAATAAGTCTGCTGTTTCTTTGTTAATTTTCTTTGTTGAGGATCTATCTAGTGATGTTAGTGGGGTATTGAAATCCTCTACTATTATAGTATTGCTGTTGATCTCGCCCTTTAAATCCATCAAAGTCTGTTTTATATATTTGGGTGCTCCTATATTAGGTGCATAGATATTTATAATAGTTATATCTTCCTGTTGGATTACTCCCTTTATCATTATATAGTGGCCTTCTTTATCTCTTACTATATCCTTTGTTTTAAAGTGCAGTTTGTCTGATATAAGTATTGCTATCCCAGCTTTTTTTTTCATTTCCATTTGCATGAAATGTTTTTTTCCATCCTTTTACCTTCAATCTATGTGTGTCTTTTGTTCTAAGGTGTGTCTCTTGTAGACAACATATGTATGGGTCCTGTTTTCTTATCCACGCAGCTACCCTATGTCTTTTGATTGGATCATTTAATACATTTAGATTTAAGGTTATTATTGATATGTAGTTGTTTATTGCCATTTTCTTCTTTAAAGGTGTATTCCTTTTTTTGCTATATTCTTTTCCAACTTTGATCTGTTTACAACAGGCCCCTTAACATTTCTTGCAGCGTTGGTTTGGTTGTAATAAATTCCTTGAGTTGTTTTTTGTCTGGGAAGCTTTTTATTTCTCCTTTGATTTTAAACGATAGCCTTGCTGGATAAAGTAATCTTGGTTGTAGGTTCTTGTTCTGAATTACTTTGAATATTTCTTGCCATTCCCTTCTGGCCTCAAGTGTTTCTGTTGAGAAGTCTGATGTCATCCTTATGGGGGCTCCTTTGTAGGTGATAACTTTTTTTTCTCTTGCAGCTTTTAATATTTTCTCTTTATCGCTTAGCTTTGGTATTTTAATTATGATGTGTCTTGGTGTAGGTTTCTTTGGGTTTCTCTTTAGTGGAGTTCTCTGTGCTTCTTGAACTTGTGTGACTTTTTTCTTCATTAATTTAGGAAAGTTTTCAGTTATGATATGATTGAACAAAGTCTCTATCCCTTGTTCTTTTTGTTCTTTCAGGAACCCCTATGATGCAGATGTTATTTCTCTTCATGTTGTCACAGAGCTCTCTAAGTGTTTCCTCTGAATTTTTGAGTCTCTTTTCTCTTTTCTTCTCTGCTTTCATGCCTTCATTCCAGTTGTCCTCCAACTCGCTGATTCGATCCTCAGCTGTATCCATCCTGTTTTTAATTCCTTCCATTGTGTTCTTCATTTCTGATATTGTATTTGTCATCTCTGACTGATTCTTTTTTAATATTTCAATATCCTTTTTTATACTTGCTATTTCTTTATTTAGGTTTTCAAACTGCCCCTCCATTGTTGTTCTAAGATCCCTAAGCATCCTTACAATCATTATTTTGAACTCCGCATCTGGAAGTTTGATTATTTCCATATCACTCAGCTCATCTCTCAAAGGTGTCTCTTGTGGTTTCATTTGGGTTGCACTTCTTTTTCTTCTCATAATGGTGTTTTATTTGTAGAGTTGGTTGAGTCTAGGCTTGGTGTTGTCTGCCTCCAGTTTTCAGTTGTGTTATTTCTAGGTCTTCTTGGGTTGGTATCAGCTATTATTTGTAATCCACTTTCGGATTTGGGCAGCTTTGAAGTCTTGATTTGTTTGTTTTCTTAACAGGTGATAGTCTTGTTAACTGATCTCAGCAGGGGGCTTCCTTGAAACTGTAACCAGGAATGCTGTGGGTGTAACCTGAGATGCTGAAAGTCTCTTCCACCAACTAATCTCACTGGGGGCAGGGTTTTTTCTCAGCTTCAGTAGGGGGAGGTGTATCTCAGATCTCCATGGAGACCTGAGTTACTGCCCCTCCTCCCCACTTCTTGTTTTCAGCTGTATCTTGTTGCGCTGATTGGAGCTGGATAGATGTCTGGAGATCTCTGATCCGGAAGCACTTCAGCTCTGTTTTGTGAAAGGTTCAGTCCCTCCCCCAGCTATGGCCACCTCCAGCATGAATGAGTCAGCTTTTTTATTTCGTTTCTTGCATACCTTAGCCCCTCACAGTCTGTCCCTCTCCCTGTCCTTTCCACTTGGGAGATAAGCTGGTCTTTTCAACCCACCTTGCTCCCTGGTCGCCAGGTAAGTGGCTGTGAGCAGTAGTTTCTGCTCTTTTTCCTCTGTGAAATCCTCTCTGGGCTCTCAGCCTCACCCCCCCCCTTTTCCATTCCTGTAAGCAGAGGAGATTCAGGCACTCCTTACCAGGATTATTGTGGCTTCCTCTTTGCTCCTTGGTTTTTGAGAGCTGTTCTTGCAGTTCAGTGTTGGTTTTTCATGCTGATGCTGATTTTTCCTAAATTGATTGGTATTCCAGTTTGGTGTTGAGAGCTGGGCGTCTGTACATCTGCCTACTCCGCTGCCATCTTCCTATTTAATCTTTATATAAAAGTTATCCTATATCTTTGAATCTAGTACACCACCAGTTGTCACATCACTATTTTATGTATGCTTAAAAAAAAGTTGCCAATTAAATTATAACACAATGCTTTATCACTTAGACTCCTTATTTTGCATTAAAGAACTTCTTTAAAAACTTACTAAGGCAGGTTTTGTGATATACCACATAGTGTCTACATAAAAAGAATATATGTAAAATAAACTGATTAAGGTATTCCTAAGGCTTCTTCATTCTCTGAACTACTTTTTTTTTTTAATTTTATTTTTTTAATGGGGTGACATCAATAAATCAGGATACAAGTATTCAAAGATAACAAGTCCAGGTTATCTTGTCGTTCAATTATGTTGCACACCCACCACCTAAAGTCAGATTGTCCTCTGTCACCTTCTATCTTGTTTTCTTTGTGCCCCTCCCAACCCCCTATTCCTCTCCCATTCCCCCCTCCCCCCCGTAACCACCACCCTCTTATCAATGTCTCTTAGTTTCAGTATTATGTCCCACCTACTTATGGAATAATACAGTTCCTGTTTTTTTCTGATTTACTTATTTCGCTTCGTATCATGTTATCAAGATCCCACCATTTTGCTGTAAATGTTCCGATGTCATCATTTCTTATGGCTGAGTAGTATTCCATAGTGTATATGTGCCACATCTTCTTTATCCAGTCATCTATTGATGGGCTTTTTGGTTGTTTCCATGTCCTGGCCACTGTGAACAATGCTGCAATAAACATGGGGCTGCATGTGTCTTTACGTATCAATGCTTCTGATTTTGGGGATATATACCCAGTAGAGGGATTGCTGGGTCATAAGGTAGTTCTATTTTCAGTTTTTTGAGGAACCACCATACTTTCTTCCATAATGCTTGTACTACTTTACATTCCCACCAACAGTGTATGGGGGTTCCTTTTTCTCCACAGCCTCTCCAACATTTGCTATTACCTGACTTGCTAATAACAGCTAATCGAACAGGTATGAGGTGGTATCTCATTGCCGTTTTGATTTGCATTTCTCTAATAGCTAAAGAAGATGAGCATCTTTTCATATATCTGTTGGCCATTTGTATTTCTTCCTGGGAGAAGTATCTATTCATATCCTCTTCCCATTTTTTTATTGGATTGTTTGTTTGTTTGTTGTTGAGTTTTATGAGTTCTTTGTATATTTTGGATATTAGGCCCTTAACTGAGCTGTTGTTTGAAAATATCATTTTCCATTTAGTTGGCTTTCTGTTTATTTTGTTATCAGTTTCTCTTGCTGAGCAAAAACTTCCTAGTCTGATGTAGTCCCATTCATTAATTTTTGCCTTCACTTCTCTTGCCATTGGAGTCAAATTCATAAAATGCTCTTTAAAACCCAGGTCCATGAGTTGAGTACCTATGTCTTCTTCTATGTACTTAATTGTTTCAGGTCTTATGTTTAGATCTTTGATCCATTTTGAGTTAATTTTTGTACAGGGGGAGAGACTGTAGTCCAGTTTCATTCTTTTGCATGTAGCTTTCCAGTTTTCCCAGCACCATTTATTGAAGAGGCTTTCTTTTCTCCATTGTGTGTTGTTGGCCCCTTTATCAAAAATTATTTGACTATATATATGTGGTTTTATTTCTGGACTTTCTATTCTGTTCCATTGGTCTGAGTGTCTATTTTTCTGCCAATACCATGCTGTTTTGATTGTCGTGGCCCTATAATAGAGTTTGAAGTCAGGTATTGTAATGCCCCCAGCTTCATTCTTTTTCTTTAGGATTGCTTTGGCTATTCGGGGTTTTTTATAGTTCCATATAAATCTGATGATTTTTTGCTCTATTTCTGTAAAAAATGTCTTTGGAAGTTTGATGGGAATTGCATTAAATTTGTATATTGCATTGGGTAAAATAGCCATCTTGATTATATTTATTCTTCCTAGCCAAGAACAAGGTATATTCTTCCATCTCATTATATCTTTTTCGATTTCCCTTAACAATGGTTTATAGTTTTCATTATATAAGTCCTTTACATTCTTTGTTATGTTTATTCCTAAGTATTTTATTTTTTTTGTTGCAATCGTGAAGGGGATTATTCTTTCGAGTTCCTTCTCAGTTGTTTCATTGTTGGCATATAGAAAGGCTATTGACTTCTGTATGTTAATTTTGTATCCTGCGACCTTACTGTATTGGCTTATTGTTTCTAGTAGTCTTTTTGTGGATTCTTTGGGGTTTTCGATGTATAGGATCATATCATGTGCAAAAAGTGATACCTTTACTTCTTCTTTTCCGATATGGATGCCTTTTATTTCTTTGTCTTGTCTGATTGCTGTGACGAGAACCTCTAGTACCACATTAAATAAGAGTGGAGAGAGTGGACAACCCTGTCTTGTTCCTGATTTAAGGGGGAAAGCCTTCAGTTTAGTGCCATTTAATATGATGTTAGCTGATGGTTTATCATATATGGCCTTTATCATGTTGAGATATTTTCCTTCTATACCCATTTTGTTGAGAGTCTTAAACATAAAATTGTGTTGTATTTTATCGAAAGCTTTTCTTCGTCTATTGATAAGATCATGTGGTTTTTGTTCTTTGTTTTGTTGATATGGTGTATTACATTAACCGTTTTACGTGTGTTGAACCATCCTTGAGATTCTGGGATGAATCGCACTTGATCATGATATATTATTTTTTTAATATGTTGTTGTATTCAATTTGCTAGTATTTTGTTTAGTATTTTAGCATCTGTATTCATTAGAGATATTGGTCTGTAGTTTTTTTTTGTGTGCCATCCTTGCCTGGTTTTGGTATGAGGGTTATGTTGGCCTCATAAAATGTGTTTGGAAGTATTGCTTCTTCTTCAATTTTTTGGAAGACTTTGAGTAGAATAGGAACCAAGTCTTCTTTGAATGTTTGATAAAATTCACTGGTATAGCCGTCAGGGCCTGGACTTTTATTTTTGAGGAGGTTTTTAATGGTTTTTTCTATTTCTTCTCTACTGATAGGTCTGTTTAGGCTTTCTGCTTCTTCTTGACTCAGTCTAGAAAGGTTGTATTTTTCTAGGAATTTATCCATTTCTTCTAGGTTGTTGAATTTAGTAGCATAAAGTTTTTCATAGTATTCTACAATAATTCTTTGTATATCTACGGTGTCCGTGGTGATTTCTCCTCTTTCATTTTGGATTTTGTTTATATGAGTTCCTTCTCTTTTTTCCTTGGTAAGTCTTGCCAGAGGTTTGTCAATTTTGTTGATCTTTTCAAAGAACCAGCTCCTTGTTCTATTAATTTTTTCTATAGTTTTTCTGTTCTCTAATTCATTTATTTCTGCTCTGATTTTTATTATCTCCTTTCTTCGGCTGGTTTTGGGTTGTCTTTGTTCTTCTTTTTCTAGTTCCTTAAGGTGGGAAGTTAAGTGGTTCACTTGGGCTCTCTCTTGTTTGTTCATATAGGCCTGAAGTCATATGAACTTCCCTCTTATCACTGCTTTTGCTGCATCCCATAAATTCTGATATGTCGTATTGTCATTTTCATTAGTCTGTATATATCTTTTGATCTCTGCACTTATTTCTTCTTTGACCCATTCATTTTTTAAAAGTATGTTGTTTAGTTTCCACATTTTTGTGGGATTCTTTTCCTCTTTTTTGCAGTTGAATTCTAATTTCAAGGCTTTATGATCAGAAAATATGCTTGGTACAACTTCAATTTTTCTGAATTTGCTGATGTTGTTTTTGTGGCCCAACATATGGTCAATTCTTGAGAATGATCCATGTACACTGGAGAAAAATGTATACTCAGTCACTTTGGGATGAAATGTCCTGTAGATGTCTATCATATCCAGGTGCTCTAGTGTTTTGTTTAAGGCCACTACGTCTTTGTTGATTCTCTGTTTGGATGACCTATCTAGAGCCGTCAGCGGTGTATTGAGGTCTCCAAGTATGATTGTATTTTTGTCAGTTTTTGTTTTAAGATCAATAAGTAGCTGTCTTATATATTTTGGTGCTCCTTGGTTTGGTGCATATATATTAAGAATTGTTATGTCTTCTTGATTCAGTGTCCCCTTAGCCATTATGAAATGGCCATTTTTGTCTCTGAGTACTTTTCCTGTCTTGTAGTCAGCATTATCCAATATGAGTATTGCTACACCTGCTTTTTTTTTTATGTTATTTGCTTGGAGTATTGTTTTCCAGCCTTTCACTTTGAATTTGTTTTTATCCTTGTTACTTAGATGAGTTTCCTGTAGGCAGCATACAGTTGGATTTTCTTTTTTAATCCATTCTGCTACTCTGTGCCTTTTTATTGGTGAGTTTAATCCGTTTACATTTAGTGTAATTATTGACACTTGTGAGTTCCCTATTGCCATTTTATATCTTGCTTTCTGTTAGTTTTGTGTCTTGTTTGATCTTTCTCTTTCGTTTTTCTATCTTTTGTTTTTATTTGGTTGTATTCTATACATCTTTCCTCTTTTGCTATCTTTTTTATCTCATGTGCTTCTGTGGTGGTTTTTTCAATGGTGGTTACCTTTGAGTAATGAAAAGGGTCCCTACCCTGTTCATTGTAGCGAACTATTTTGTGAGTACTTTTGTACTCCATCGTCCTTTGCTACTGTTAATCTCCATCTTCTCCCCCTCTTTCTTTTTGTTGTTGTCACAGTTTAAATTTGGTTTTATTGTGTTCTTCTTGGAGCTTTTACTTGTGGCTCCTTTTTTTTTCTTTGTATCTGATTGGAGAACCGTCTTTAGTAATTCCTGGAGTGGGGGTTTTCTGATGATAAATTCCCTCATCTTTTCTGTATCCGTGAATGTTTTTATTTCTCCTTCATATTTGAAGGATAGCTTTGATGGGTATAGTATTCGTGGCTGAAAGTTCCTCTCTTTCAGGACTTTAAATATTGGGGTCCACTCTCTTCTAGCTTTTAGAGTTTCTGCTGAGAAATCTGATGATAATCTAATGGGCCTTCCTTTATATGTTGTATTCTTTTCCCTGGCTGCCTTGAGTATTTTTTCTTTGCTGTTGGTTTGTGTCAATTTCATTATGATATGCCTTGGAGTAGGTTTGTTGGGGTTAAGAAAACTCAGAGTTCTGTTTGCTTCTTGAACTTGAGGCTTTAGTTCTTTCCACAGGCTTGGGAAGTTCTCATCTATTATTTGAGTATGTTCTCCATTCCATTTTCTCTCTCTTCTCCCTCTGATATACCTATTATTCTTATGTTATTCTTTTTGATGGAGTCAGATAATTCTTGTAGGGCTATCTCATTTTTTTTAATTTTTGAGTCTCTTTCTTCTTCTCTCTGTTGTGCCTCAAGTTGCTTGTCTTCTATTTCACTAATCCTCTCTTCTATCTGACCTGTTCTATTAGCTAAGCTTGTTACTTCGTTTTTCAGCTCGTGAATTGAGTTTTTCATCTCTGTTTGATTTGTTTTTATAGTTTCAATTTCCTTGGACATATATTCTTTGTGTTCGTTGAGTTGTATTCTGAGCTCCCTAAATTGCCTTTCTGTGTTTTCTTGTATATCTCGAAGGATTTTTAGTATTTCTATCTTGAATTCTCTGTTATTTAGCTCCAAGATTTCCAATATATTAAATTTTTTCTCCATCGATTTTTCCTCATGTAGCTGTGTTACCTCTCTTTCTTTTGTATCCATGATATTTGATTTTCTCTTCCTTAATGGCATCTGAGGGTGGTTTTGTTGATAGTATTAATGAGATTTAATAAAGAATAAAAAGTTTAAAAAAATAAAAAATATAAAAAATTGAAAGGAGTTGTTTTTTTAAAAAAATTAATAATGAAATAAAGAAAAATAAAATAAAATAAAAATTTTTTTAAAAAAGGAAATTATTCCCCCCCCCCTTTTTTTTTCCTCTCTTCTCCTCTCCCCTCTTTCTTGAGAAAATCTTGTGGTGGACTGTGAATTATAACAAACAATGCCTGTAATGGAGGGCCTGAATTGGGGAAAAGTAATAAAGGGGAAAAAAAAAAAGGAAAAAAAAAGAAAAAAGAAAAAAAAAGAGCATATGGACCCACAAAAAGCAAATAAGGAAAAAATTTGGGTCAAGAATAAAATGATTTGCTTTTAGGTGTTGGTTGTCTAAGTGTTATGATGAGAGGAATAAGAGGAAAATGGAAAAATGGGGGGACAAATTAAAAAATTACTATTGTATTTAATGGAACAAGAACTAGATAATATGGAGAGCCAGGGATGGGAGCACTGCTAGTGAGTTAAAAAGGTGAAGTAAAAACCCCCCAAAATGCCACAAACATAGGTTTGAGTCCCAGATAAGATAATTTTTTTTTATTGAGGTTTGAATGAGAGGAGATGTAAAGGAGAAAGGAAGAAACTAATATAGAGGGAGAAAAGAAAGAGAGAGAGAGAAAAAAAGAGGGAACCACTAAAAGAAGAAAAAAGAAAGGAGAGAGAGAGAGAGTTAAGGGTTTTGGAGTGCAACCCTCATAGAGAGAAAGGAAGAGAAGAGAAAAGATAATGGGAGATGTAACACTTATGGGTAGTGTAGTTCAAGGAGAGGAGAGAGTAAGACCAGTAGAGAGTTAATTGGCCAAATTGGAGGAGGAAAAAAAAGTATCAAGAATGAAGATAAGAGAAACAAACGAACAAATAAAATAAAATGGGATAGGTTATAAAGTCTGCAGATTATTCTTGATTTTGAGAGGTTATCTTCTTGCTTTTTCTTTTCTCTCCCTCTTCCTGGTCCGTGACTCTGTACCCCGGGTTCTGCCCCTTTGGCACGCTCAGGTAGAGGTTTGCAGTTGATAAGTCTCTATGGCAATGTCATGTATTGTGCTTTAGTCTTATTGGCAGTCGAAGCTCATTAGCATTTATAGGCTCTGACAGTGAGAGAGTCCGTGTTCCTGGAGCCTTTCTCCTAGTCTTTCCTTCCTCAATTAGTAGCCTGATAATCCAGCTATGGGGTTGCTGCTGCCTCTGCCTGGATAGTAAGAGGCTCAAAGAGCTGGCAACTCCCCACTCTATTTCCACTCAGCACAGGGCTCTGGGTAAGGCTCAGTCAGTCAGAGCTGCTAGCATAATCAGGCGGGCTTTCCGCCCACTCAAAGACCACTGGCTCTGCCACTCTGTCCGGTAACACAGGCGGGTGCCCACTTCCGGGGCACTTGGAGGAAACTCTCACTCACTGTCTGCGACCAGGATATCTGGCCAGCAGTCTCACGCTCTGAGTGAAACCCCCAACCGCAGGGAAATGTTGCAGCGTTGGAATTGAGTCTCACTCCGTCCCCGTGCGCGGCTTTTGCAAGGCGCTGGGGCGGCCCGAGATTCCGCTTTGGCCCACACAAAGGCCCATGACTCTGCCCCTCTGTGCGATAATACGGGCGCGCACTGCCGAGGTACTCGGAGGAATCGCTCACTCCTTATCTGCGCGCGCAAACCAGGATATGAGGCCGACCGCGGTTCCCTCTGAGTGAAACAGCCTCCAGCACGGAAAATCTCCACCGTTGGGATTAGTTCTCCCTCCCTCCCGTGCGTGGCTTTCCCAGGGCGCTGGAGCTGCCCAGAGACTCTGCCCTCGGCCCACAGAAAGGCCTCTGACCCTGCCTCTCCGTGGGGCAACACGGGCACCACACTCTAGGAAGAAATTCTCCCCCACTAACTGCGTACCGACCAGGAGACCGGGTAAAATGGCCGCCCCGCTTGTCTTTCTTTGTTTGGGTTTGGCACGAGTGTTAGCTTGTATTGCCCGGGTTGCCACAGGATCAGATTTTCCTCGGCTTGGATCTCTGTGCCACAGCCTGGTTCGGCCGTTTGTGCCGTGGCGGCCTGGATCTATTCACCCCCTTTGCCTGCCTCAGTTTCTATATTCACAGTTACCAGAGAAAGCCGCCCTGTTTAGGTTAGTGAGGAAGGCGTAGCATTTCTTACTCCCTATTTCCTTCGGGGTTTGGTTATATATTTAGCCAATTTTTCACTCAATCATACCTTTGGGTGTCTTGCGAAGCATCTGGAAGCTCCAAGTATAGGTTTTTCTGTTTCTGGTTGAAGATCTTGTTGAGTTTTGGGGGAGATTTATCGGTATCGCTTCCTACCCCGCCATTACTCTGACGTCATCACTGAACTACTTTTTGACTCATAAAGTTGTTCCTCATGTCTTTTTCACAATCATTCCTGATTCTTTTAAGAATAATTATGACACAGTATATCTTCAAAGAGTAATCTACAATGATGGTTAAAAGCAGTGGTCCCCAACCCCCGGGCCATTTGATACCAGTCCACAAAGAAAGAATAAATAACTTACATTGTTTCTGTTTTATTTATATTTAAGTCTGAATGATGTTTTATTTTTTTTAAATGACCAGATTCCCTCTGTTACATCCATCTAAGACTCACTCTTGACCCTTGTCTCGGTCATGTGATACATTTATCCATCCCACCCTAAAGGCTGGTCTGTGAAAATATTTTCTGACATTAAACCAGTCCGTGGCCCAAAAAAGGTTAGGGACTACTGTTTAAAAGTGAACAAATGTGTGGCTTAGAGTTGATGAAATATAGTATTAAATATTTTAGAGGGGTACACAGGAAATGATTTCAGGAATTCAGAGAAAGAAGAGGTTATATATTATCTGGAGAAACAAGGGGAAGTTCAAAGGAAGAAGTGGAACATGCTGCTAGATCAGAAGGATAGGCTGGGTTTGAACTTGGGGGTGCTGAGGAGTACAGTATAAGAAATGGCACGGAGGTGAGAACACACAAGGCATGCACTAGCTCATATATGATGGGGAATAGCAAAAAATAATATTAGAAAGGTGGTTTACTTTGCTATAAATGTATAATTATTATTCCCATTGGCCTGAGTTATTGCAAGAGTAGTCTGGGTAGGAGCTCCACCTATAGGATATGGTTCCATCTTATTAGCTACTAACCCGCATAGCCTGATCCCTGGCCATTCCCTGCTTCATACTTTACACTGCAGTTCTCTACATTCATCATGCATTTCTGCTGTTGCTCCCTGGCCAAGTCACTCTTTCAGACTCAGCTCTGCCATGATCTCCTCCAGTATATCTCTTTTTGACATGTCCTGACCCTGATCTAGATTAGGTGGCCCTCTTCTACTTCCAAGTAAATAGCACTATACTTACACTTAGCATGCTGCATGCCTACTTATGTGCCAACAGTCTTCCATACTAAACTCTGAACTCCTCAGGGCAGGGATTAAATAGTCTTTGCATTTCCAGGGCAAGTCTGAGATCTGACATTTAGTAGGGGCTTCATGAATGTTTATAGAACTGAAATAAAATAGGCAGTGGAATGAATAAAAACCATCATGGTGTTTCTGCTACAAGTGCCATTATAGAATGAGCAAAGAACTCTGAATCAGAAAGTGTGGCTTCAAATCAGGCTCCAATTTCTCTTAGTTGAATGACCTCAGACAAGTCTCAATTTCTAGGTTTCTTATTTTTTATCTGTAAAATGATGATTTAAAAAATACTTTTTTCCTAAAACCATTCCAAAGAAAAAAATAACTGAATGCAAAAGTACTTTTACAGTAATGAACAATGGGTACTTGAAAGTATTAACAGAATATGGATCTAGGGTGAGACTAATGGACAGAATGGTGGAATTATGATTCTTCCTCCCAGAGACCCTCACCACAAAGGAAGGGAAGGAAACTAGAAGTAAGCTTCACAGGACCAGGGTGTTTGGGCTGTTTTGTTCAGTGATGGATACCAGTGCCTATACTGAGGCTTCACACATTATAAATGTTCCATGAACATTTGTTGACTGAAATAATTTTCTGAAGTCTTCCTAGGTATCAGGAACTGGAGGTGCTTTTCAATATGTAAGGCTGTTTAATCAAAGAAACACCTCCACAAAGTAGGTAGGCATTTGGTAATTTGCTGTAGATAAAGCACTTAATAAATGAGGAGTTAGGATTTAAACCTAGAATATTATTTGCCAGATACTTAGGTACTTGAAATATATCAGTGAATAAGACAAGCAAACATCTTTGCCTTCATTAAGCTTACATACTAGTGAAATGAGATAAGACAATAAATGAAGAACACAATAAATTAGTAAAAGATAAGCACTACAGAAAAAGAGAATTAGGTCAGAGAGCTGGGAACACAAGGTAGTCATGGCAGGTCTTACAAAAAAAGGTTATATAGAGAGAAGAGACTTGAAGAAGGTGAGTCAGTCTGCAGATATGAGACAGGAAAAGCATTCCAGGCAACAGGAACAGGCTGGGCAAAGGCTTAATGGCAGAAGCATGCCTACTATGCTCAAGAAAGAGCCAAGAAGTCAGTGCAGCTGGACTGGAGAAAACAGTAGGAAGGGTTGTGGGAACTGAGGTTAGAGAGGAAGCAGGGTGGCAACAGCATGCAGATCCTGTAGACCATGGTTATGGACTTCACCTTTCCCTCTGATTTCTAAGGAAATCAATAATGAGGAACAAGACCATTCAAAGCACTCATAAATAAACAAACATGTGCTTTTCTGAAATACTTTAAGCCAGCAGTTCTCAACCTGTGGGAACGACCCTGGTGGGGGTCGAATGACCAAAAGCCATCGGAATTTCTGATGGCTTTAGGCGACTCCTGTGTTTTGGTCATTCGACCCTCACCAGGGTTGTGACCCACAGGTTGAGAACCGCTGCTTTAAGCTATGAAATTAGACATGTGTATCTATTTAATACAGTTTTGAGCAAGAATATGCAATATAGAAACAGTGTATTTTCTTCACCCACAGTAGCTCACATATCAATGGCTGAGACAGAGAGAAGGTATGTGTCCCAGGTCACTGGGCTGGGAAGGGACAAGCAAAACTTCAAGTCCAGGAGCTTGCCTCTGGAACCTCTGCTATTTAACCTTTATATAATGCTCATTTTCCCACAGTCTAATTCCTCTCATTTTTCTAATTCTAATACTCTAGGTACTATATAGGATAATGTATTTTCCCCATGTACATGATGTTTAATTTCTACACACATCTTACTCTAGAATTATATACCACAAAGAAGCAGAAATGCAGTATGACAGTTCAAAAATATGAGGAAACAAGACAAACAAACAAAACACTAGTGTGACAACCTACTTAGAAAAATTTGCCTGTAGGACTTACCTATATAATTAAGTAAAATTGAAATCCTATAGAATTTACTTTTATATGTAAATTATTTTATGATCATTTAGAGAAAAAAATCCATATATGGATGGCAAGAGGAAGATGTTTCTCTCTTGCTCACATAATGTTCTGCTATGTATGTATGTCCTATGTTGATGTGAAGAGTAAAGGATGCTCCTACAAGCACTCTAAAAATCCAACAGCATCAGTGGAAACAAAGGAAAAGACTATAAGTTAACTGACTTCAGCCTTCTAACTTACAGCAATCTCATCTCAAGGAATATTAATAAAACCCTCAAAAGAAGTCCTACCTCATCAAGTTGTCCTCTGAAATGCTGATGTCCATCTACAATTCTTTAGGAAAGCATAAAGCTTATCATTTTAAATACCGATGCTGTCTTCGCAATTGATATAACTTTAATTAGCTGGTACTTACTATTTTCTATCAAAATAAATCTTAAAATTAGCAACTGCTAGGGAAAGAAAAAGCCAAATGATGCCTTTCTTGGTAGCTTGGTAAATGTTAAAGACATTGATAAAAGCTGTTCACCACTTGCAAATTGGAGTAAGCCCTGAAGACTGAACTTGGCCATCAGGGCATGATTGGTAACTGGAATAAAATACTGCCAGGCAACTGCACTCCAAAGTCTCAGTGGTGGTGCAAGAGACTCTGACTTGCTGGTGTCCTAGCATTTCTGCTGTTCCCTTAAGACATGGTGCAGTAAAGGCAGAGAAACATGTCATCACCTTCTGCAAAGAACACAGAGATGTGCAGCAGAGCCCTGCTTTAACCCTGTCTGATCTTTCATATCAGGGACCACACAAGGGACTGTGCAATTTTAAGTGATTAAGTAATTTTAACAGCAGTTCCTAAAATGTTACATGACTCAAACTCAGGAAATGCCACCTCATCATCAACTAGAAAGGACCCAGGCAAGAACTGTTTACATTCTTGCTTTTTAAATTTTAGTTTAATTAGCAATTAATCTGTGTATTTTGCATAGTTTAGCAGTTCATGTTATGGACTGTAATTATCCAAGAAGAAGGTCATGTCATATATAAATTATTCCTTTCCTTACTCTCTTAATACAACTTAGAAGTTTGTAGATATTCAATAAATGTTGACTGAAATCTAATTGTAGAAAATTAACAGGAAAAGAAGGGTAACTGAAAATGCTAAACTCCATTTTCCAATCATAATACAATATATACTTAAGCTTCCAGTTATTGAAAATCCGAACATGAAGGGAAACTCTAGGAAACAAAAACCACAAAGAGACGCAAGGTGCACTGCAGTGAACCAGAAGTTTCAGTGTGGGTAATTTCTCCCTTAGGGGGCTTTCAGGTTTGGAGAGGTGTCCTTGTGTTTGTTCTGCAGTTTTAAACACCAAAGGAAATAATACAAAGGTTCTATTATAAATTAAAATTGTTTTCCTACACCAGAGCTAATACTTCAGAATCTCTGCCTGTGGATCTATCTGCATTTCTGACAAGCATCCAGTAATTCTCTTTTCTTAAGCAAAGTAAAACTTTATTTTTTTTTTACAGAGACAGAGAGAGAGTCAGAGAGAGAGAAACAGATAGGGACAGACAGACAGGAATGGAGAAAGATGAGAAGCGTCAATCATCAGTTTTTTGTTGCGACACCTTAGTTGTTCATTGATTGCTTTCTCTTATGTGCCTTGACTCTGGGCCTTCAGCAGATTGAGTGACTCCTTGCTCGAGCCAGTGACCTTGGGTCCAAGCTGGTGAGCTTTGCTCAAACCAGATGAGCCCATGCTCAAGCTGGTGACCTCAGGGTCTCGAACCTCGGTCTTTCCTCATCCCAGTCTGATGCTCTATCCACTGCACCACTGCCTGGTCAGGTGCTTGATGAGTTTTGACAAATGTATACTACCATAATTGAAACAGAGAACATTTCTGTCATCCCCCAAATCATAAAATTTTTAATATCAATTCCTTGCTTGCCCCTTGTCTCTTAACAAACCACTAACCTGACTTGTCCCTACAGTTTCATCTTTTCCAGATATTATATAAATGGAGTTAAGCCATATTGACTCTTATGGACTTAGCAAAATTTGTCCACTTGCCAACTGATTGACAGTTGGACCTATTAAAAATGTATGCTTAAAAAATTGTGACTGAGTCTTGATGTGAACATATGATTTGGGAACCACTGATTTCAAAGTTTGGTAGAAAATTCACAAACAAATAGTATGGAAGAAGTGACAGTCTTTTCAGAGAGTAAGATATTAACGAGGTGGAGTAAGGGAAGGATCTCAAGAAATGAGAGAATCTTGATTTTTTTCCTTTATATTTGAAATAAACTTTGATTTATAAAAAACTTGAAAAAGAATTACAGTGAGTTTTCCATTGCCCAGCTTCCCTTAATGTTAATATCTTGTATCAGCACAGCATACTTATAAAAACTAGAAAATTAACATAGGTACCATACAAACTGAATTTACAGGCCTAATTTGTAATTTCACGTTTTCCCACTGTATTTGTTTTTCTTGCCACTGTAACAAACCACCACAAACATAGCAGCTTAAATAGAACAGATTTATATCTTACAGCTCTGAAGGTCAGAAGTCCTCCCTGGGCCTCACCTGGCTAACAGAAGATGCCGGCAGTGCTGTATTCCTTGCTGAAGGCTCTAGGGTAGAAACTGTTCCTTGCCTTTTCAGGCTCCTAGAGGCCACCCACATTCCTCAGCTCATGGTGCTTTCTCCATCTTCAAAGCCAGCAATATTGCATCTCTCTGGAAGGTTCTCATTATTTAAGGCCTCATGTGATTACACTGGACACACTTGGATAATCGCAGTGGTCGGCAAACTCATTAGTCAACAGAGCCAAATATCAACAGTACAATGATTGAAATTTCTTTTGAGAGCCAAATTTTTTAAACTTAAACTTATAGGTAGGTACATTTCTTATCGAGATAGCACCCGCACGTGGTATTTTGTGGAAGAGCCACACTCAAGGGGCCAAAGAGCCACATATGGCTTGAGAGCTGCGGTTTGCCAACCACTGATCTAGGGTACTCTTTTACCTCAAGGTTTTGTGCCTTAATCATATCTGTAAAAGTCTCTTGCCTTGTAAGATAACATATTTACAGATTCTGTGTATTAGACTTTAAACATCTGCTTGAAGGTGGAGTTAAGGTACAGTGACCACCAGACCGAGAAAGTATCTTAAGATTGAAGAACAGGCCCTGCTGATTGGCTCAGCAGTAGAGCGTTGGACTGGCGCGCAGGAGTCTTGGGTTCGATTCCCATCCAGGGCACACAGGAGAGGCGCCCATCTGCTTCTCCACCCCTCTCCCTCTCCTTCCTCTCTGTCTGTCTCTTCCCCTCCCGCAGCCAAGGCTCCATTGGAGCAAAAGATAGCCTGGGCACTGGGGATGGATCCTTGGCCTCTGCCCCAGGCGCTGGAGTGGCTCTGGTCGCGACAGAGCAACACCCCGGATGGGCAGAGCATCCCCCCATGGTGGGCGTGCCGGGTGGATCCCGGTCGGGCGCATGCGGGAGTCTGTCTGACTGCCTCCCCGTTTCCAGCTTCAGAAAAGTACAAAAAAAAAATTGAAGAACAAAGCAGGCTACTCCTTTAATTATAACAGAGTTTACAGTAGGCTAACTTATTTACAGAAGATTTGGTTGGATTGGACAGATGACCCAGCATTGTGCACAGATTATTCTTTGCTACTAGACAGTGATTAAAGTTCATGTTTTATAGTATAGCTAACCTACTAATTGACAGGAAAAAGAAAAAAGAAAGTGGTACCCAGTGGCCTTATGAAGGACAATCGCTTAGAATTAATGACAATGCCTACTTTGATATGTATCTTTTTTTTTTAATTAAGTGAAGGGTGGGGAGGCAGAGACAGGTTCCCACATGCACCCCAACTGGAATCCACCCAGCAAGCACCCTACCAGGAAATGTTCTGCTTGTCTGGCCTGCTGCTCCATTGCTCAGCAACTGAGATATTTTAGCTCCTGATGTGAGGCAATGTAACCATGCTCAGTACCCTGGGCCAACATTGCTTGAACCATTTGAGCCATGGCTGTGGGAGGGGGAGGGAAAGAGAGAGAGAGAGAGAAAGGAGGAGAGGTGGAAAAGCAGATGGTCACCTCTTCTGTGTGCCCTGACTGGGAACCAAACCCAGGACTTCCACATGCTGGGCCAATGCTTTACTGCTGAGCCAACAAGCCAGAGCCAATAAATATCTTTTTTTCTAAATTAATTTTACTAGGGTGACATCAATAAATCAGGGTACATATGTTCAAAAAAAACATGTCCAGGTTATATTGTCAACCAATTATGTTGCATACCCAACAGCCAAAGTCAGATTGACCTCCGTCACCTTCTATCTATTTTTCTTTGTGCCCGTCCCCCTCCCATTTTTCCTCCCTCCCATAACCACCACACTCTTATCAATGTCTCCTAGTCTTGTTTTTATGTCCCACCTATGTAATGAATAATTCAGTTCTTTTTTTTCTGATTTACTTATTTCACTTCGTATGTTATCAAGATACCACCATTTTGTTGTAAATGATCCAATGTCATCATTTCTTATGGCTGAGTAGTATTCCATAGTGTACATGTGCCACCTCTTCTTTATCCAATCTTCTATTGAAGGGCTTTTTGGTTGTTTCCATGTCTTGGCCACTGTGAGCAATGCTGCAATGAACATGGGGCTGCATGTGTCTTTACGTGTCAATGTTTCTGAGTTTTTGGGGTATATACCCAGTAGAGGGATTGCTGGGTCATAAGGTAGTTCTATTTTCAGTTTTTTGAGGAACCACCATACTTTCTTCCATAATGCTTGTACTACTTTACATTCCCACCAACAGTGAATGAGGGTTCTTTTTCTCCACAGCCTCTCCAACATTTGCTATTACCTGTCTTGTTGATAATAGCTAATCTAACAGGTGTGAGGTGGTATCTCATTGCAATTTTGATTTGCATTTCTATAATAACTACTGAAGATGAGCATCTTTTCATATATCCGTTGGCCATTTGTATTTCTTCCTGAGAGAAGTGTCTGCTCATGTCCTCTTCACATTTTTTTATTGGATTGTTTGTTTGTTTGTTGTTGAGTTTTATGAGTTCTTTGTATATTTTGGATATTAGGCCCTTATCTGAGCTGTTGTTTGAAAATATCATTTCCCATTTAGTTGGCTGTCTGTTTATTTTGTTGTCAGTTTCTCTTGCTGAGCAAATCTTTTTAGTCTGATGTAGTCACATTCATTTATTTGTGCCTTCACTTCCCTTGCCTTTGGAGTCAAATTCATAAAATATTCTTTAAAACCAAGGTTCATGAGTTTAGAACCTATGTCTTCTTCTATGTACTTTATTGTTTCAGGTCTTATATTTAGGTCTTTGATTCATTTTGTATTAATTTTAGTACAAGGGGACAAAATGTAGTCCAGTTTCATTCTTTTGCATGTGGCTTTCCAGTTTTCCCAGCACCATTTGTTGAAGAGGCTTCCTTTTCTCCATTGTGTGTTGTTGGCCCCTTTATCAAAAATTATTTGACCATATATATATGGTTTTATTTCTGGACTTTCTATTCTGTTCCATTGGTCTGAGTGTCTATTTTTCTGCCAATATCATGCTGTTTTGATTGTCATGGAACTATAATATAGTTTGAAGTCAGGTATTGTAATGCCCCAGCTTCATTCTTTTTCTTTAGGATTGCTTCTGGCTGTTTGGGTTTTTTTTTTATCATTTCATATGAATCTGATGATTTTTTGTTCCATTTCTTTAAAAAATGTCTTTGGAATTTTAATGGGAATTGCATTAAATTTGTATATTGCTTAGGATAATATGGCCATCTTGATTATATTTATTCTTCCTATCCAAGAGCAAAAAGTATTCTTCCATGTCATTGTATCTTTTTCGATTTCCCTTAACAATGCTTTGTAGTTTTCATTATGTAAGTCCTTTACATTCTTTGTTATGTTTATTTCTAGGTATTTTATTTTTTTTGTTGCAATCATGAAGGGGATGATTTTTTTGAGTTTGTTCTCAAATGTTTTATTGTTGGCATATAGAAAGGCTATGGACTTTTTTTAAATCTTTTTTTAATTAATTTTAATGCAGTGACATTGATAAATCAGGTACATATGTTCCAAGAAAACATCTCTAGATTATTTTGACCTTTGATTCTGCTGCATACCTCTCACTCAAAGTCAAATCATCCTCTGTCACCTTCTATCTGTTTTTCTTTGTGCCCCTACCCTCACCCCTTCCCCTCCTTCTCCTTCCTCACCCTGTCCCCACCCCTCCACCCCACTCCCTTTTACCATCACATTCTTGTCCATCTCTCTGAGTCTCATTTTTACGTCCCATCTATGCATGGGTTCATATACTTCTTAGTTTTTTCTGATTTACTAATTTCACTCTTTATAATGTTATCAAGGTCCATCCATGTTATTGTAAATGACGTCATCATTTCTTATGGCTGAGCAGTATTCCATAGTATATATGTACCAAAGCTTTTTAATACACTCGTCATCTGACAAACACTTGGGCTGTTTCCAGATCTTCGCTATTGTGAACAATGCTGCTATAAACATGGGGGTACATTTCTCCTTCTGGAACCATTCTATGGTGTCCTTGGGGTATATTCCTAAAAGTGGGATGGCTGTGTCAAAAGAAGTTTGATTTTCAATTTTTTGAGGAATCTCCATAGTGTTTTCCACAGAGGTTGCACCAGTCTGCATTCCCACCAGCAGTGTAGGAGGGTTCCCTATTCTCCACATCCTCGCCAGCACTTATTCTGTGTTGTTTTGTTGATGAGCGCCTTTCTGACGGTGTGAGGTGATATCTGATTGTGGTTTTAATTTGCATTTCTCTAATGATTAGTGATGTTGAGCATTTTTTTATATGCCTATTGGCCATCTGTATATCCTCTTCGGAGAAGTGTCTATTCATTTCTTTTTCCCATTTTTGGATTGGATTGTTTGTCTTTCTGGTGTTGAGATTTACAAGTTCTTTATAAACTTTGGTTAATAACCCCTTATTAGACATACTGTCAAATATGTTCTCCCATTGTGTAGTTTGTCTTTTTATTCTGTTCTTATTGTCTTTGGCTATGCAAAAGCTTTTTAGTTTGATATATTCCCATTTATTTATCCTGTCTTTTATTTCCTTTGCCCGTGGAGATAAATCAGCAAATATATTGCTGTGAGAGATCTCAGAGAGCTTACTGCTTATATTTTCTTCTAAAATGCTTATGGTTTCACGCATTACATTTAAGTCTTTTATCCATTTTGAGTTTATTTTTGTGAATGGTGAAAGTTGGTGGTCTAGTTTCATTTTTTTGCAGGTTGCTGTCCAATTTTCCCAACACCATTTGTTGAAGAGGCTGTCTTTACTCCATTGTATGCCCTTACCTCCATTGTTAAATATCAGTTGTTCATAGAGCTGTGGGTTTATTTCTGAGTTCTCCATTGTGTTCCATTGATCTATGTGCCTGTTCTTATGCCAGTACCAGGCTGATCTGAGTACAATGGCCTTGTAGTATAGCTTGATATCAGGAAGTGTGATACTTCCCCTTTTATTCTTCTTTTTTAAGTTTGCTGAGGCTCTTCGTGTTCTCTTTTGGTTCCATATAAATTTTTGGAATATGTGATCTATATCTTTAAAGCATGTCATTGGTATTTTAATTGGTATTGCATTGAATTTATAAATTACTTTGGGTAATATAGACATTTTAATGATGTTTATTTTTCCTAACCATGAGCATGGTATATTCTTCTACTTGTTTGTATCTTCCTTGATTTCTTTTATCAATGTTTTATAATTTTCTGAGTACAAGTCTTTAGTCTCCTTGGTTAAATGTACTCATAAGTACTTTACTTTTTTGGTTGTATTAGTGAAGGAAATTTTTTCCTTAATTTCTCTTCTGACTGTTCATTGTTGGTATATAAAAATGCATCTGATTTCTGAGTATTAATTTTATATCCTGCCACCTTGCTGAATTTATTTATCAGATCCAGTAGTTTTTTGACTGAGACCTTAGGATTTTCTATATACAATATCATGTCATCTGCAAATAATGATAGTTTTAATTCTTCTTTTCCAACTTGAATGCCTTTTATTTCTTCTTCTTG
Source organism: Saccopteryx bilineata (assembly GCF_036850765.1). NCBI lineage: Eukaryota > Metazoa > Chordata > Mammalia > Chiroptera > Emballonuridae > Saccopteryx > Saccopteryx bilineata. The sequence continues at coordinate 167,098,988 of NC_089491.1, read as the reverse complement.
TCTGATTGCTGTGGTTAGGATTTCCAGGTCTATGTTGAATAAGAGTGGTGAAAGGGGGCATCCCTGCCTTGTTCCTGATCTTAAGGAGATTGCTTTTGATTTTTGCCCATTGAGTATGATGTTGGCTGTGGGTTTCTCATAGATGGCTTTTATCATGTTGAGGTATGTTTCCTGTATTCCCACTTTGCTGAGAGTTTTGATCATGAATGGGTGCTGGATTTTATCAAATGCTTTTTCTGCATCTATTTAAATTATCATGTGGTTTTTGTTCTTCCTTTTGTTTATATGATGAATAACATTGATAGATTCGCAAATATTGTACCAGCCTTGCCTTGCCAGAATAAATCCCACTTGATTATGGTGTATGATTTTTTCCATATATTGTTGGATCCGGTTTGCTAATATTTTGTTGAGGATTTTAGCATCTATATTCATCAGGAATATTGGCCTATAATTTTCTTTCTTTTTGTTGTCTTTGCCTGGTTTTGGAATCAAAATTATGCTTGCCTCATAAAAGGAGCTTGGAAGTCTTCCTTCCTCTTGAATTTTTTGAAATAGCTTGAGAAGGATAGGAGTTAGTTCTTCTTTAAATATCTGGTAGAATTCACTTGTGAAGCCAATCTGGCCCAGGACTTTTCTTTGTTGGGAGATTTTTGATAACTCTTTTGATCTCATTTGGTGTAATCGGTCTGTTTAGGTTTTCTGATTCTTCCAGATTGATTTTTGGAAGATTGTATGTTTCAAGGAATTTGTCCATTTCATCTAGGTTGTCTCGTTTTTTGGCATATAGTTCTTCATAGTATTTTCTTACAATATTTTTTATTTCTGTTGTGTCAGTTGTTATTTCTCCACTCTCATTTCTAATTTTATTTATTTGAGTCCTCTCTCTCTTTTTCTTGGTGAGTCTACTTAAAGGTTCATCAATCTTGTTTAGCTTTTCAAAGAACCAGTTCCTAGTTTCATTGATCCTCTGTATTGTTTATTTAGTCTCTACGTCATTTATTTCTGCTCTGATCTTTATTATTTTCTTCCTTCCAGTAGCTCTAGGCTTTACTTGCTGTTCTTTTTCTAGTTCTTTTAGATGCAGGGTTAAGTTGTTTATTTGAGCTTTTTCTAGCTTCTTAAAGTGTGGCTGTGGTGCGATGAACTTTTCTCTGAGTACTGCTTTTGCTGTGTCCAATAAATTTTGAGTTGTTGTATGATCATTATCATTCATTTCTCGGAATTTCTTTATCTCTTCTTTGATCTTATTTTTAATCCATTCATTATTTAACAACCTGCTATTTAATTTCCATGTGTTTGAGAATTTTTGAATTTTTCTGTTGTGGTTGATTTCTAGTTTTTTGCCATTGTGATAAGAGAAAGTGGTTGATATGATTTTAATCTTTTTAAATTTGTTGAGACCACTTTTTTGCCCTAACATCTTGTTTATCCTAGAGAATGTAAAATGAGCACTTGAAAAATGTACATTCTGCTGCTTTAGGGTGAAAGTTCTGTAGATATCTATTAAATCATTTTGATCTAGTGTGTCCTTTAAGTCTCCTGTTTCTTTGTTAATTTTTTTCTTGAGGATCTATCTAATGATGTTAGTGGGGTATTAAAATCCCCTACTATTATAGTGTTGCTGTTGATCTCCCTCTTTATATCCATCGAAGTCTTCCTTATATATTTAGGTGCTCCTATATTAGGTGCATAGATATTTATAATAGTTTTATCTTCCTGTTGAATTACTCCCTTTATCATTATGTAGTAGAGTAGCCTTCTTTATCTCTTACTATATTCTTTGTTTTAAAGTCCATTTTGTCTGATATAAGTATTGCCACCCCAGCTTTTTTTTCATTTCCATTTGCATGAAATTTTTTTTCCATCCTTTTACCTTTAACCTAAGTGTATTTTTTGTTTAAATGTGTGTCTCTTGTAGACAGCATATGTACGAGTCCTGTTTTCTTATCTATGCCACTACCCTAGGTCTTTTGATTGAATCATTTAATCCATTTACTTTTAAGTTTATTATTGATATGTAGTTGTTTACATCGCCATTTTATTCTTTACAGCTGTATTCCTCTTATGATATTCTTTTCTCACTTTGATCTGTTTACACCATGCCCCTTAACATTTCCTGCAGCATTGTTTTGGTTGTAGTGAATTCCTTGAGGTTTTTTTTTTTTTGTCTGAGAAACTTTTTATTTCTCTTTCAATTTTAAATGATAGCCTTGCTGGATAAAGTAGTCTTAGTTGTAGGTTCTTGTTCTGCATTACTCTGAATATTTCTTGCCATTCCTTTCTGGCTTCAAGTGTTTCTGTTGAGAAGTCTGATGTCATCCTTATGGGGGCTCTTTTGTAGGTAATAGCCTTTTTTTTCTCTCACAGCTTTTAATATTTTCTCTTTATCACTTAGCTTTGGTATTTTAATTATGATGTGTCTTGATGTAGGTTTCTTTTGGTTTCTTTTTATTGGTGTTCTCTGTGCTTCTTGAATTTGTGAATTTCTGCTGCATTAATTTAGGGAAGTTTTCAGCTATGGTATGATTGAACAAAACCTCTATCCCTTGTTCTTTCTCTTGTTCTTCAGGGACCCCTATGATGCAGATGTTATTTCTCTTTATGTTGTCACAGAGCTCTTTAAGAGTTTTCTCAGACTTTTTGAGTCTCTTTCCTTTTTTCTTCTCTGCTTTCATGCCTTCATTCCAGTTGTCTTCCAACTCACTGATTCGATCCTCAGCTCTATCCATCCTGTTTTTAATTTCTTCCATTGTGATCTTCATTTCTGATAGTGTATTTGTCATCTCTGACTGATTCTTTTTAAATATTTCAATATCATTTTTTTATACTTGCTCTTTTTTTATTTAGGTGTCGTGATGACCATCCATTCTTGTTCTAAGATCGCTAAGCATCCTTACAATCATTATTTTGAACTCTGCATCTGGAAGTTTGATTATTTCCTTATAACTCAATTCATATCCTGAATGTTTCTCTTGTGGTTTCATTTGGATTGCACTTTTTTGTCTTGTTGTATCTGGTTGTTTGAGTGTTTTCTTTGTAGAGCTGTTTGAGTCTAGGCTTTGTGTTTTCTGCCTCCAGTTTTTACTTGTGTTGTTTCTAGATCTTTTAGGGTTGGCATTAGCTATTTTTTGTAATCCACTTTAGGATTTGGGCCACTTTGAAGTCTTGATTTTTTGTATTCTTAATAAGAGATTGTCTTGTTTGCTGATCTCAGCAGGGGGCTTATTTGAAAGGTGTATCCAGGAATGCAGTAGGTGTGACCTGAGGATCTGAAGTCCTCTATTGCCAGTTTCTCTCTCTGGGGGCAGGTTGCTTTCTCAGATTCAGTAGGGGGAAGTGTATCTCAGATCTCCATGGAGACCAGAGTTACTGCCCCTCCTCCCCACTTCTTGTTTTCAGCTGTGTCTTGTTGCACTGATTGGAGCTGGAGAGATGTCTGTACATCTGTGACCTGGAAGCACTTTTGTATTTTGCTTTGTGGAAGGATCAGCCCCTCCCCCAGTTATGGCTGCCTCCAGCACTGAATGAGTCAGCTATTCATGTCATCACCTATATTCCTCTCCCCCTCACCATCCGTCTCCCTCTCTCTCCTTTCTATTTGGAAGTCAAGCGGGTCCTTTCAACACACCTTGTTTCCTGGTCGCTAGGCAAGTGGCTGTGAGCAGTATTTACTGCTGTTTTCCTAGGAGTGAGAGCCAAGCCTCACCCCCCCTCCTGTTCCTGTAAGCAGGGGAGATTCAGGTGCTCCCTACCAGGTTTGTTGAGGCTTCTTCTTTGCGCCTTGGTTTTTGAAAGCTGTTCTTGTAGTCCAGATTTGGTTTTTCATGCTGATTGTTCATAGATTAGTTTATAATCCAGTTTGGTGGTGTGAGCTGGAAGTCTGTGGGTCTGCCTACTCCACTGCCTTTGGTGGTGAGTCAAAGCTATGGACTTTTGTCCGTTAATTTTGTATACTGCAACCTTACTGTATAGGCTTATTTTTTCTAGTAGTCTTTTTATAAATTTTTTGGGGTTTTCGAAGTATAGGATCATATCATGTGCAAAACGTGATACCTTTAATTGTTTTCCAATATAGATGCATTTTATTTCTTTGTCTTGTCTGATTGCTCTAGCTAGAACCTCTATCACCACATTAAATAAGATTGGAGAGAGTGGACAACCCTGTCTTGTTCCTGATTTAAGGGGGAAAACCATCAGTTTTGTGCCATTTAATATGATGTTAGCTGATGGTTTATCATATATGGCCTTTATCATGTTGAGATATTTTCCTTATACTCATTTTGTTGAGACTATAAACATAAAATTGTGTTGTATTTTATTGAATGTCTTTCTGCATCTATTGATAAGATCATGTGGTTTTTGTTCTTTGTTTTGTTGATATGATGTATTATGTTAACCGTTTTACGTATGTTGAACCATTCTTGAGATTCTGGGATGAATCCCACTTGATCATGATATATTATTTTTTTAATATGTTGTTGTATTCGACTTGCTAGTATTTTGTTTAGTATTTTAGCATCTGTATTCATTAAAGATATTGGTCTGTAGTTTTCTATTTTTGTGCTCTCCTTGCCCAGTTTTGGTATGAGGGTTATGTTGGCCTCATAAAATGTGTTTGGAAGTATTGCTTCTTCTTCAATTTTTTGGAAGACTTTCAGTAAAATAAGAACCACGTCTTTTTTGAATGTTTGATAGAATTCGCTAATGTAACCATCTGGGCCTGGACTTTTATTTTGGGGGAGGTTTTTAATAGTTTTTTCTATTTCTTCCTTCTAATTGGTCTGTTTAGGCTTTCTGCTTCTTCCTGACTCAGTCTAGAAAGGTTGTATTGTTATAGGAATTTATCAATTTTTTTCTAGATTATTGAATTTAGTGGCATAAAGTTTTTTATAGTATTCTACAATAATTCTTTGTATACCTATGATGTCCGTGGTGATTTCTCCTCTTTTGTTTTGGATTTTGTTTATATAACTTCTTTATCTTTTTTCCTTGGTAAGTCTTGCCAAGAGTTTGTCAATTTTGTTGATCTTTTCAAAGAACCAGCTCCTTGTTCTTTTAATTGTTTTTATAGTTTTTCTGTTCTCTATTTCATTTATTTCTGCTCTGATTTTTATTATCTCCTTTGTTCGGCTGGTTTAGGGTTGTCTTTGTTCTTCTTTTTCTAGTTCCTTAAGGTGTGAAGTTAAGTGGCTCACTTGGGCTCTCTCTTGTTTGTTCATATAGACCTGAAGTGATATGAACTTTTCACTGCTTTTGCTACATCCCATAGATTCTGATATGTTGTATTGTCATTTCCATTTGTCTGTATATATATTTTGAACTCTGTGCTTACTTCTTCTTTGAACCATTCATTTTTTAAAATTATGTTGTTCAGTTTTCACATTTTTATGGAGTTTTTTCCTCTTTTTTGCAGTTGAATTCTAGTTTCAAGGCTTTATGATCAGAAAATATGCTTAGTACAACTTCGATTTTTTTGAATTCACTGATGTTGTTTTTGTGGCCCAACTTATGGCCAATTCTTGAGAATGATCCATGTACACTGGAGAAAAATGTATACTCTGTCACTTTGGAGTGAAATGTTTTGTAGATGTCTATCATATCCAGGTGCTCTAGTGTTTTGTTTAAGGCCAATATATCTTTATTGTTTCTCTGTTTGGATGACTGATCTAGAACTGTCAGCAGTGTATTGAGGTCTCCAAGTATGATTGTATTTTTGTCAATTTTGGTTTTAAGGTCAATAAGTAGCTGTCTTATATATTTTGGTGCTCCTTGGTTTGGTGCATATATATTAAGAATTGTTATGCCTTCTTGATTCAGTGTCCCCTTAATCATTATGAAATGACTATTTTTGTGTATGAGTACTTTTGCTGCCTTGTAGTCAGCATTATAAGATATAAGTATTGCTATGCCTGCTTTTTTTTTTTTTTTTTTTTTTGGATGTTATTTGCTTGGAGTATTGTTTTTCAGCCTTTCACTTTGAATTTGTTTTTATCCTTGTTGCTTAGATGAGTTTTTTTTTTCATTTTTCTGAAGCTGAAAACAGGGAGAGACAGTCAGACAGACTCCCGCATGCGCCCGACCGGGATCCACCCAGCACGCCCACCAGGGGTGACGCTCTGCCCACCAGGGGGCAATGCTCTGCCCATCCTGGGCGTCGCCATGTTGCGACCAGAGCCACTCTAGCGCCTGAGGCAGAGGCCACAGAGCCATCCCCAGCGCCCGGGCCATCTTTGCTCCAATGGAGCCTTGGCTGCGGGACGGGAAGAGAGAGACAAAGAGGAAGGCGCAGCGGAGGGGTGGAGAAGCAAATGGGCGCTTCTCCTGTGTGCCCTGGCCGGGAATCAAACCCAGGTCCTCCGCATGCTAGGCTGATGCTCCACCACTGAGCCAACCGGCCAGGGCCTAGATGAGTTTCTTGTAGGCAGCATACAGTTGGATTTTCTTTTTTAATCCATTCTGCTACTCTGTGCCTTTTTATTGGTGAGTTTAATCCATTTACATTTAGTGTAATTATTGACACTTGTGAGTTCCCTATTTCCGTTTTATAGATTGCTTTCTGTTAGTTTTGTGTCTTGTTTGATCCTTCTCTTTTTTTTTCTATCTTTTGTTTTTTGTTTGTTTTTATTCCATACATCTTTCCTCTGTTGCTATCCTTTTTAAATCATGTGCCTCTGTGGTGGTTTTTTCAATGGTGGTTACCATTAAGTAATGAAAAGAATTCCTACCCTGTTCATTTTAGTGCATTATCTTGTGAGTACTGTTGCACTCCATTGTCCTTTGCTACTGTTAATCTCCGTCCTCTCCCCTTTTATTTGTTGTTGTTGTCACAGTTTAAATTTGGTTTTATTGTGTTCTTGGTGGAGCTTTTAATTGTAGTTTTGTTCTGTTTTGTTCTTTTTATCTGATTGGAAAACCCCCTTTAGTAATTCCTGGAAAGGGGTTTTCTAATGATAAATTTCCTCATCTTTTCTGTATCTGTGAATGTTTTTATTTCTCCTTTATATTTGAATGATAACTTTGATGGGTATAGTATTCTTGGCTCAAAGTTTCTCTTTCAGGACTTTAAATATTGGGGTCCACTCTCTTCTAGCTTGTAGAGTTTCTGTTGAGAAAACTGATGATATTCTAATGGGACTTCATTTATATGTTGTATTCTTCTTTTCCCTGGCTGCCTTGAGAATTTTTTTTTGTCATTGGTTTGTGCCAATTTCATTATGATGTGCCTTGAAGTAGGTTTGTTGGGGTTAAAAAAACCCCAGAGTTCTCTTTGCTTCTTGAATTTGAGGTTTTAGTTCTTTCCACAGGCTTGTAAAGTTCTCATATATTATTTGTTTGAATATGTTCTCCATTCCATTTTCTCTATCTTCCCCCTCTGATATACCTATTATTCTTATTTTATTCTTTTTGATGCAATCAGACAATTCCTGTAGAGCTTTCTCATTTTTTTAAATTTTTGAGTGTCTCTCTTCTTCTCTCTGTTGTGCCTCAAGTTGCTTGTCTTTTATTTCACTAATCCTACCTTCTATCTGGCCTGTTCTATTAACTAAGCTTTTTACCTTGTTTTTCAGCTTGTGAATTGAGTTTTTCATCTCTGTTTGATTTGTTTTTATACTTTCAGGGTTTTTTTGGTTATATATTCTTTGTGTTCATTGAGTTGTTTTCTGATCTCCCTAAATTTTCTTTCTGTGTTTTCTTGTATATCTCTAAGTATTTTTAGGATTTCTATTTTAAATTCTCTGTCATTTAGCTCCAAGGTTTCCAATATATTAAATTTTTTCTCCATAGATTTTTCTTCATCTATCTGTGCTACCTCTCTGTGTTTTGTATCCATGATATTCAATTTATATTTTCTTAATGGCATCTGAGGGTGGGTTTTTTTGATAATTAATAAAGAATAAAAAGTTATAAAAATAAAAAAGAATTAAAAAAATTATTATTCCCCCCGCTTTTTTCCCTCTCCTTTCCTCTTCTCTCCCTTTTTTCTTGAGAAAATCTTGTGGTGAACTCTGAATTATACTGTGCTAAATAGAACAAAAACTACCTATAATTGAGGGCCTGAATTGTGGAGAAGTGATAAAGGGGCAAAAAATGGGTATGGACCCACAATAAGCAAAAAAAGAAAAAAATTTGGGTCAAGAATAAAATGATTTGCTTTTAGGTGATGGTTGACTAAGATAGGAAAGGAATAAGGTGAAAACAGGAGAAAGGGGTAAAAAATGAAAAATTACTATTTTATTTAGTGGAGTAAGAACTAGATAAAATGGAGAGCCAGGGTTGGGAGCACTGCTAGTGAGTTAAAAAAAGCGAAGCAAAAAAAAACCCCCAAAGCACCACAAAGAAAAATTTGAGTCCCAGATAAAATAATTTTTTCATGATTGAGGATTGAATGAGAGGAAATATAAAAGAGAAAAGGAAAAACTAATGTAGAGGGAGAAAAAAAAGAAAGAGGAAAACACAAAAAGAAGAAAAAAGAATAAGAGAAGAGAGAGTGAGAGAGAGATAAAGTTAAGAGTTTTGAAGTGCAACCATCAAAGAGAGAAAGGAAGAAGAAAGAAAAGATAATGGGAGATGTAACACTTATGTGTAGTGAAGTTCAAGGAGAGGAGAGAGAAATACCAGCAGAGTATTAAATGACCAAATTGGAAGAGGAAGAAAATAATTAAGACAAGATGATAAGAGATACAAATGAACAAATATAATAAAATGGGATAGGTTATAAAGTCTGTGGTTTATTCTTGATTTTGAGAAGTTGTCTTCTTGCTCTTTTTTTTTTTCTCCCTCTTCCTGATCAGTGACTCTGTACCCCGTGTTCTGCCCCTGTGGCACATTTAGGTAGAGGTTTGCAGTTGATAAGTCTCTATGGTGATGTCATATATTGGGTTTCAGTCTTGTTGGTATTCAAGCCTCATTAGCATTTGCAGGCTCCACCAATGAGAGAGTTTGTGTTCACGAAGCCTCTTTCCTAGTGTTTCCTTCCTGAATTAGTAGCCTGGTGATTCAGCTATGGGGTTGCTGCTGCCTCTGCCTGACGAGTAAGAGGTTCAAAGAGCTGGCAAATCCCCACTCTATTCCCACTCAGCACAGGGATCTGGGTAAGGCTCAATCAGTCAGAGCCCCTAGCATAATCAGGCGGGGCTTCGGCCCACACAAAGACCTCTGACTCTGCTCCTCTGTCTGGGAACACGGGCCCCCAATCCTGGGGGAATCTCTTGCCCACTATCTGTGCTGCCCAACCAGGATATCTGGCCAGCCGCCTCTCACTCTCGGTGAAGTGCCTACCTGCACGGAAATGTTCAAGCGTAGGGAATTTTGCTCCCACTCACTCCCTGCACGCTGCTTTTTGGTGCACAGGGGCAACCTCAAGAGTCCAATTTTGGCCCAAAGAAAGGCTCTCTGTCTGGTAAAATGGCACCCACTCCCATGGGAATCTCTCGCCCACTCTCCACGCTCGCTTACCAGGATATCAGGCTGGCAGCCTCTCACTCCGAGTGAGGTACCCCACCCACATGAAAAAGTTTGAGTATAGGAAATTTTGCTCCCACTCCCTCCCCATGCGATGCTTTTTGGGGCATAGGGCCAACCTCAAGATTCTGGTTTCAGCCCACACAGAGGCCTCTGACTCTGCCCCTCTGTCCAGTAACATGGGTGCCCACTCCCAGGGCTCTAGGAGGAATCTCTTGCCCATTATCTGCATGCACTGATCAGGATATCGGGGTGGGTGGCTGTCCCAAGTGCCTTTCTTTGTCTGGATTTGGCACAAATGTTAGCTTGTGTTGACTGGGTTGCCACAAGCACAAGTTTTCCTCTGTTTGGATGTCTGTGCCACAGCCTGGTTCGAACATTTGTGCCACAGTCTGGTTCTTTTTGCACCCTATGCCCGCCTTAGTTCCTATACTATCAGTTCACAGTGAAAGCAGCTCTTATTTAGGTTAGTGAGGAAGGCAGAGTGTTTCTTTCTCCTTATTTCCTTTGGGGTTGATTATATATTTAGTCAATTTTTCGCTCAATCATACCTTCACATTTAGTGTGGACCTGCTTGAGGCTCCAAGGATAGATTTTTCTGTCTCTGGTTGAAGATATTGTTGAATTTTGGGGGAGATTTATCAGTATCACTCCTTACGGTACCATTTCTCTGACATCACTCACCAATAATGATCTTGATTGCTATGCCATTCTGGTCATAGATTGACAGGAATCCTTATGGTTAGTTACATCGTATAAGCTTACAGTACACAGCTAGTTGTTAAATTTGAGGCTCTGGTGCTGGCTGGCAGTAGTTAGGTCAGAGTTCTCAGCATGGCAAAAGCATGGATAGATGGAGTCAGTTTTGTTCAAACTGACATATATATGGGCATTATTCTAGCTTCCATACATAGTTCATAAATTTACTTTGTTATGAGTGGGCATTAAGGTTGTTTCCAATATTCTGCAATTATGAACACAAACAATGCTGCAAGGAATACTGTGTGCATGTGTATTTTCCTGCTGATGGAAGTGTATTTTCAGGAAAGATTACTGGAAGTGGGCTTTGCTGGGTCAAGAGGGAAGTGCACATGGAGCTTTGCCAAAATTCCCTCTAAAAAGGCTGTCCCAGTTTGCATTCTGACCAGTAACATGTGAGAATGTCTGTTTCTCAAAGCCTTGCCAACTGACTTTGTTGTCATACCTTATAGTTTTTACTAGATTAAAAGGTGAAACAGTCTCTTCTATTGTTTTAATTTGCATATCTCTGATTATGAATTGAACATTATTTTCATATGTTCAAAACAATTTTTATAGTTTTGAAGAATTGTCTATTTATATCTTTTTCATTTTCTATTTTTCTATTGGGTTTTTCAATATTCATTTTTTAGTTTTTAGTTTTTTTCATTTCTTAGTTTTTAATAGTCTTCATATATTGCAAATATTTTCTGCTAGTCAGCCGGCTGTCATTTAACTTTGTGATGATGTTTTCTGCCATGCAATTTTTAAGACATTTTTGCTTCTAGCTGTTCAGTAACCATTACAGAAAGTATTTTTCTACATTAGGATTAAAGAGGAATTTAACTGTTTTCTTCTAGTAGTTGTATCATTTGTCTATCTTTTACATTTAGATCCTAATCCATTTTGAGTAAATATGATACCTACACATCTAATTTTTCTTTTTTCCAAATGGCTATGCAATTGTTCTTACATTATTTATTTTGAATCCCAACCCCTCAGAAAACCATTCTCCATTTTATAATAGAAGTTAATCTCTAGCTTCCCATTTAAGATCTTTTGTTTGTCCTACTGTTTATTTCTGCTTTGACCAATCATTAGTTCTATGTTCTATTCCTATTTCATGTTCCCTACTGAATCTTATCTCCTGAAGGCAAACACTATCGACCTGACCTTTGTATTTCTTCAATGCTTAGCATGTCATGGGCTAATTATAGTTGCAGAATGCTAAAATTGTTAAATTGAATTATTAAGAAAAATTTAATTCACTTAGGAAAGTAGGGAAATATCTAACACATCTGAGGAAAAAAATGTCAAAATTATTTAGAGAAAACCAAATACTGCATTTGAAGAGGAAAAGTTTAGTATCTGGAATATTCACTTCTGTAAGCCACCTCATTTTCTGCTAATGAGATGTAAGTAGGTTTTCTTATGACTAGCAGAGACTGTTGACCTTCAAAATATGAATATTAAGGGAAATGGTGACTTAAAGGGTTAAAATAAAAGAAAAATGATGAGTCAAACTAAGAAAAAGAACATTTCCCCAAAGTGAGGTCTATTAGTCTACTGGACAGTTTCCCAGGGTTATCACAGAAGCCTGAAAACGAAGCAGGTAATAATGTAACAGAAAAAATGTTTTTTCATTGTCAGGGGAGATAGACTAGATGAATTTAATTGGAGTTTTCTGACTCCCATTTTTAGGTCTCTAAGAATAACAGCACCACAGATGAAGGTGTGCTTTGGAGTCTGTTCATTATTTAAAAATAAAATAAAATTGTTACTGCCTCTGGTAAAAAAAAAAAAAATACACCTAAAATTCATCTTACAGAAATAGTGAGCAAAAGGTACAAAGTAAAACAATATAATTCTCCTCTACTAATGTTTGTCATGGAAAATATTTTATTAGGTGTATTTTTATAACCTATCAAGGCTATTTCCTAATTAAACTGCTTCAAAGCCTGCAAACCTTTTTCCATTATAAATTTAGGACTCAAAACACTAATAAATTGGTCCTTAATATATAGTACCTTTCTATCTGTGAACCTCCAAGGACTTTAAAATATTAGTGTAGTAGTTCATTGTCATAAAAGAAGGCCTCACAGGCCTTAGGGGAGATTGCATAGTTCGCTCTTAGTCACACAGTGAGATGCTAGGTGAACATATGTTTAAAAATATGGTTCTTATCACTTTGCCTGTCCTATGTACATTTTTTTTCTCTTTGAGAGAGAAAGAGAGAGAGAAGGACAGATGGACAGGAAGGGAGAAAGTTGAGAAGCATCAATTTTTTTTTCCGAAGTTAGAAGAGGCGAGGCAGTCAGACAGACTCCCACATGCACCCAACCTGGATCCACCCACCATGCCCACCAGAGTGCAATGCTCTGCCAGTCTGGGGCCTGCTCCCCTGCAGCTGGAGCCATTCTAGCACCTGAGGCAGAGGCCAAGGGGCCATCCTCAGCGCCCGGGCCAACTTTGCTCCAGTGGAGCATTGGCTGCACAAGGGGAAAAGTGAGATAGAGAGGAAGGAGAGAGGGTAGAGTGGAGAAGAAGATGGGCACCTCTCCTGTGTGCCCTGACCAGGAATCAAACCCAGGACTTCCATATGCTCGGCTGATGCTCCACCGCTAAGCCACCTGGCCAGGGCCAAGAAACATCAATTTGAAATGTCATTACTTTAGTTGTTCATTGTTTGCTTTTCATATGTGCCTTGACTCGGGGGCTCAAACTGAGAGGTGACCCCTTGCTGAAGCCTGAGACCATGGTATCATGTTGGTAATCCCATGCTCATGTGGTGACTTCACATTCAAACTGGATGAGCCTGTGCTCAAGGTGATGACCTCAGGGTTTCAAACCTGGGTCCTCAGGGTCCCAGGTTTATGCTCTATCCACTGTGCCACCAGGCACAAATTCTTAAATGCTGAAATAGAAACTCCTTGTACTGGTTCTCAGGCGTGATTTAAAAAGGCAGGTGATGCAAGCTCTAGATCACATGGTCAGAAAAGTACAGCACCTTTTCCATCTACAGGCAACTGATTATTATTTTTTTTAGTAAAATCCATTTTTATTTTTATTTTTTAATTGAATTTTATTGGAGTGACACTGATTAACATAATTTTACAGGTTTCAGGTACTCAATTCTATAACCTATGTCTTTATACCATATTGTGTATTTATCCCAGCCCAAGTCAGGTCTTTGCACATCGCCACTTATCTCATCCCCTTATACTTATCTCCCCCAACCTCCCACCCCCAACAGTCACCACACTATTTTCAGGCACTGATTTGAATGGAGCAGTACTCTTGAGTGATAGCGATCTCATTGATTGCATAAGAGATGAGTTCAGGTAGCTAAGGACAGACCAGTGAGGTTTTGACCTTCCCTTTAGTCATATTGTACTGCCTTTTTTAAAATTTTTACTTTTAAAGACTTGAGAGGCAGACTACCTCCATTCCTATACACCAATTATTTCTTGAGTGAGAAACAAACTAAGTCCCCATGAGTCATTCTTTCTATCATTAATATTTCAGAAATTCCACAGAATAAAAATTATTTATTTTTTACATTCCACCCTTAATATTATTTTACTTACCAGATTAATGTAGACCCTTAAAGAACTTTACACAATGTTCATCATTTAAAACCATCACCTAATGAAGAAGACACTATGGCATACAAGGTTAATGTCTCTGCACTGTGCATACCTTGGGTGATCAGCAATGGCATCTATGTAATAAGTGAGTTTTCATAAACAGGGAAGAAAAATAAAAGGTCAGCACTGGAGTTGTAAGATAGATAAGATAAACAGTAGTCCTGGTCTTCTAGAATAGTGGTTTCTAAAACTGTGCTGACCATCAAATGAGTACAATATTGTTTGGAATGTGTTTCTAAAATTGTTTACTTATAAAATATCAGAATATTCTGATGTATGAATATAAAACCTCCATAACAAAAATTTTTAAAGAGTGAAATGTTAAAAACATAATTTTTTTTGCAACATTAATGGATTGCGCTGAGTACCCTATGAGGTCTATACACCCATTCTGGAGACCACCAGGGAGAATATCACAGACCAAGGAAGACAACTATACAAATAGTGACCAATAACAAAAGTATTAGCACTACAATGGACAAATGCAGACTCCTATGGAGGGGCAGAGCAGGTTAAATCTAATGTGGCCTTGAAGAAGAACAAAGAAACTAGAGCTGTTTTAAAGGATGAAAATACATTTAGGAAGCATAGAAGGTGGCTATTCTAGGAAGAAATGGACAAAGATACCAGAGAAAACTTGTTTGGGGAACTATTGTGTTTGATAAAGAACTCTAAGTTTGGAGGCTTAGAGACCTGGTGGGGATAGGGACACTGGGCATTACAAAGTGAGACTGGAGGGGCAGCCAAAAGTAGACAATAAAATGTCCTCTGTGCTAAGTAAACTTTGGTTTCCATCATTCTGTAAAACAGGAGTTAAAAGCAAAAGCTTTCAGCTGGCAACAGGTGCTTTCTTAAGGCAAAGTTAGATCTGTCTGAAGACATTCAAATAGGGGAAAGGAGGAAGGTAGGAAAGGAGGAAAGAAGAGAGGAGAAAAAAACCCCTGTGTAAGCCAAACACAACGTCCAAAATGTAGTCATGTCTCTGGGTTCGGGGCCATAGAGACCTACACAAGTTCTTCTAGTAAGGCAAAGTCAAGTGATACTCAGGTTCAGATTCTGAAGAGGCCATTCCAGCAGGAGTGTGAAGGCTACAGTAGGTGAGGGGAACCTGGAAGCAAGAAGGTCAAGTCTCTGTTGTACTAGATGGGACCAGCTGCCAATTTGGAGAGGCTCAGTTTACAATACAAGGGCCGTTATTCAAAAAGCAGAAAAACAGTTTCATTAAAGGTACTAAAATAGAAGACTTCCTCCTTTCTTTACAGTCTCTCTCTCTCTCTCTCTCTCTCTCTCTCTCTCTCTCTCTCTCTCTCTCTCTGCTGTGGTGTGTTTAATTTGCTATTTAATGTCATGTTCTCTTGGGCACAGTGGAAGTGCAGACCTTTCCACCAGGGCCCCACAGCCTATGACTCAGGATGGGTGTGGCCTGTGGGCTGCCAGGCTGCCTTTCCCAGCCACCAAATCTACCTGCCATGCCCTGGCCTGGGACAAGGAAGTGGGGACAGGCTTTCCCCTTTCCACAGCTGTCACTGCAACTCACTAGGTACCTGCTGGGGATGGGCAAGAGGCCTACCCCAACTGAGCTGTGGCATCTGGTCACCTGCCAGACATCAGTGAAGCTGACAGGCAGAGACCATGAGGGCCCTGCCAAACCTTTCTCCTGAGATGAAACACCACAGAATGCACAGTTCAACCCATATTTTTCTTATGTTTGTGCACAGGCCCCCACCAGGGTCAGAAAGTGACAGGTGTGGCTGGGTATGGCAGAGAAGGATGAGGCTGGCTGGGTTTCCAGGGGTGAGGTGTGGACAGTGTAGACTCCATCCCAGGAAGGCAGCGGGAGGTGGGGCTGTGCTTTGGTTCCAAGTCCTTGCGCATGCTTGTTGTCTCATGGGCTTCGCCAACAAAACAGAAATCCAAAGGTGACTCATTAAGAATTTTGAGATGGCAGCCACAGAGAATTAAACTCTTAAGAGGAAGAAAATAACAGTCTGATAATTGAGGTCTCTAAGTGGCAGCTGGGCTGGGATGGATGAATTTGAAGAGAGACAAAGATTTGATGACAGAATTTGGGAAAAAGGAGAAGAGGATACTATGGTTCTTAGGTTTTTGGCTCTGGGGACTGAAGAAATTTGTAGTACTACAAAGTTAGAAGTTCAGAAAAAAAGAGTTTTGGGGAAAATGCAAGTGAATACAGTTTGGGGTGAGCTGAATTTAAATTACTATGGGACATCAGAACTAAGTGTGAGTACACTACAGAGGACTGTTTAGAAGAAGATTCTCCAAAACAACATTGCTTTCTCTTTCCTGATGTGTTGATCATTAATTTTACTCCTAGACAATAATAAAAAGATCTTTCTAATGTGAAAATCTCAGCATTCTCCCATTAAACCAGCTCACATATAAAACATCATATAAGAATACAGAGTCAGAGGTGGACTATATACACAATTAAAAGGTCAAACAGTTTATTTAATAGACACAAACTTATGAGAGAGATTATAAAATATACAAGATATGAATGAGTTCAGATGAGAAAATTTGCAAAAGTTAAAAAATACCCCATATATGGACACTTGGGCTGTTTCCAGATCTTTGCTATTGTGAACAATGCTGCCATAAACATGGGGGTACATTTCTCCTTTTGGAACAGTGCTATGGTGTTCTTAGGGTATATTCCTAAAAGCGGGATAGCTGGGTCAAAAGGCAGTTTAATTTTTAATTATTTGAGGAATCTCCATACTGTTTTCTACAGTGGCTGCACCAGTCTGCATTCCCACCAGCAGTACAGGAGGGTTCCCTTTTCTCCACATTTTTGCCAATTGTCTGTCAGTGGACAAGTGGATTAAAAAGCTTTGGTATGCCTGACCTGTGGTGGCGCAGTGGATAAAGAGTCGACCTGGAAATGCTGAGATCGCTGGTTCAAACCCTGGGCTTGCGTGGTCAAGGCACATATGGGAGTTGGTGCTTCCAGCTCCTCCCCCCTTCTCTCTCTCTGTCTCTCCTCTCTCTCTGTCTCTCTCTGTCTCTCCCTCTCCTCTCTAAAAATAAATAAATAAAAATAAAAAAAAGAAAAAGTAAAAAAAAAACTTTGGTACATATACACTATGGAATACTACTCAGCTATAAGAAATGATGACATCAAATCATTTACAATAACATGAATGAACCTTGATAACATTATACTGAGTGAAATAAGTAAATCAGAAAAAACTAAGAACTATGTGATTCCATACATAAATGGGACATAAAAATGAGACTCAGAGACATGGATAAGAATGTGATGGTAACCCCGGTGGGGGGGGGGGAGGAGAGGTAAAGGGTGGGGGGGAGGGGAGGGGCACAAAGAAAACGAGATAGAAGGTGACAGAATACAATTTGACATTGGGTGAGCGGTATGCAACACAATCAAATGTCAAAACAATCTGGAGATATTTTATCTGAACATATGCACCCTGATTTAATGTGATTTAATGTCACCCCATTAAAATTAATTAAAAAAGTAAATAATTTATAGAAATAAAAAATACCCCATATAAATGACAGTCATAATTTGCCTCTTTTCTTTTAAAACCAAATGTCATGCTTTCTATGTCTATATGCTTGAGTGAAAGTGTAAGGAACTATCTTCCTTATAACAGGCAAAATTATGGTAGTTCACATAAAAATGCAAATATGCAAAATATCACTAATGAGCACTTAAAATTATAGAAAATAAGAAGCCACTATATAATAAAATTCATATTATTGTCTTTTTTCCTCCACAAATACATTTTATGTAACCCAATATATCCAAAATATTACCATTTCAAGTTGTAATCAAGATTACACATCCCATCAAAATCCCCCTTTTAAAGCATACAATTTAGGGGTTGTTGCATATTCAAAAAGTTGCATAACCACCACCACAGTCTAATTTCAGAACATTTTATCACTTCAAAAGACATCCTGTACCTATTAGCAGTCACATGCCATTTCAACCCCTAGCAACATTAATCTATTTCTTCTATGGATTTGTCTATTCTGAACATTTTATATAAATAGAATCATACAATATACCTATGGCCCATTGTGTCTGACTTCACTCATTTAGCATAATGTTTTCAAGATTCATCCATGTGGTAGCATGAGTAGCAGTACTTTATTCTTTTTATGGTGGAATAATACTCCATTGTATGGACAGACAACACTTGGTATAGCTGATGAATATTTGTGTTGTGTCTACTTTTGGGCTATTACAACATTCATGTACAGGATTTTGTATGCACACGTTTTCAATTTTCAAATAGAATTGCTAGGTCATGTGGTAACTCTATGTTTAACCTTTGAGGGATTGAAAATTGTTTCCCCAAATGTCTGCACCACTTTACACTCCTTCCAGCAAGATATGAGGGTCCCAATTTCCCCAAATCCTCACCTGCACTTATTATTGTCTCTTTTTGATTATAGCCATCCTAGTGTGTACAAAGTAATATCGCACTATGACTTTGATTTGCATTTCCCTAATGACTCATGATGTCGATCACCTTTTCATATATCTATTGGCCATTTGCATATCTTCTTTAAAGAAATGTCTATTCAAATCCTTTTGGGGCCTTTTCTTTTAATAGCCACTCAATGGTCTGACAAAAAATTATAGTAATATCTTAATTATATAATTTGAAATGAAGTTCATTTAAAATAAAATTAGCAGATGATTAATATAAAATAAATAAATCATTTAAAATCCAGTGGTGTGGTACTGGCTCTGGCAATAGAATGAAAGGGACCTCGGTGGCCTTAGCAGTGACCAGCAATGCCTGTATCTTGCCGAGCACCAGAATAGCTGAGAAGTACAAAACTGCCTTTCTGAACAGCTAATCCTAGCAAAATCAAGATGTTGGCAAGGGTTCCCTTCTATCTCTCTAGCTTCCCAACTTCTATGCAAGAGAAAAGGATCTGATACCAGTTATACATAGTGGCTAATTATATGCTTCCTTAAGCAGGCATTATGCCTTCATAACGTTTACTTATGAGTGTGAAATGAAAGTTGTTAAGCCTCTGTTTAATGGTAGAGCAGAAAACAAATATCCGTGCTTTGAGGCAGAGGGACTTAGCGTACACTCCCCATAGGAGTGAGCTGTGAGTCCTTCCCATCTTCTCTCCCAGACAGCCCTGTCTGCTGGGTGGGGTGGGTTGGACCTGCCACTAGCTAGCACTGTGGCAAACTTATTTCTAGGACTGCCCACAGATTGAGGGAGTGTCCATCATACTCTGAATGTTTCAAGTTTAGAATCATGGCACCAATCATTGCCACTCCTGCTCCCTTTTCCTCCAGGTATTTGTCATTTCCCTCTATCCCCATTAAGGAATCACAATGAATCTTACTTCTTTTTCCTCTGCTCCAAATTTTACATTTCTAGGATATTTATCATAAAGAGGTTTTAAAATTACACCCTTTCTGATTATGAAATGATTTAAAGAGATAGTTAATATTTAATATCTTCAGGCTATAATTTTTCTTTTCTGATATTCCTGTGTTTATTACATTATTTTTACCTCTGATAGTAATATTTTGATAGACATTTAATATGAATATATTCATATATTATATATTCATACATATATGAATATAAATATATCCTTTATTAAAGGAGGTATCAGCAGGATGATCCTATTATGGATTTTAAGTTCATGTGGATAGTCAGTAAAGAGAAGAAAGAAAAATGGATATAGACTATTAAGCAGTAGAGGATAGAAATTCAAGGGTCCTAGAATATAATAGCAATGAGAATACAAAACCTGAAATCATTAAGTAGCTTGAATGCTATGAATTCAAAAGAATTATTTTGAGGATGACGTCAGAGTAATGGCATGGTAGGAAGCAATACCGATAAATCTCCCCCAAAACTCAACAAGATTTTCAACCAGAAACAGAAAAATCTATCCTTGGAGCCTCCAGATGTTCTGCAATACACCCAAAGATATGGTTGAATGAAAAATTGGCTAAATATATAATCAAACCCAGAAGGAAATAGGGAGTAAGAAATGCTCCGCCTTCATCACTAACCTAAATAGGGCTGCTTTCACTGGGAACTGAGAGTATAGAAACTGAGGCAGGCAAAGGGGGTGAATAGATCCAGGCTGGGGCACAAATGGCCAAACCAGGCTGTGGCACAGAGATCCAAGCTGAGGAAAAACTGTGACTGTGGCAACCCAGGCAATACAAACTAACACTCGTGCCAAACCCAGATAAAAAAAGACAAGTGGGGCAGCCATTCACCCGATCTCCTGGTCGGCATGTGCAGATAGTGGGCAAGAGATTCCTTTGAAAGCCCCGAGAGTGGGCGCCCATGTTATCCCACAGAGCGGCAGAGTCAGAGGCATTTGTGTGGTCCAAAAGCGGAATCTCTGGGCCGCCCCAGCACCCTGAAAAATCCACGCACGGGGAAGGAGCAAAAGCCAATTTCAATGCTGAAACTTTTCCATGTGGGTGGGGGTTTCACTCAGAGGGTGAGACTGCTGGCCTGATATCCTGGTGGGTGTGTACAGAGAGTGGACAAGAGATTCTTCTGAGCACCTCAGGAGTGGGCGCCTGTGCTATCCCACAGAGGGGCAGAGTCAGGGGCCTTTGTGTGGGCCAAAACCGGAATCTCCAGTCTGCCCCAGCGCCCTGAAAAATCTTCACATGGGGAGGGAGCGAGAGCCAATTACAACACTAGAACTTTTCCATGCAGGTGGGGGTTTCACTCGGAGTGTGAGACTGCTGGCCTGATATCCTGGTCGGCCCACTCAGAGAGTGGGCAAGAGATTCCTCCGAGTGCCTCAGGAGTGGGCGCATGAACACCCACCTATGTTACCGGACATAGTGGCAGAGTCAAATGTCTCTGTGTGAGCAGAAGCCCCACCTGATTATGCTAGCAGCTCTAACTGACTGAGCCTTACCCAGAGCCCTGTGCTGAGTGGGAATAGAGTGGGGAGTTGTCAGCTCTTTGAGCTTCTTACTCTCCAGGCAGAGGCAGCAGCAACACTATAGGTGGATTATCAGTCTAATAATTGAGGAAGGAAAGACTAGGAGAGAGGCTCCAGGAACATGGACTCTCTCACTGTCAGAGCCTACAAATGCTATTGAGCCTCGACTGCCAATGAGACTGAAGTCCAATACATGACATCACCATAGAGACTTATCAACTGCAAACCTCTACCTGATTTTGCCACAGGGGCAGAACCTGGGGTACAGAGTTACCGACCAGGAAGAGGGAGAGAAAAGAAAAAGCAAGAAGATAATCTCTCAAAATCAAGAATAATCCACAGACTTTATAACCATTTTATTATATTTGTTTGTTTGTTTCTCTTATCTTCATTCTTGATTTTTTTTCTTGATTTTTCAACCTCCAATTTGGTCGTTTAATTCTCTGCTGGTCTTACTCTCTCCTCTCCTTGAACTACACTACCCATAAGTGTTACATCTCCTATTATCTTTTCTTTCCTCTTTCTTTCTCTCTATGAGGGTTGCACTCCAAAACCCTTAACTCTCTCTCTTTCTCTCTCTACTCTTTTTTCTTTTTTCTTCTTTTAGTGGTTCTCTCTTTTTTTTTCCGTTCTTTCTTTTCACCCTCTAAATTAGTTTCTTCCTTTCTCCTTTACATCTGCTCTCATTCAATCCTCAACGATGAACAAATTATCTTATCTGGGACTCAAACTTATGTTTGTGGCATTTTGAGGATTTTTTTATTTCACTTTTTGAATTCACTAGCAGTGCTCCCATCCCTGGCTCTCCATTTTATCTAGTTCTTGTTCCACTAAATACAATAGTAATTTTTTAATTTTCCCCCCATATTCCTGTTTCCCTCTTATTCCTCTCATCATATCTCTTAGTCAACCAACAACTAAAAGCAAATCATTTTATTCTTGACCCAAAATTTTTCCTTATTTGCTTTTTGTGGGTCCATACCCCCCTTTTTTGCCCTTTTATTACTTCTCCCCAATTCAGGCCCTCCATTACAAGCATTGTTTGTTCTATTTAGTACAATATAATTCACAATTCACCACAAGATTTTCTCAAGAAAGAGGGGAGAAAAGAAGAAAGGAAAAAAAGGAGGGGGGAATAATTTCCTTTTTTAAAAAAATATTTATTTTATTTTATTTTTCGTTTTTTATTTTTTAATTTTTAAAAAAAAACTTCTATTTTTTATTTTTATGTTTTCACGTTTTATTGTTTATTAATTCTCATTAATACTATCAGCAAAACCACCCTCAAATGCCATTAAGGAAGAGAAAATCGAATATCATGGATACAAAAAAAAGAGAAGTAACACAGATAGATGAGAAAAATCTATGGAGAAAAAATTTAATATATTGGAAACCTTGGAGTTAAATGACAGAGAATTTAAAATAGAAATCCTAAAAATACTCAGAGATATACAAGAAAACACAGGAAGGAAATTTAGAAAGCTCAGAAAACAACTCAATGAACACAAAACTATAAAAACAAATCAAACAGAGGTGAAAAACTCAATTCACGGGATGAAAAACGAGGTAACAAGCTGAGCTAATAGAACAGGCCAGATAAAAGGTAGGATTAGTGAAATAGAAGACAAGCAACTTGAGGCACAACAGAGAGAAGAAGAAAGAGACTCAAAAATTAAAAAAAATGAGATACCCCTACAGGAATTATCTGACTCCATCAAAAAGAATAATATAAGAATAATAGGTATATCAGAGGGAGAAGAGAGAGAAAATGGAATGGAGAACATAAATAAATAACAGATGAGAACTTCCCAAGCCTGTGGAAAGAACTAAAGCCTCAAATTCAAGAAGCAAACAGAACTCCGAGTTTTCTTAACCCCAACAAACCTACTCCAATGCACATCATAATGAAATTGGCACAAACCAACAGCAAAGAAAAAAATTCTCAAGGCAGCCAGGGAAAAAAATAATACAACATATAAAGAAGGCCCATTAGATTATCATCCAATTACTCAACAGAAACACTACAAGCTAGAAGAGAGTGGACCCCAATATTTAAAGTCCTGAAAGAGAGGAACTTTCAGCCACGAATACTATACCAGGCCTGACCTGTGGTGGGGCAGTGGATAAAGCGTCGACCTGGAAATGCTGAGGTCGCCGGTTCGAAACCCTGGGCTTGCCTGGTCAAGGCACATATGGGAGTTGATGCTTCCAGCTCCTCCCCACCTTCTCTCTTTCTGTCTCTCTCTCTGTCTCTCTCTCTTCCTTTCTCTCTCCTCTCTAAAATGAATAAAATTTAAAAATTAAAAAAAAAAATTTAAAAAAAAAGAATACTATACCCATCAAAGCTATCCTTCAAATATGAAGGAGAAATAAAAACATTCACAGATACAGAAAAGATGAGGGAATTTATCATAAAAAAAAACCCACTCTAGGAATTACTAAAGCGGGTTCTCTAATCAGATACAAAGAACAACAACAACAACAACAAAAAACAAAGCCACAAGTAAAAGCGCCAAGAAGAACACAATAAAACCAAATTTAAACTGTGACAACAACAACAAAAAAAGGGGTGGGACAGGATGGAAAGTACCAGTAGCAAATAATGATAGAGTGCAAAGTACTCACAAAATGCTGCACTACAATGAACAGGGTAGGAATCCTTTTCATCACTTAATGGTAACTACCATTGAAAAAACCACCAGAGAAGCACATGATTTATAAAAGATAGCAACAGAGGAAAGATGTATGGAATACAACCAAATAAAAACAAAAGATAGAAAAAAGAGAAGGATCAAACAAGGCACGAAACTAACAGAAAGCAATCTATAAAATGGCAATAGGGAACTCACAAGTGTCAATAATTACACTAAATATAAACGGATTAAACTCACCAATAAAAAGGCACAGAGTAGCAGAATGGATTAAAAAAGAAAATCCAACTGTATGCTGTCTACTGTATGTTGGCCTTTCTATATGCCAACAATGAAACATTTGAGAATGAACTCAAAAGAATAATCCCCTTCACGATTGCAACAACAACAACAAAAAATACCTAGGAATAAACATAACAAAGAATGTAAAGGACTTATATAATGAAAACTATAAACCATTGTTAAGGGAAATCGAAAAAGATATAATGAGATGGAAGAATATACCTTGTTCTTGGTTAGGAAGAATAAATATAATCAAGATGGCCATATTACCCAAAGCAATATACAAATTTAATGCAATTCCCATCAAAATTCCAATGACATTTTTTAAAGAAATGGAGCAAAAAATCATCAGATTTATATGGAACTATAAAAAACCCTGAATAGGCCCTGGCCAGTTGGCTCAGTGGTATAGCGTCAGCCTGGCGTGTAGAAGTCTCTGGTTTGATTCCCAACCAGGGCACACGGGAGAAGTGCCCATTTTCTTCTCCATCCCTCCCTCTCCCCTTCTTCTATGTCTCTCTCTTCCCCTCCCACAGCTGAGGCTCCATTGGAGCAAAGATGCCCCGGGCGCTGCAAATGGCTCCTTGGCCTCTGCCCCAGGCGCTAAAGTGGCTCTGGTCCCGGCAGAGTGACGCCCTGGAGGGGCAGAGCATTGCCCCCTGGTGGGCAGAGCATCACTCCCTGGTGGGTGTGCCACGTGAATCCCGGTCGGGCACATGTGGGAGTCTGTCTGACTGTCTCTCCCATTTCTAGCTTCAGAAAAATACAAAAAAAAAAAAAAAAAAAAAAAAAAAACCTGAATAGCCAAAGCAATCCTAAAGAAAAAGAATGAAGCTGGGGGCATTACAATACCTAACTTCAAACTATATTATAGGGCCATGATAATTAAAACAGCATAGTATGGGCAGAAAAATAGGCACTCAGACCAATGGAACAGAATAGAAAGCCCAGAAATAAAACCACATATATATAGTCAAATAATTTTTGATAAAGGGGCCAACAACACACAATAGAGAAAAGAATGTCTCTTCAACAAGTGGTGCTGGGAGAACTGGAAAGCCACTTGCAAAAGAATGTCTGTCCCCCTGTACTAAAATTAACTCAAAACGGATCAAAGATCTAAACATAAGACCTGAAACAATAAAGTACATAGAAGAAGACATAGGTACTAAACTCATGGACCTGGGCTTTAAAGAGCATTTTATAAATTTGACTCCAAAGGCAAGAGAAGTGAGGCAAAAATTAATGAATGGGACTACATCAGACTAAGAAGTTTTTGCCCAGCAAGAGAAACTGATAACAAAATAAACAGACAGCCAAGTAAATGGGAAATGATATTTTCAAACAACTGCTCAGATAAGGGCCTAATATCCAAAATATATAAAGAACTAATAAAATTCAGCAACAAACAAACAATCCAATAAAAAAATGGGAAGAAGATATAAATAGACACTTCTCCCAGGAAGAAATACAAATGGCCAACAGATATATGAAAAGATGTTCATCTTCATTAGTTATTAGAGAAATGCAAATCAAAACTGCAATGAGATACCACCTCACACCTGTTAGATTAGCTATTATCAACAAGACATGTAATAGCAAATGTTGGAGAGGCTGTGGAGAAAAAGGAACCCTCATTCACTGTTGTTGGGAATGTAAAGTAGTACAACCATTATGGAAGAAAGTATGGTAGTTCCTCAAAAAACTGAAAATAGAACTACCTTATGACCCAGCAATCCCTCTACTGGGTATATACCCACAAAATTCAGAAACTTTGATACATAAAGACACATGCAGCCCCATGTTCATTGCAGCATTGTTCACAGTGGCCAAGACATGGAAACAACCAAAAAGCCCGTCAATAGATGACTGAATAAAGAAGATGTGGCACATATACACTATGGAATACTACTCAGCCATAAGAAATGATGACATTGGATCATTTACAGCAAAATGGTGGGAGCTTGATAACATTATACAAAGTGAAATAAGTAAATCAGAAAAAAACAGGAACTGCATTATTCCATACGTAGGTGGGACATAAAAGTGAGACTAAGAGACATTGATAAGAGTGGGTGGTTACAGGGGAGGGGGGAGAGGGAGAGGGAAAGGGAAGGGGGAGGGGCACAAAGAAAACTAGATAGAAGGTGACAGAGGACAATCTGACTTTGGGTGATCGGTATGCAACATAATTGAACGACAAGATAACCTGGACATGTTTTCTTTGAATATATGTATCCTGATTTATTGATGTCACCCATTAAAAAATAACATTATTTAAAATAAAACAAAGAAAAAAACAAAAGAACTCTTTCATTCCTGAGACTGAGATTCTCAGACTGGTCAGAGGTTACACCATGCCACAACAAAGCCAATGTTTTGTAAATACAGACTGGTTCTATGAAGTGACAGTGGCAAATACTTAAGATGAAAAACTAATAGGCAACACAGCGATCTGTTTGTGAGCAACATCAGGCCAGTGAGAAAGTCATCAGACTTTAAGGCACAAAAGAAAGCACTGATGTTTATGTGAAAGACATTGACTAAAATGAGTTCCTAATATTTTAACCAATCCTTTAGACAAATAGTTACAAACTCTGGGTGCATGTTAGAATCTTCCAGGAAGTTTTAAAAAAAATAAAGATAATCAGGTTCTAGTCCAGAAATTTTTGTTTAACTGGTCTGAGGTGGAAGCTAGGTATTAGTAATATTTTTGGAGTTCCTTGGGTGATTTTTTAAGGTATAGTTGGAGTTGAAATCCACTGGTTTGGACAATGACCACTGTCTGGTCTTTAAGTGAGCATGAAGCTTTCTGACTCTTTTTTTAATTTGGTAAAACAAAGATCTTATTAAGGATTTTATTGATCTTATTGAGGATTCTATTCAAAACAGAGAACAATATTAACTGTGCCTGAAATCTCAAAACTTGAGAAAGGATGTAACACTTCTTTTTACACAGGGATTTCACTTAGTCTACATTTATTATTCTAAAGCATTACTCTCTTCTGAAAACTATTCAAAGGTTTCATCTTTTTTTTTTAATAAATTTTTATTAATGGTAATGGGATGACATTAATAAATCAGGGTACATATATTCAAAGAAAAGCTGTCTAGGTTATTTTGTCATCAAATTATGTTGCAAACCCCTCGCCCAAAGTCAGATTGTCCTCCGTCACCCTCTATCTAGTTCTCTGTGCCCCTCTCCCTCCCCCTAACTCTCTCCCTTCCTCCCTCCCATGTCCTCCCTCCTCCCCCCACCCTTGGTAACCACCACACTCTTGTCCATGTCTCTTAGTCTCATTTTTATGTTCCACCAATATATGCAATCATGTAGTTCTTGTTTTTTTCTGATTTACTTATTTCACTCCTTATAATGTTATCAAGATCCCACCATTTTGCTGTAAATGATCTGATGTCATCATTTCTTATGGCTGAGTAGTATTCCATAGTGTATATGTGCCACATCTTCTTTATCCAGTCTTCTATTGAAGGGCTTTTTGGTTGTTTCCATGTCTTGGCCACTGTGAACAGTGCTGCAATGAACATGGGGCTACATGTGTCTTCACGTATCAATGTTTCTGAGGTTTTGGGGTATATACCCAGTAGAGGGATTGCTGGGTCATAAGGTAGTTCTATTTGCAGTTTTTTGAGGAACTACCATACTTTCCTCCATAATGGTTGTACTACTTTACATTCCCACCAACAGTGAATGAGGGTTCCTTTTTCTCCACAGCCTCTCCAACATTTGCTATTACCCGTCTTGTTGATAATAGCTAATCTAACAGGAGTGAGGCGGTATCTCATTGTAGTTTTAATTTGCATTTCTCTAATGACTAATGAAGCTGAGCATCTTTTCATATATCTGTTGGCCATTTGTATCTCTTCCTGGGAAAAGTGTCTGTTCATGTCCTCTTCCCATTTTTTTATTGGATTGTTTGTTTGTTTGTTGTTGAGTTTTATGAGTTCTTTGTAAATTTTGGATATTAGGCCCTTATCTGAGCTGTCGTTTGAAAATATCAGTTCTCATATAGTTGGCTGTCTGTTTATTTTGATATCAGTTTCTCTTGCTGAGCAAAAACTTTTAATTCTGATGTAGTCCCATTCATTTATCTTTGCCTTCACTTCTCTTGCCATTGGAGTCAAGTTCATAAAATGTTCTTTAAAACCCAGGTCCATGATTTTAGTAACTATGTCTTCTTCTATGTACTTTATTGTTTCAGGTCTTATATTTAGGTCTATGATCGATTTTGAATTAATTTTAGTACACGGGGGCAGGCTGTAGTCGAGTTTCATTCTTTTGCATGTGGCTTTCCAGTTTTCCCAACACCATTTGTTGAAGAGGCTTTCTTTTCTCCATTGTGTGTTGTTGGCCCCTTTATCAAAGATTATTTGACCATATATATGTGGTTTTATTTCTGGGCTTTCTATTCTGTTCCATTGGTCTGAGTGTCTATTTTTCTGCCAATACCATGCTGTTTTGATTATTGAGGTCCTATAATATAGTTTAAAGTCAGGTATTGTAATGCCCCCAGCTTCATTCTTTTTCCTTAGGATTGTTTTGGCTATTCGAGGTTTTTTATAGTTCCATATAAATCTGATGATTTTTTGTTCCATTTCTTTAAAAAATCTCATAGGGATTTTGATGGGAATTGCATTAAATTTGTATATTGCTTTGGGTAATATGGCCATTTTGATTATATTTATTCTTCCTATCCAAGAACAAGAAATATTTTTCCATCTCATTGTATCTTTTCCGATTTCCCTTAAAAATGCTTTGTAATTTTCATTATATAGGTCCTTTACGTTCTTTGTTATGTTTATTCCTAGGTATTTTATTTTTTTTGTTGCAATCGTGAAGGGGATTATTTTTTTGAGTTTGTTTTCTAATATTTCATTGTTGGCATATAGAAAGGCTATGGACTTTTGTATGTTAATTTTGTATCCTGCGACCTTACTGTATTGGTTTATTGTTTCTAATAATCTTTTTGTGGAGTCCTTCGGGTTTTCGATGTATAGGATCATATCATCAGCAAAAAGTGATAGCTTTACTTCTTCTTTTCCGATATGGATGCCTTTTATTTCTTTGTCTTGTCTGATTGCTCTGGCCAGAACTTCTAGCACCACGTTGAATAAGAGTGGAGAGAGTGGACAACCCTGTCTTGTTCCTGATTTAAGGTAGAAAGTCCTCAGTTTTATGCCGTTTAATAGGATGTTGGCTGATGGTTTATCATATATGGCCTTTATCATGTTGAGATATTGTCCTCATTCTATACCCATTTTGTTGAGAGTCTTAAACATAAAATTGTGTTGTATTTTATCAAAAGCCTTTTCTGCATCTATTGATAAGATCATGTGGTTTTTGTTCTTTGTTTTGTTGATATGGTGTATTACGTTAACCGTTTTGCGTATGTTGAACCATCCTTGAGATTTTGGGATGAATCCCACTTGATCATGATGTATTATTTTTTTAATATGTTGTTGTATTCGGTTTGCCAGTATTTTGTTTAGTATTTTAGCATCGGTATTCATTAGAGATATTGGTCTGTAGTTTTCTTTCTTTGTGCCATCCTTGCCAGGTTTCGGTATGAGGGTTATGTTGGCCTCATAAAATGTGTTTGGAAGTATTGCTTCTTCTTCAATTTTTTGGAAGACTTTGAGTAGAATAGGAACCATGTCTTCTTTGAATGTTTGATAGAATTCACTAGTATAACCGTCTGGGCCTGGACTTTTATTTTTGGGGAGATTTTTAATAGTTTTTTCTATTTCCTCCCTGCTGATTGGTCTGTTTAGGCTTTCTGCTTCTTCATGACTCAGTCTAGGAAGGTTGTATTGTTCTAGGAATTTATCCATTTCTTCTAGATTGTTGTATTTGGTGGCATATAATTTTTCATAGTATTCTACAATAATTCTTTGTATATCTATGATGTCTGTGGTGATCTCTCCTCTTTCATTTTGGATTTTATTTATTTGAGTCCTGTGTCTTTTTTCCTTGGTAAGTCTTGCCAAGGGTTTGTCAATTTTGTTGATCTTTTCAAAGAACCAGCTCCTTGTTTTATTGATTTTTTCTATAGTTTTTCTGTTCTCTATTTCATTTATTTCTGCTCTGATTTTTATTATCTCCTTTCTTCGGCTGGTTTTGGGTTGTCTTTGTTCTTCTTTTTCTAGTTCCTTAAGGTGTGAAGTTAAGTGGTTTACTTCGGCTCTCTCTTGTTTGTTCATATAGGCCTGAAGTGATATGAACTTTCCTCTTATTACTGCTTTTGCTGCATCCCAGAGATTCTGATATGTCGTATTTTCATTTTCATTTGTCTGTATATATCTTTTGATTTCTGCGCTTATTTCTTCTTTGACCCATTCATTTTTTAGAAGTATGTTGTTTAGTTTCCACATTTTTGTGGGTTTTTCCCCCTCTTTTTTGCAGTTGAATTCTAGTTTCAAGGCTTTATGATCAGAAAATATGCTTGGTACAATTTCAATTTTTCTAAATTTCCTGATATTGTCTTTGTGGCCCAACATATGGTCAATTCTTGAGAATGTTCTATGTACACTAGAGAAAAATGTATACTCTGTCGCTTTGGGATGAAGTGTCCTGTAGATGTCTATCATATCCAGGTGTTCTAGTATTTCGTTTAAGGCCACTATATCTTTATTAATTCTCTGTTTGGATGACCGATCTAGAGCCGTCAGCAGTGTATTGAGGTCTCCAAGTATGATTGTATTTTTGTTAGTTTTTGTTTTAAGGTCAATAAGTAGCTGTCTTATATATTTTGGTGCTCCTTGGTTTGGTGCATATATATTAAGGATTGTTATGTCTTCTTGATTCAACTTCCCCTTAATCATTATGAAATGACCATTTTTGTCTCTGAGTACTTTTTCTGTCTTGTAGTCAGCATTATTAGATATGAGTATTGCTACGCCTGCTTTTTTTTGGGTGTTGTTTGCTTGGAGTATTGTTTTCCAGCCTTTCACTTTGAATTTGTTTTTATCCTTGTTGCTTAGATGTGTTTCTTGTAGGCAGCATATAGTTGGATTTTCTTTTTTAATCCATTCTGCTACTCTGTGTCTTTTTATTGGTAAGTTTAATCCTTTTACATTTAGTGTAATTATTGACACTTGTGGGTTCCCTACTGCCATTTTATAAATTGCTTTCTGTTAGTTTTGTATCTAGTTTGATTCTTCTCTTTTGTTTTTCCATCATTTGTTTTTGTTTGTTTGTGTTCCATACTTCTTTCCTCTGTTGCTACCTTTTTTAAGTCAAGTGTTTTTGTGGTGGTTTTTTTAAGGGTGGTTACCATTAGGTAATGAAAAGGGTACCTACCATATTCATTGTAGTACCCTATCTTATAAGTATTTCTGCACTTCATCATCCTTTGCTACTGTTAATCTCCATCCTCTCCCCCCTTTTTTTCCTTTGTTGTCACAGTTTAAGTTTGGTTTTATTGTGTTCTTGGTGGAGCTGTTACTTGTGGTGTTGTTTTCTTTTGTTCTTTGAATCTGGTTGGAAAACCCCCCTTAGTATTTCCTGGAGTGGGGGCTTTCTGTTGATAAATTCTCTCATCTTTTCTGTATTTGTGAATGTTTTTATATCTCCTTCATACTTGAAGGATAGCTTTGATGGGTATAGTATTCTTGGCTGAAAGTTCCTCTCTTTCAGGGCTTTAAATATTGGGGTCCACTCTCTTCTAGCTTGTAGAGTTTCTGCTGAGAAATCTGATGATAATCTAATAGGCCTTCCTTTATATGTTGTACTCTTCTTTTCCCTGGCTGCCTTGAGAATTTTTTCTTTGTCATTGGTTTGTGTCATCTTTATTATGATGTGCCTTGGAGTGGGTTTGTTGGGGTTAAGAAAACTTGGTGTTCTGTTTGCTTCTTGAATTTGAGGCTTTAGTTCCTTCCACAGGCTTAGGGAGTTCTCGTCTATTATTTGTTTGAGTATATTCTCCATTCCATTTTCTTTCTCTTCTCCCTCTGATATACCTATTATTCTTATGTTATTCTTTCTGATGGAGTCAGACAATTCCTGTAGGGCTTTCTCATTTTTATTATTTTTGAGTCTCTTTCTTCTTCTCTCTGTTGTGCCTCAAGTTGTTTGTCTTCTATTTCACTAATCCTATCTTCAATCTGGGCTGTTCTGTTAGCTAAGCTTGTTACCTCGTTTTTCAGCTCGTGAATTGAGTTTTTCATTTCTGTTTGATTTGTTTTTATAGTTTCCATTTCCTTGGTAATATATTCTTTGTGTTCATTGAGTTGTTTTCTGATCTCCCTATATTGCCTTTCTGTGTTTTCTTGTATATCTCTGAGTATTTTTAAGATTTCTATTTTAAATTCTCTGTCATTTAGCTCCAAGGCTTCCAATATGTTAAGTCTTTTCTCCATAGATTTTTCCACATCTATTTGTGTTACCTCTCTTTCTTTTGTATCCATAATATTCGATTTCCAATTTCTTATCGGCATCTGAGGGTGGTCTTATTGATAGCACTAATTAGAATTAATAAAGAGTAAAAAGAAAAAAAAAAGAAAAAAAGGGTAAAACACCCCACAAAAAAAAACAGTAATAATTTATTATTTCCCCCTTTTTTTCTCTCTTCTCTTTCCCTCCTCTCCCCTCCTCAGGGAAATATCGTGCCTATAATGGAGGGCCTGATTTGGGGTGAAGAGTTCAAGGGGCAAAAAAAAGGATGTAGGGGCCTACTAAATGCAAAAAAAAAAAAAAAAGGAAGAAAATCTTAGACAAGCATAAGATGATTTGCTTGTAAGTGATGGTCAACTAAGAGATATAATGAGAGGGATAAGAGGGAACCAGAAAAAAGGACCAAAAAAGAATAATAAAGAAGAAAAAATAAAAATAATAAGTAAAAATCTGTTGTATTAAGTGGAGCAAAGACTAAATACAATAGAGACCTTGGGTTGGGAGGACCCAAAATGCCACAAAAATAAACAAACAAGAGAAAAATAAAATAAAAACAAAAGCAAAAAAGAGAAATAAAGCCAAAAAAAAGCCTTGAGTCCCAAATTAACTAATTTGTTCGTGATTGAGGATTATATGGGAGGAAAGTAAAATGAGAAAAGAAAAAACGAATAGAAAGGAAAAAATAAGAAAAAGAGAAAAACGAAGGAAGAAATAAAATAGGAGGAGAAAAAACCAAAATAAAGCAAGACAAAAAAAAACAAAAACAAAAAAAAACAAATGAGGAGAGAGTGAGAGTTAAGTGTTTTGGAGTATAACCTTAAAGGAGGGTGAGGATGAAGAAGAAAAATAAAATGCAACACTCATGGGTAGTGTAGTTCAAGAAAGGGGAAGCATAAGATGGCCAGAGAACAGAAGGACCGAGGTGGAGGAAATAAAGGCAAAAAGATAGAAGAAACAAACAACAACAACAACAACAAAAAATTAGTGGATCAAGTTGTAAAGTCTGTGGGTTTTTCTTGATTTTGAGAGGTTAACTTCTTCCTTTTTCTTTTCTCTCCCTCTTCCTGGTCGGTGACTCTGTACCCCAGGCTCTGCCCCTGTGTCACTCTTAGGTAGGGATTTGCAATTGATGGGATTCTATGGCAATGTCATATAATTGGCTTTAGTCTTGCTGGAAGTAAAGGCTTGTTGGCATTTGCAGGGTCCAACGATGAGAGAGTTTGCTTTCCTGGATTCTCTCTCCTAGTCCCCCCTTTCTGAATTAGCAGCCTGGTGATCCAGCTATAAGGCTGCAACTGCTTCTGCCTGGGGAGTAAGAGGCTCAAAGAGCTGGGAAATCCCCACTCTATCCCCACTCAGTGCAAGGCTTTGGGAAAGGCTCTGACAGTCAGGGCCTCCAGTGTAATCAGGCGGGGGTGGGAGTCAATTGTTGTCAAGGTGACTGTTCATTGCCTATCATTTAGTTGGACCTCTCAACCCAGGCTTTCCAAACTTTGTAGCCTGTTTTTGCAGGGAAGAAGAGGCACTAGTCTCTGCTTACGACTAGTGTAGTATAGACCTTATTATCTGCCAAGTCCTTCTTGTTAGCGTTTATCCCTGAATATGGAGGCTCTATCAATCAGAAGTTGCCCCCGCCCCTTTAGCGAGAGGCACTAAAAAATATCACGCCTCTTGTCTTGGATCGCTGAACTGAGAGAGATCTTATCAAATAGAACTGAGGGTGTGCAGATTTCATGGGTTAAGCTAATTTCAGTGATTGGGACGCAGCTGTGTTTCCAAAGGTATTTTAGGCTGCCTGCGTGCGCCCCTCCCCCAACGCTTGATTGTTAGCTTGAATGGCTGGGTGAGGTGCCCCGCCCATGGAGAGAATCTCCCAAGCCTCTCCCGCTCGCCCCGCCACTGGCGGCTGGACCGCACCAGGTGCAGGATAATGGAGCCCCCTGGGTGTGCGGGCCAGCAGGGCGCCCTGGGCGCGTGGAATGCCCAAGGCACGCGCGTGAATGGGGCGCTCTGGGCACCGGTGGCCGGGGACCCCCACTCGCAGTGTGCGGGCCGCTGGGAACGTCAGCGGTGCTCAACTGGACCTGGCGCGCGCGGCTGCTCGTGGCAGCTCGCGGCGGCAGTTCGCGGCAGCGGCTCGCGGCGGCTCGCGGTTCCCAAGTATATGGGCTGACTCACCACAGGCGCACTTCCTTGTGGTTTGAAAGAACGTCCCTGTGGTAGATTCCTCCACACCCTCGTCTCTCAGATTCAAGTGATAACAGTCCTTTCGCTATCAGTTTGTGTGGAACTCCGGAATGCTCCGAGGATAAATTTTTCTGTTTCTAGTTGATAAATTTGTTGTGATTTAGGGGAGAGCTGTCGGACGCGCTGCTCACGGCACCATTTCCGTGACGTCACTCCAAAGGTTTCATCTTTTGACAGTCTTTTGTATCTAACACATATCTGATTAGGCATGCTCAGATGTCCCTGTGACGAGAACACAAGGAGAATTGCAGAGAGAGTGAGCTACTGCTTCAGTTTATCTATGTTTTCTGGTTGTCTTGGCATATATTTTAGTGCTTGAATTTTTTCAGAGCCAAGATCAAAGCTGATACAAATGAAGCAGCTGCAACTGCATTGTGTTATGTTTACATGGAGGCTGACTCAGACCATTGTGCTACGGAAATGAGAACATCAACCCAAGCATCTGGCCCAGAATACAGGCAGCTTTCCTTTAGCCAAAACTAAACTGATGGCATCATCTAAGGAGAAATGATTAAATAATTCATAAATATCAATAGTTACTGTATAAATAGGATATTAAAGGAGGCTGTTTCAAAAACTAAGGCAATGTGAAACAAACACAATTACAAGATGTGGTCATTTACCCTTTCTGAATTAAATTGTAAGTACCTAAATAACTTTTCATGAGTTTACTCATTTCTTCCTATTAATAACCCCTGTGATATTTAAATGTAGTTTTAACAATGTACAAAACATGGAATGGGTATCTTATTTAAAGGAAAACATAATTTTGACAAATGGTAAAAAGTCTACTAGAATGTTAAAAAACAGAAAAAATATAAGATCTTTAAAAAGAGGTAAGTCTTAAAGCTGATCAATAAGAAACTTGTTGAGAGAAATGGCGCCGTAAGGAGCAATACCAAAAAATCTCCCCAAAATTTCAACAAGATCTTCAACCAGAGACAGAAAAATCTATCCTTGGAGCCTCCAGCAGGTCCACACTAAACACAAAGGTATGATCGAGCGAAAAATTGACTAAATATATAATCACCCCGAAGGAAATAAGATGGAGGCAGAAACACTCCACCTTCCTCACTAACCTAAATAAAAGCTGATTTCACTGGGAACTGAGAGTACAGGAACTGAGGTGGGCATAGGGTGTGCATAGTACCAGCCTGCAGCACAAACATCCAGGCCAAGTAAAAACTGCTTGTGGCAACCCAGTCAACACAAGCTAACACTCGCACCAAATCCAAACAAAGAAAAACAAGTGGGGCAGCCATCCACCCCGATCTCCTGGTCTGGTTGGTGCACACAGATAGTGTGAGAAAGACTTCTCCTAGAGTCCTGGAGGTGTGCGCCTGTGTTACCAGTCAGAAAGGCAGAGTCAGAGGCCTTTATGTGGGCCAAATCTGGACTCTCAGGGCTGCCCCTGCACCCTGAAGAAGCGGCATGCGGGGAGTGAGCAGGAGCTAAATTCCCTATGCTGGAACTTTTCTGTGTGGGCGGGGCACCTCACTCGAAGTGAGAGGCGGCCGGCCTGATATCCTGCTCGGCAAGCATAGTTAATGGATTCCCCCAGGAGTTGGTGCCTGTGTTCCCAGACAGAGGGGCAAAGTCAGAGGCCTTTGCATGAGCTGTGACCGGAGTCTCAGTGTCACTGACCCTGTGCCAGGTGGGTGGAGCACCTCACCCAGCCATACAAGCTAACAGACCAGTGAAGGATTAGCTTAACCCACAATCTGCTCACCTCCCAACTGACCTATGCGACCCTAACTGACAAGATCTCTCTCAGGTCAGCGATCTAAGATAACAGGGGAGATATTTTTTAGTACCTCTTGTTATGCTATACACATAGGGGTGGGGGCAACCTCTGATTGGCAGAGCTTGCATACTTAGGGCTATAGGTTAAAAAAGGGGATTTGGCAGCTTCTTTAGTCCTCCTGCTTTGCAAACAGTGACTAGGGCATCTTCTACCCAGCCAAAACAAGTTACAAAGTGCCAAAAGCTTGGGGAAAGGGATCCACAAAATGCTGAGGCATTTGGGACATGCCTAGAGGAGCATAGAAAGGCACCTTGAAAACAATTGACTCCCAGCCCTGCCTGATTATGCTAGCGGCTTTAACTGATTGTGCCTTACCCAGAGCCCTGTGCTGAGTGGGAATAGAGTGGGGATTTGCCAGTTCTTTGAGCCTCTTACTCTCCAGGGAGAGACAGCAGCAACCCCATAGCTGGATCATCAGGCTGCTAATTCAGGAAGGAAAGACTAGGAGAGAGGTTCTGGGAAAACGGACTCTCCCATTTTCGGAGCAGGCAAATGCTAATGAGCCTTGACTGCCAATGAGACTGAAGCCCAATATATGACATTGCCATAGAGACTTATCAACTGCAAATCTCTACCTAAATGTGCCACAGGGGCAGAACACGGGATACAGAGTCACTGACCAGGAAGAGGGAGAAAAAAGAAAGAGCAAGAAGACAACCTCTCAAAATCAAGAATAATCCACAGACTTTATAACATATCCCATTTTATTATATTTGTTCATTTTTTTCTCTTACCTTCTTGTCTTGATTATTTTCTTCCTTTTCCAATTCGGTCATTTAATTCTCTGCCAGTCTTACTCTCTCCTCTCCTTAAACTACACTACCCATAAGTGTTACATCTCTCATTATCTTTCCTTTCCTCTTCTGTTCTCTCTATAAAGGTTGTACTCCAAAACCCTTAACTCTCTCTATCTCTCTCTCTCTCCCTTTGTTCCTATTTCTTTTTTCTTTTTGTGTTATCTCTTTCTTTTTTTCTCCCTCAATATCAGTTTCTTCTTTTCTCCTTTACTTTTCCTCTCATTCAATCCTCAATCACAAACAAATTATTTTATCTGGGACTCAAATTTTTCTTTGTGGTGCTCTGGAAGTTTTTTACTTCACTTTTTTAACTCACTAGCAGTGCTCCAAACCCTAGCTGTCCATTATATTTAGTTTTTGCTCCACTAAATAAACTAGTAATTTTTTTTCCATTTTCCTGTTTCCCTCTTATTCCTCTCATTATATTTCTTAGTTAACCATCACCTAAAAGCAAATCATTTTATTCTTTTTTTTATTTTTTAAATTTTATTTATTGATTTCAGCGAGAGAGGAAGGAAGAGAGAGAGAGAGAGAGAGAGAGAAACATCAAGCTGTTCCTGTATGTGCCCTGCTCAGGAATTACATTAGCAACCTCTGTGCTTCGGGATGATGCTCTAACCAACTGAGCAATCCAGCCAAGGTTCATTGATAATTTTAACCTTAAAACCACAGACTATTTTTGCAGACCTGATCCCATTATCTATTTTTTTTTATAAATTTTTATTAATGGTAATGGGATGACATTAATAAATCAGGGTATATATATTCAAAGAAAACATGTCTAGGTTATTTTGTCATCAAATTATGTTGCGTACCCCTCGCCCAAAGTCAGATTGTCCTCCACCACCCTCTATCTAGTTCTCTGTGCCCCTCCCCCTCCCCCTAACTCTCTCCCTCCCTCCCTCCCATGTCCTCCCTCCCCCCACCCCTGGTAACCACCACACTATTGTCCATGTCTCTTAGTCTCATTTTTAAAATCATTTTATTCTTGACCCAAACTTTTTCCTTTTTTGCATTTTGTGGGGCCACATCCCCTTTTTCCCCCTTTATCACTTCTCCCCAACTCAGGCCCTCTATTATAGGTAGTTTTTGTTCTATTTAACACAATAAAATTCACAGTTCACTACAACATTTTCTCAGGAAGGAGGGGAGAGGAGAGGAGTAAAAGAAGAAAAAAATAATGATATTTTTATTTTTTAACTTTTTATTCTTTATTAATTCTCATTAGTACTATAAAAAAACACCCTCAGATGCCATTAAGAAAAATAAATCAAATATTATAAATAGAAAAGACAGAGAGGTAGCACAGATAGATGAGGAAAAATCTAAGAAGAAAAAATTTACTATATTGGAAACCTTGAAGCTAAATGACAGAAAATTTAAAATAGAAATGCTAAAAATACTCAGAGATATACAAGAAAACACAGAAAGAAAATTTAGGGAGCTCAGAAAACAACTCAATGAACACAAAGAATATATTACCAAAAAAATTGAAACTATAAAAACAAATCAAACAGAGATGAAAAACTCAATTCATGAGCTGAAAAACGAGGTAACAAGCTTAGCTAATAGAACAGGCCAGATAGAAGGTAGGATTATTGAAACAGAAGAAAAGCAACGTGAGGCTTTTCTTCAGAGAGATGAAGAGAGAGACTCAAAAATTAAAAAAAAAAATGAGAAAGCCCTACAGGAATTGTCTAACTGCATCAAAAAGAATAACATAAGAATAATAGGTATATCAGAGGGAGAAGAGAGAAAAAATGAAATGGAGAACATATTCAAACAAATAATAGATGAGCACTTCCCAAGCCTGTGGAAAGAACTAAAGCCTCAAATTCAAGAAGCAGAGAGAACTCTGAGTTTTTTTAACCCCAAAAAAACTACTCCAAGGCACATCATAATGAAATTGACACAAACCAACAACAAAAAAAAATTCTCAAGGCAGCCAGGGAAAAGAAGAATACACATATAAAGGAAGGCTCATTCATTATCATCATCAAATTTCTCAACAGAAACACTACAAGCTAGAAGAGAGTGGACCCCAATATTTAAAGTCCTGAAAAAGCGGACCTTTCAGCCAAGAATACTATACTCATCAAAGCTATCCTTCAAATAAAAAGAATAAAAACATTCACAGATACGAAAAAGATGAGGAAATTTATCATCAAAAAACCCGGACTCCAGGAATTACTAAAGGGAGTTTTTCAACCAGATAAGAAGAACAAAACAAAAAAAAACCCACAAGTAAAAGCTCCACCAAGAAAAAAAATAAAACCAAATTTAAAATGTGACCAAAAAAAAAGAAAAAAATGGGGGATAGGATGGAAATTAACAGTAGCAAAGGATGATGGAGTACATAAGAACTCACAAGATAGTGCATTACAATGAACAGGGTAGGAACTCTCACCATTAATTAATGGTAACCACCCTTGAAAAAACCACTACAGAAGTGCATGATTTTAAAAAGATAGCAACAGAGGAAAGATGTATGGAATACAACCAAACAAAAACAAAGGATAGAAAAACAAAAGAGAAGAACCAAACAAGACACAAAACTAACAGAAAGCAATGTAAAAAATGGCAATAGAGAACACAGAACTGTAAATAATTATACTAAATGTAAATGGATTAAACTCACCAATAAAAGGGCACAAAGTAGCAGAATGGATTAAAAAAGAAAATCCAACTGTATGCTGCCTACAAGAAACTCATCTAAGTAACAAGGATAAAAACAAATTCAAAGTGAAAGGCTGGAAAACAATACTCCAAGCAAATAACATCCAAAAAAAAAGCAGGCATAGCAATACTCATATCTGATAATGCTGACTACAAGACAGAAAAAGTACTCAGAGACAAAAATGGTCATTTCATAATGAATAAGGGAATGTGGAATCAAGAAGACATAACAATTCTTAATATATATGCACCAAACCAAGGAGCACCAAAATATATAAGACAGCTACTTATTGACCTTAAAACAAAAACTGACAAAAATACAATCATACTTGGAGACCTCAATACACCGCTGACGGCTCTAGATCGGTCATCCAAACAGAGAATCAACAAAGATATAGTGGCCTTAAACAAAACACTAGAGCACCTGGATATGATAGACATCTACAGGACATTTCACCACAAAGTGACAGAGCATACAGTTTTCTCCAGTGTACATAGATCATTCTCAAGAATTGACCAAATGTTGGGCCACAAAAATAACATCAGCAAATTCAGAAAAATCAAAGTTGTACCAAGCATATTTTCTGATCATAAAGCCTTGAAACTAGAATACAACTGCTAAAAAGAGGAAAGAACCCTACAAAAATGTGGAAACTATACAACATAATTTTAAAAAATGAGTGGGTCAAAAAATAAATAAGCAAAGAAATCAAAATATATATACAGACAAATGAAAATGACAGTACAACATATCAGAATCTATGGGATGCAGCAAAAGAAGTGATAAGAGGTAAGTTCATATCACGTCAGGCCTTTATGAACAAACAAGAGAAAGCCCAAGTGAACCACTTAACTTCACACCTTAAGCAACTGGAAAAAGAAGAACAAAGACAACCCAAAACCAGCTGAAGAAAGGAGATAATAAAAATCAGAGCAGAAATAAATGAAATAGAGAACAGAAAACTATAGAAAAAATTATTAGAACAAGGAGCTGGTTCTTTAAAAAGATCAACAAAATTGACAAACCCTTGGCAAGACTTACCAAGGAAAAAAGAGAAAGAACTCATATAAACAAAATCCAAAATGAAAGAGGAGAAATCACCATGGACATCGTAGATATACAAAGAAATATTGTAGAATACTATGAAAAACTTTATGCCACTAAATTCAATAATCTAGAAGAAATGAATAAATTCCTAGGACAATACAACCTTCCTAGACTGAGTCAAGAAGAAGCAGAAAGCCTAAACAGACAAATTAGTAGGGAAGAAATAGAAAAAACTATTAAAAACCTCCCCCAAAATAAAAATCTATGTCTAGATGGTTATACTAGTGAATTCTATCAAACATTCAAAGAAGACTTGGTTCCTATTCTACTCAAAGTTATCCAAAAAAGTGAAGAAGAAGCAATACTTCCAAACACATTTTATAAGGCCATCATAACCCTCATACCAAAACTGGGCAAGGACAGCACAAAAACAAAACAAAACAAAAAACTATGGACTAATAATTATAATGAATACAGATGCTAAAATACTAAATAAAATACTAGCAAATCAAATACAACAACATATTAAAAAAATAATACATCATGATTAAGTGGGATTCATCCCAGAATCTCAAGGATGGTTCAACATACATAAAATGGTTAACGTAATACACCATATCAACAAAACAAAGAACAAAAACCACATGATCTTTTCAATAGATGCAGAAAAGGCATTCGATAAATACAACACATTTTTATGTTTAAGACTCAACAAAATGAGTATAGAAGGCAAATATCTCCACATGGTAAAGGCCATATATGATAAACCATCAGCTAACATCATATTAAATGGTACAAAACTGAAGGCTTTCCCCCTTAAATCAGGAACAAGACAGGGTTGTCCACTCTCTCCACTCTTATTTAATGTGCTGCTAGAGGTTCTAGCCAGAGCAATCAGACAAGACAAAGAAATAAAAGGCATCCATATCGAAAAAAAGAAGTAAAGGTTTCACTTTTTGCAGATGACATGATCCTATACATTGAAAACCCCAAAGAATCTACAAAAAGACTACTAGAAACAATAAGCCAATACAGTAATGTCGCAGGATACAAAATTAACATACAAAAGTCCATAGCCTTTCTATATGCCAACAATAAAACATTTGAGAACAAACTCAAAAAAATCATCCCCTTCATCATTGCAACAACAACAACAAAAATACCTAGAAATAAATATAACAAAGTATGTAAAAAAACTTATATAAAGAAAGCTACAAAGCATTGTTAAGGAAATCAAAAAAGATACAATGAGATGAAGAATATTCCTTGTTCTTGGCTAGGAAGAATAAATATAATCAAGATGGCCATATTACCCAAAGCAATATACAAATTTAATGCAATTCTCATTAAAATTCCAATGACATTTTTAAAAGAAATGGAACAAAAAATCATCAGCTTTTTTATGGAACTATAAAAAACCCCGAATAGCCAAAGCAATCTTAAAGAAAAAGAATGAAGCTTGGGGCATTACAATACCTGTCTTTAAACTATATTATAGAGCTACGGCAATCAAAACAGCATGGTTTTGGCAGAAAAATAGATACTCAGACCAATGGAACAGAATAGAAATTCCAAAAATAAAACCACATATATATGGTCAAATAATTTTTCATAAAGGGGCCAATAACACAGAATGGAGAAAAGAAAACCTTTTCAACAAATGGTGCTGGGAAAACTGGAAAGCCACATGTAAAAGAATGAAACTCGACTACAGTTTGTCCTTTTGTACAAAAATTAATACAAAATGGCTCAAAGACCTAAATATAAGACCTGCAACAATAAAGCACATAGAAGAAGACATAGGTTCTAAACTCATGGACCTTGGTTTTAAAGAGCATTTTATGAGTTTGACTCCAAAGGCGAGAGAAGTGAAGGCACAATAAGTGAATGGGACTACATCAGACTAAGAAGTTTTTGCTCAGCAAGAGAAACTGACAACAAAATAAGTAGACAGCCAACAAATGGGAAATGATATTTTCAAACAACAGCTCAGATAAGGGCCTAATATCTAAAATATACAAAGAGCTCATAAAATTCAACAACAAACAAACAAACAATCCAATAAAAAAATGGGAAGAGGACATGAAAGACACTTCTCCCAAGAAGAAATACAAATGGACAACAGATATATAAAAAGATGCTCATCTTCAGTAGTTATTAGAGACATCTAAAAAAGGCTCAAAGGCCTGACTTGTGGTGGTGCAGTGGCTAAAGCGTTGACCTAGAATTCAGAGGTTGCAGTTCAAATCCCTTGGCTTTCCTGGTCAAGGCACATATGGGAGATGATGCTTCTTGCTCCTCCTCCATTCTCTCTCTATTGCTCTCTCTCCCCTCTTTAAAATAAACAAATAAAACTTTTAAAAAAACTAAAGTAAGTAAATAAATAAATAAAATAAAAATGGCTCAAAGAAAAAGCCACATAAACAAATCAACAATTAAAGAAAATTAAGCCAATACAGTAATGTCGCAGGATACAAAATTAACATACAAAAGTCCATAGCCTTTCTATATGCCAACAATAAAACATTTGAGAACAAACTCAAAAAAATCATCCCCTTCATGAT
The DNA here is from genome assembly GCF_036850765.1 of Saccopteryx bilineata. Lineage (NCBI taxonomy): Eukaryota > Metazoa > Chordata > Mammalia > Chiroptera > Emballonuridae > Saccopteryx > Saccopteryx bilineata. The sequence goes on along the minus strand of NC_089491.1, from coordinate 167,055,711 downwards.
TGCAACAAAAAAAATAAAATACCTAGAAATAAATATAACAAAGTATGTAAAAAAACTTATATAAAGAAAGCTACAAAGCATTGTTAAGGAAATCAAAAAAGATACAATGAGATGAAGAATATTCCTTGTTCTTGGCTAGGAAGAATAAATATAATCAAGATGGCCATATTACCCAAAGCAATATATAAATTTAATGCAATTCTCATTAAAATTCCAATGACATTTTTAAAAGAAATGGAACAAAAAATCTTCAGCTTTTTTATGGAACTATAAAAAACCTCACTTCTGCCCCTTCAGAAAGTTAACGTGGAAATGATCTTCTTTGTGATACTGTAGAAGTAACTTAAAGTCAAGTATCTCAAATTTTGGTTCCTTTCTGTACTGCTTTCCCATATTCAGAGAATCTATTGTAATGCCAATTACAAAAGTTTTTTGTGGTGATCTAAAAATTAGACAAAGTTCTTACTGGCACTACATTTAAGTGATGTAGTCACATTATGTAAATGTTATATGTAAATTTAAAACTACAGTGTCCTTTCATAGACATCCAAGTACTGCAGTGTCTCATTTACGCAGCATATTATGGCTTCTCTTAAAAGAACATAAATTATTTATCCAGCATTATCAAGGAACAAGGTACTTCACAAATCAGATTTTCTGAAAGGTTTTATAAGTATCACACATCTTCAAGATGTTAAATATTTTCATTGGATATATATTACACAATATTATACAGTTCTATTTTTTAAAAGCCATGCACAATAAATAGAATCATACTTTTTCTTGATGATCCAGAATCATTATTATGAATGTCAATTACTACACTATGTACCATCCATCCTGTGAAACAATGGTACCCTTAAGGGCTGTTGATAAATGTAAGGCTATTAGCCTTTATCATAAGTGGATGCAGATTGTTTTTATGACTCTGCAACTGGTATGTTCTGATGGTTCTTTTTCAAACAATTGTCTAGGTGAGGGTTTGGGAATAGTTAAATTCTCCTGGAGGGCTAAGTGTGTGGACTCGGGCTCCAACTCATTAGACAAAGGCCTCTTTTTTTCCCTCATTATTTCTAAATTCATGAGATGGCTCAGAGTATCAGGAAACTAACTACTGAGTAAGTGGTCTTTAGTAGTTTTAGCCTTCATGTATATGCATTATTCATTTATTACTTTTACTTAAGAATAATTTAGTCTTATTATTAAGGCAAAGCTTGGACTAGCTGTCACCTTATTGTCACCATTCTATTCAGCATGGATGTATTAAAACTTCTCATTCCAATTTAATTCCTTGTTGCCAAATTCTGCATGTGGATAGTTAGTTTCAGTATATTTGATCTCTGTTTCATCAGGAAAATGAGGATGGGAGAGGAAAAATGCTTTCTTCATTCATAAAGTTTTTAAAAGCTCCTTCCATTCCATACATGGGGGCAGGAGGAAAACATGCCAGTAGAGTTCCATCAGGGAGCATTAGCTTCATAACACCCCAAGTCTTACCTGTCTGGATGCACTGTCCAGGGAATCACATCATTCTACCCGCATGAGTCTGACTCATCCACGTACAGCAGTCTTACTTTTCCAGACAATCCCATGACAAAGACTCAGCATGGAATGGGAATGAGGCTCCACAGCATTGCGTTGATCACAGCAAAAGACTTTCCGGCTCCATTGGCCAAATCCCTTTGCAGCCAGACAGGCATCCAACCCCTTCTGATGCCCTAGTCTGGAATGCTTTCCTTTTCAGTAGTGGCTCTACAGATGAAAATGAAGTAGCCCCTACACAGAAAACTCCTCACCTTGGGGATAAGTGATTTGGTGACTTATCTAGGCTGGCTCCTGACTAAATGTGTCCTTTGTCTATTCCAAACACAGCTGTCGGGTATGAGCTGTGACACTGACCAAATTCTCATTCAGAGAGAACTCCAGAGTAGGAAAACTACCGGGCCTTCCAGGCCTCACTCCCACCCATTCAACCTAACCCCTCTCCCTCCAGGGGAAACCCTCCCATCTACCTCCAAGCCTAACACCTCTCCAGTAACACCTAACACACTAGCCCTATCTTGGAAGCCACACACCCTAGATCTACCACCCTGGAATGCACTCCTAGACCCTATGCAACCTGACACAAACCAAAAAGTGGTATCGGATTGCAGAGGCCTGGTGCTGGAAGGTATACGCCACACCCGGGGCACGGACTGCCTTTTGAGATGGGAACGTGTCTCAAACTGCGGCCAGAGCCAGACTTGAGATGTCCGATGCCAGACAACAGGACTTGGACCCCGAGTATTCACACTTGATGTCTCACACCAGGCAGGGATTCGGAGCACGGGTGATATCTTCCATGAAACTTCTTTACCTAGGCAGGAAAAATACAGTTAACTGTAAATGAACACATAACAATGACAATGAGGGCTGGGATGTCTTACTTCCTTACACTCCACAGGTGCAAAACACAACAGACAGGCTTCAGTAAAAGGCATTACTTTTGCTGAGAGAAAGATCTTCCCTCAGACAGAACTACCCAGCATGAGCTTCGTGGGTTAAAACATCACATTTACAGCAACTGTATCCACTTTACTTCCCTGTTCTTCTCGGCTTCAGTTACTATTCACAGTTCTGTTTAATTTATTAAAAATAAGTATTTTTTTACCCTAAACCATATAAACATAAATTTCCCTCAAAACCAATGAGGAGCCATTGAGCCACTTCACCCACAGGTGTTGTAAGGTACCAAAAACTACAGAATTAATATTAATATTTTAAGAAGCTTGGAGAACATTTTATTAATTTGGGTTAAGGTGTGCAGAGAAATTGTGGGAATAGTCTCTGTACTGTGTGATTGGCGTAACCAGGATGGCCCTTGGCATTGTATTGTAAATGCAAAGGGGAGGAAAAACATGGATTCCCAGACATTCCACCACACCTGTGAGGAAAAGGGTGAATGGCTAGCCAGGTAAAGGGAGAGAAAAGCCAAAATAAACCTTTTCTTATAGCAATGAGCCATTTGCGGGCATTTGTCCCCACCGAAACTACTTCTCCTATGTAAATGCATGTGGTTAACACGTGTGACTCCTGACAGAGAGATGGCAGATAAACACTAGATAATATAGGAATGCCTTTAATATGCATAGAGACATCTTTCTACCATTGTGTTGGCTTGTAAATTTTGTTTTCTCCAAAATGATATATGGCTTGCAAATTGAACATGGTCCTATCATGTTAAAGGACATATGACTATAACCAATAGTGGTAAAGGGCTCCTAATTACAATTTTTGCTTCTGTACTTTCCACTTACAAAACTATAAAAACTAGGTAGAACAAAGGGCTGGCATGCTCTCCTTCAGATTTCTGTCAGAGCTGCCGCAGCTTGGCCAAGCTAGACAATAAAGCTTTGATGTGTAAACAATGGACCTTGTTCCCGTCTTCAATGTTTCGGGTCCCTCCAAATTTGGCTTAACATTTGGTGCATTGGCTGGGAAATGAGGGACCACTGTCAGTCTGCACACCGAAGCTTTCTTGTTCAACCCGGAGTAAGTAGAACAAGTTTGCGACTCTTTGCCACGTGAGCCCTGGCTGACGGGCCGGGAAAGGGCTGGTGGCTGTTTTCGCTTGGATGTGAAATTAAGAGATTTGGGAGGGCAGCCCACTTTTAGGGAACCCTGTTTGAGTTTAGATATTCTGAGCTCAAGGGAAGTGTGGCGCCTGTTTGTTTATCTGTTTTTGCTGTTTCTCTATCTGTTTTTGCTGTCTGTTTTTGCTGTTTGTCTGTTTTTGTCACTGCATTCATCTTGGTCCTATTCTCCCCACAGCCAGACATGGGTGGCAGAAGCAGCAAAGGTCCACAGTCCCCCCTTGAATGTATGATTTCTCATTTTAAACTGGCTTATGTTCCACAGGAGGATGTGTACGGGGAGAAATTCTCCAAGGGCCGCCTTCACACATTGTGCTAACATGAATGGCCCACATTTGGGGTAAGCTGGCCCACTGAAGGGTCATTTGACTCAGTCCTGGCCTGAAGAGTATGGTCAGTAATAACAGGTAGGCCCAAGCATCCGGACCAATTCCCCTACATTGACGTTTGGGTCACTTTCTGTGAGCAACCCCCTCCGTGGATGCAGAAATGCTCCCTGAAAAGAAGTAGTAGGCTGTTAGTAACTAGAGTGGCCAGGCCCAGAGAAGAACCCAGGCCGGCAGTCCTGCTGAGCACACCAGAAGATGAGCTTCTTTTGCAGCCCCCTTCATATCGGGAGCCTCCACCACAGGAAGAAACCCCGAATCCCCCAGATAAGTCAGAGAGGGAATCTCCAGTTGAGTAGAACAGGGAGCCTCATCCCAAACCCCTCCTTTCCCCCTGCACACACCAGGAAGGGCACCCCTTACCAAGGGGAGGGGAGGGACAGTGAGGCAAGCCCTGCCGGGAGGCAGAAGTCCACCCTCCTGCCCCTCAGAGAGGTCCCTGGGGGTGCTTTCATGTATGTGCCTTTCACCACTTCTGACCTCTACAACTGGAAGCACCAAAACCCCTCTTTTTTTTATTTATTAATTTTTAGAGAGAGAGGAGTGAGAGAGAGAGAGAGAGAGATTGAGAAGGGGCAGGAACAGGAAGCATCAACTCCCATATGTGCCTTGACCAGGCAAGCCCAAGGTTTCGAACCAGCAACCTCAGTGTTCCAGGTCGACGATTTATCCCACTGCGCACCACAGGTCAGGCCAAAATCCTTCTTTTGACAAGAAACCCCAAGCATTAACTGCCCTCTTGAGTCTATTTTTCACACACATAGACCAACATGGGACGATTGCCAGCAGTTGTTGCAGGTCCTGTTCACAATGGAGCAGTGGGAACGTATCCGTGCCGAAGCAAGACACGCTTTCCTGGCGAGCCAGATACCTTGGTGGGTGGGCAGCCCTAGAAGCAGCACTCCCCACTGAGAGACCTAACTTGGACCCTAATGGCAGAGGCAGTAGGAATGTGCTCACAATTTACCGCTGGTATCTCCTGGTCGGGATGCGGGTGGCAGCTCACAAACCCACAAACCTGATCAAAGTAAGTGAAGTAACACAGGAACCACAGAAATTCCCTGCCGAAATCTTAGAGCAGCTACTAGAGGCATACCACACCTGGACTCCCATCGATTCCAATGCGGAACCCAATAGGCATGAGGTTAACCTAGCATCTGTTACCCAGTCGGCCCCAGACATTAGAAAAAAGTTACAGAAATTAGAGGGATTTGATGGGGAAACTAGGGAAAAATTAGTAAGCATAGCCACTCGGGTGTATAACAATAGGGACACTGAAGCAATAAAAGTGGCAAAAGAGACAAGCCAGTTCCTAGTGATGGCCCTACAAAAGCAAGGGATTGTAACAAAGCAGGGCAGCAGAAAGCAGCATAGCCGCGGGAAAACGCATAACCACCGAGAGCCTCTAGGAAAGGATCAATGTGCCTACTGCTGCAAAAACGGCCACTTCAAGCGGGCTTGCCCCAGGTTGAAAGGAAAAGGAAAGGGCAGCCAGGGACAAAAACCCAAAGCCCTTCTGTTTGAGGAAGAGGACTGACGGGGCCGGGACTCAATTCTGCTAAACCTCCTTGAGCCCATGGTCACAGTCCAAGTAAGGAGAAAACCCGTATTCTTCCTTGTGGATACGGGGGCGGAACACTCTGTCCTGAAAGAACCCCTGGGGCCCCTCTCCAAGAACATAATCTCCATGCAAGGGGTTACAGGGAAAGCCGAAAGATATTCCTGGACCATGGCCCGGATGGTGGATCTGGGACGAGGGTTAGTCACTCATTCGTTCATAGTAATGCCCAACTGCCCCTACCTCCTGATGGGACAAGACCTACTGCAGAAAGTGAGTGCCTCCATCACGTTCCAAGGGAGTACAGGTGCCATCGCTTTCAATAAACCAGAGACAATTACATTCACCCTGCCACTGGTGGAGGAGCACCGCCTGAATGAACCAGTAACAAGGCCCCGGGTGGACGGACAGTGGAGGATTCAATTCCCAAAAGTGTGGGTGGAGGATAACCTGCCTGGGCTAGTGAGTCACCACCTGCCCATCATCGTGGCTCTAAAAACCTAAAAACCCAGGCGGTACCGGTGCGAGTACGCCAATACCCGATTAGGTCTGAGGCCAGGCAGGGGATAGCCGTCCATATCTGCCAACTGAAAGAGGTGGGGATTTTAACTGAATGTCAATCCCCCTGGAACACTCCACTGCTGCCGGTACGTAAAGAGGACACAAATGACTACAGGCTGGTCCAGGATCTTAGGGAAGTAAATGCTCAGACAGAAACCATTCACCCGGTGTTGTCAAACCCGTACACCCTCCTGGGACAGTTGTCACCCGATTTAGTGTGGTTCTCGGTCCTAGAATTAAAGGATGCTTTCTTCATCATAGCCCTGGCTCCACAGAGCCAGGCTCTGTTCGCCTTTGAGTGGGCAGATCCTGACATGTGTGACTCCGGTCAATTAACATGGACCCAATTGCCTCAAGGGTTCAAGAATTCTCCGACATTGTTTGGAGAGGCACTGGCAAAAGACTTGATCCTGGTCAGGGTGGCACACCCTGAAGCAATTGTCCTCCAGTATGTAGATGACCTGCTGGTAGTGGCACCAAGCCTAGAGGAATGCACGGGGGCTACAGAGGGGCTACTGCAGGCCCTACAGGATCGGGGATAGAGGGTCTCTTGGAAAAAAGCCCAGATTTGCCAGAAAACTGTCCAATATTTAGGATATGTAATCAGCCAAGGGACATGGGCATTAGCTGAGTCAAGGACTCAAGTCATCCAGTCTCTCCAGGTCCCTGCGAGCAAGCGACAGCTTCAGGAATTCCTGGACACAGTGGGGTACTGCAGAATCTAGATTCCTGGTTTTTCCCACATAGCAAAACCTCTGTACAAAGCCATGAAAGGAGATGGGCCTCTCCAATGGACCCCGGAGTGTGCCCAGGCTTTCAATGATCTAAAAACGGCTCTGGTTAGCACCCCCCCCCCACGCTTTGTCTCTGCCTGACTTAGAAAAGCCTTTCAATCTTTATGTGACTGAAAAAGGAGGGTCCACTGTTGGCATGCTTACCCAAAAGCTAGGACCCTGGAGGCGTTCCATAGCCTACCTCTCAAAAATGCTTGACCCCGTCGCAAGAGGCTGGCCAACCTGCTTGCGGCATTTAGCAGCGGCAGCAGCCCTGGCGCAAGAGGCGGACAAGTTAACCTTAGGGCAGAGCCTCACAATCATCACTTCCCATTTGCTGGCACCAATTCTCACCCAGGCATCAGGGAAATGGCTCTCGAATTCCCATCTCATTCATTATCAGGACTCGCTCCTAGAAATGCCCCGGATCACCTTCGAGACTGTAGGAGGACTAAATCCAGCTATGTTGCTGCCAGAAGAAACAATGAACCGACCAGAACATGACTGCATAGAGGTACTGAACAGGGCACAGGGAACCAGAGAGGACCTTAAGGATGAGGCTATCCCTGGGGGAAAGGACATTTATACGGACGGCAGCAGTTTTGTCCAGAAGGGCCATCAACTGCCAGGAGCGGCTGTGGTCTTGGGAGATGGGACAATCCTCTGGAGCTCAGCCCTACCTCAGGGTACCTCAGCCCAGAAGGCAGAATTAATTGCCCTGACCAAGGCCTTAGAACTATCATGACGCGAGGTAACCAATATCTACATGAATAGCCAATATGACTTCGCCACAGCCCACATCCACGGACAAATTTACCAGAACAGAGGGCTTCTCACCTCAACAGGAAAAGAAATCAAGAATAAAAAGGAAATCCTCAGCCTGTTAGAAGCCCTCTGGTTCCCAAAGCGAGTGGCAATCATCCATTGCCCCGGGCATCAAAAAGGGGACTCCCCTCAAGCTTGTGGAAACAGGTATCCAGATGCCACCACCAGGGAGGTTGCCACTCAAATTCTCCCCCTCACCATAGAACCCACCATCCAGGAAAAGCCAGTTTACTTCAAAGAAGAACAAGAGACATACCAACGTGAGGGTTGGACTTTCTCAAGCAGATGGTGGAAGAACTCTCAAGGTAAGGTAGCTGTACCACAGCCCCTAGGTGAAAAGCTTCTCAAGGAAGTCCACGGAGCAAGGCACCTAAGTGGAAAGAAGCTGCAAACCCTGGTGTCACCCTGGTTCCAAATTCCACATGTACGCAGACTGGCTGAACAAGTTGCTCACCGATGTCAGGCCTGCCTACAGGTCAATGCTGGCAGAGGCACTGGGACGTCTGGAATTAAGTATCGGGGAACAACCCCGGGGGAACATTGGAAAGTGGACTTTACTGAAATGAAACCCGGCAAATATGGGTACTGCTACCTACTAGTGCTTATAGACACTTTTACAGAATGGTCAGAAGCCTACCTAAGTTGGAGAGAGAATGCATCCACAGTAGCAAAGGCACTGCTACAGGAAATCATCCCCAGATTTGGCCTCCCCTTTTTCCTGGGGTCCGACAATGGCCTGGCCTTCACAGCCAAAATATCAAAAGTCCTTGCTAAGGTGTTAGGAATAGATTAGAAATTATACTGTGCATATAGGCCTCAGAGTTCAGGACAGGTAGAGAGGTGTAATAGGACCATAAAGAAAATGGTCACAAAAATTCATCTGGAGACTGGCTTAGGTTGGGTGGAAGCGCTTCCCTACGCCCTTCTGAGGGCTCAGTACTCCCCGGGGACACATGGGTTTTCTCCCTACCAAATCCTCTTTGGCATGGACCCCCCAAATGTCCCTCATATAGGCCTAGAGCTAACTCCAGCACTTACTAAATCACAACTTATTTCTCACTTGAAAGCCTTTGAAGAAGCCCTACAGAAAATCCATGACAAGGTGAGGTGAGCCTGCCCCCTAGGGGCCGCCTCCTTGAGCCCATGTAATCCCAGGGATCTTATCCTCATCCACAGGTATACGGCTTCAAGCCTTAAACCTCGGTGGAAGGGCCCATTCCCGGTGGTCCTCAGTACCCCCATGGCTGTAAAGGTTGCTGGCCATGCAGCATGGATTCATCGAGCTCACATCAAGCCAGTTTCTGATCAAACTGACACAGCTAAATGGAGGGCTCAACCAGACCCCAAAGATCCACTCAAGGTCAGATTTACTCGTGTTGCACCTACCACATCTGGGTCCTAGCCCTGCTGGTAGCAACAACAACAGGGAGCCCTCATCTCCCCGTCAGACGAGTATGGGAACTAGTAAATCCAGATACTAACCAGGTTGTGAGCTCTATCACCAAAGTGGCTCCTGCAATGGCCAACTGGCCCACTTTTGTTTTTGACTTTTGTTCTCTAGAAGGGGGCAGAATCAGTGGAAAGTTTCAATTTGTTGACTGTGCTGTTGGCTGGAGCTGTACACCTAACCTTGTGGGCAGGAGAGGCTACAGCGCCACTCCTTTTACATTTGCCCTGGGTATGAGCCCCCCTTCCGCAAGCTAGCCTGCGGAGGACCCAAGCAGTATTATCGTTATACTCCCAAATGTGCCACAATTGAGACTACCCCCTCCTCTGCCATAATTCATCAACCCGATGGCATAATGATCTGTCAGGGAGCCACCAACTCTGACTGTAAGAGTGGATGCAATTCCCTTACTCTTAGCATTTCTACAGAGGGGCAACAACTCTCATGGGCCACACCAAAAACATGGGGTCTTCGAGTATGGCCTGAGAACACATGGAGAAACATGGGTGGGAAAGAGCATCATTATGGATTCACCTTTAGCATCTGCATGACAGAAATGACTTATGCACCCCCTATAGCAATTGGACCAAACTCTGGCTTGTACCCAGTGCAGCCAAAGTCCCACCCGAAAATAGGAACTCAACCTACTACATGGCCATCAGCGGGGCCAAAAACAGCAATCCTTCCTTCCCCAGGACCCCTAGCTCCCCTGTCCATCATCCACCTGGCATATGAGGCTCTTAATAACTCCCTGCCGAATCTCACCAGCGATTGTTGGCAATGCCTGTCTAGCAGGCCCCCATACTATGAAGGGGTAGGCCTCAATGCCTCCATCAGTACCAGCTCTGTTGCAGACAGCTGCCAAAAGAACCCTGCCCGTCTCACCCTGCCTTTAGTCCAGGGACAGGGTACTTGCATTGGCTCTGAAACTGCCAAATTCTCGAAGACTCTTTGCGCCAGCCAGCACCCCCTCCAGGAAAATAACTCAACCTACTATCTAGCCCCTACAGGGGCCTGGTGGGCCTGCCTATCGGGTTTAACCTCCTGCTTGAACCCTCTCATCCTCAAAACATTAAAGGAGGCTTGTGTTCTAGTCCATATCTTTCCCCAAGTAACCTACCTATCAGAGGAGGACCTAGAGGCTCTCTATGACAAGTCACACTCTGACTCCCCTCACCGAAGAAAAAGGGCTATAGGCCCTGCGGCGGTAGCTTTGGCCAGCCAGTTAGGGGCCACCTCATTAGGAACAGGGATCTTGGCCCTAGCTGTCCAGGACTCTGGTTTCAGGGCTCTTCAGGAACTCATTGACCAGGACATCGCCGCCCTTGAGAGCTCAATCCAAGTTCTTGAGAAATCTTTGGGCTGCCTGGGAGAAGTTTCACTGCAGAACTAAAGGGGACTTGACCTGCTGTTCCTGTGCCAAGGAGGACTGTGTGCAGCTCTGCAAGAGCATTGCTGTTTCTTGGCCAACCATCCCTGAGTCATCTGCCAATCTCTGGAACTCCTCAGAGGCCACCTGGAGAAACACCTTTCGGACAGAGAAGCACATGGACTTTGGTTCCCCGGGTTTACCTGGCCCTCATTGGCCACTACATTGCTCTCCTCCCTTTCAGGTCCCATTCTGGTGCTCCCTGCCATGCTCCTGATCAGCCCCTGTGTTCTACGCATGGTGGCCACCCTGGTCAAATGCCAGCTAGGGGCCGCCAACCTCCTGGTCCTTTGACCCACACTTCAGCCCACCTACCAGCCTCTCCCCTTGGTAGATACCGCATCTTATCCTCCCATTCAGAGGGGTAAATGAGGAGCCACTGAGCCACTTCACCCACAGGTGTTGTAAGGTACCAAAAACTACAGAATTAATATTAATATTTTAAGAAGCTTGGAGAACATTTTATTAATTTGGGTTAAGGTGTGCAGAGAAATTGTGAGAATAGTCTCTGTACTGTGTGATTGGCATAACCAGGATGGCCCTTGGCATTGTATTGTAAAAGCAAAGGGGAGGAAAAACATAGATTCCCAGACATTTCACCATGCCTGTGGGGAAAAGGGTAAATGGCTAGCCAGGTACAGGGAGAGAAAAGCCAAAATAAACCTTTTCTTATAGCAATGAGCCATTTGCGGGCATTTGTCCCCACCGAAACTACTTCTCCTATGTAAATGTGTGTGGTTAACACATGTGACTCTGGACAGAGAGATGGCAGATAAACACTAGATAATATAGGAATGCCTTTAATATGTAAAGAGACATCTTTCTACCATTGTGTTGGCTTGTAAATTTTGTTTTCTCCAAAATGATGTATGGCTTGCAAATTGAACATGGTCCTATCATGTTAAAGGACATATGACTATAACCAATAGTGGTAAAGGGCTCCTAATTACAACTTTTGCTTCTGTACTTTCCACTTACAAAACTATAAAAACTAGGTAGAACAAAGGGCCGGAGCGCTCTTCCTCAGATTTCTGTCGCAGCTGCCGCTGCTTGGCCAAGCTAGACAATAAAGCTTTGATATGTAAACGATGGACCTTGTTCCTGTCTTCAATGTTTTGGATCCCTCCGAATTTGGCTTAACACCAGTAAGCTGTAAGAACCAAAGACAAAGCGACATGTACAGCATGCCCTGAACTCCCAGCAACAACAAAAAACACAATGCACCATATTCGTACAAGAAAACACAAAGCCATGATATTTTATAAGGTCTACTAGAAAGTTCTGTTTTTGGAATAAAACAAAATACAAATTTTTCTTACCATCAATAAACTTTATTAAATAATATAATTGCCATTATTATTAATGATTTCTTGCCAGCATGAGGGCAATTTGTATATCTCATTTTCAAAAAATGTTTTATCTTTTGATGCAAAAAATTGAACCAGTGCGTGTTTGATATCTTCTTCATTTTTGAATTTTTTGCACTTCAAAAAAATTTTTAAGAACAAAAACAAGTGGTAGTCGGAGGGTGCTAAGTCTGGGGAATATGGTGGATGCGACAGATATGCTTCTTTAGCATTTCTTCCTTGATGAAATTTGTAAAAATTACAGTGGCGTAAATGAATTTTATCAGTAGCCACAGGTACACTATTGCTTCACACATAAGATTAACGTGAATCAATTTTCTTTGTTTTAGTTAATTTGCTATGTCGGTATGTATACATTAAGGGATAAAAATAGGCACACATGTGCCAAATAACATGTTCACATGTCAAAACTTGTGATAAAAACAAACAGAACTTTCCGGTAGACCTTATACAAACCTTTCCATTCGTTCAATGGTTTGTGAATCCAGACTTTACCAACATTTATAACAGAGAGAGCTTATTTTCACATTAAAAGACAAAAATTATTTAAAATGTCTTCAAAACATTCAAGCCATTTAAGCTAAGCAGAATCACATTCCACTGGAAAGCCATAGTATTCAGATCACCCTGGGAACTAATGAAGGGATAGAATATGAAGAATGAGAAAGAAAACCAACCACAGATATTTCCTTACAGGTCCAAAGATGAAAAGAAATCCTACCATGACACACCGAATGATCAGCCCACAGGAAAACCATTGTGATCATGCAGGACAATATTCACCTTGTGAATTCCTTATGAACTATACTGAAAACCCTTAACTGGAAACATTGGTAGACACCTGAAACATATATCCATAAAACAATCAATACATACAGAATGAAAAACTTAATATGCTGCAATATCCAACCATGCCATAAGTTCACAAGGCAACATAATAGACGTCCAGGCAGGAAGCATCCACGGAAAGAACACAGAGCACTGTCACCAGCCAGTTCAATTTCCCAATAAGTACTGAAACCCCGTGCACCTGATGGCATTAAGTATATTACTTACTCATAATCACATCAATACATGTAATTCCTCATCTCATGGCCATCAGGAATCCTCAGGAACAACCCATCTAATGGTCAAAATGACACAGAAGCAAGGTATCAATTCTTTCTAAAAAAAGGTTTCCTGTATTCCTCACTAAGGGAGTGGCAGCCTCTCCTCTGATCTCATGTTTCTTTCTGACCCACTTATAAACAAAACATAACACAGGACAACAATTGACAAGAATGAAAGTAACACTGAGGAATCTATGACAAGGCAATGCATAAAATAAACTCAGAAATGCCATAGGAAAGACATATATAGACACAGAAACACTCCCCACAGCTCAAAGCCACCCTGTCTCCTCATTGACAACAGGTTCCTTTGTGATTTCCAAAATTATTTTCAAAGAAGGAGAAGCCTACATACCCTATTGATGGCTGCTCTTCCCTAGGTTTCCACAAGAGGGTGGCAGAGACGTCAATTCTATTCAGCCTGAAATAACCTGCTCAGATGCTCACTCACTATCTACAAACTTGGTAAAAAGGCGACTATCAGTGTCCAGCAAACCTTCCACAGGGAGAATTCTGTACAGCCACCTTCATCACTCCTGCTGTATCCGGAAGAAAACCATACAGAGATCTGCATACCTCAACCACAGAACCCCACTCCACAATGCACACTAAAGATCTACCTGATGTCACCATTTTCTGCATCAAGAGACTCCCTTTCTAAGGACCCTTTCTCTGGAAACAGCACCCCTCCATGTAATCTCCTTCTCACAAAACACCCATATCACACTCACTGGCATGAACAGTGAATTCACTAAAACAAGACTAACACATTCTACCAACAACTGCCTAAAGACTAACAATGTTGCCAGTGTAGGCATAGGGGAGAAACAAATGCTGAATGCCCAACTGAGCTGAACAACTCAGTATGGCAATAAAATGACATTTCCTTCTAGATCCCTTCCTCCTGCTCTTTAAAGTGATGATAAGAAATCATAAATATTCAACAAACACAAGGACATCCTCCTGGAACATGAAAGCTTTGCCACACACCTCTCAGTAGGACCCAGACTTGCATGACACCTACCTTTCTAATAATACTTAATAATACTTGGACAGAACCACGGTAACATTGCACTATGACATACCCATATCACTTCATATAGTAGGACTCATGGAAACGTCAAAGTCTATGTTTCTCTGGCAATTCTGACTGTCCCCCGAGAAATAGCACTCCTCTCTGACCTTTTGGGGTTATCATAAAGCTAATATTATGGGAGGAGACAGAAATAATGGATGATGATCACCGCATAGAATGTAAACAGTGATCCCTCAATGACAGCACCTTCTGGGTGAAGAACAGCTGGAAAAGAGTCTATTGGAATACAAAACAGACATCATCACACACTCTAGTTCAAAAACAGTACCTCCCCCTACAACACACACCTTGCATGCTGAGAACTCCAAAACATAGTGTGGACTACCCTGAAAACAATAAGGACTCCTTTTCTGGGGTGATAACATACCCTACAACCTGGATGGTATCAGCCTGGATGTTACTAGATAAGCACAGTCACCTGGGACAGTATGTGACACAACGACAAACCACAGGAGACACAGAAAAATCACTGCCTCTTCTCAAACCTCCCATAGGGCTCTGTGACACCTTTCCCAGCATACACCTTTCCATCACACTGTTTTCATTGCACACCTCATGGCTTTAAGTGTTCCTCTCTCAAACTTCAAATACTACCCAGGTGGCCCTCTCCTTAAGATCACCCCCATGAGCTACATCCTCTGGGACAAATCTTAGCAGGACTTGTGAAACACCACACAACCAATTCCTACTTCTCTCTTTGAATTCCAAGAAAGTCACCACATTTTAACTTAGGCATGAAAGGACTCACAATACCAAATTCCTTTCTCAAGACACCTCACTTCCTCTTGTTTCCTGTGAACACTTGACCATTCTTCAATGTCACACAGTCAATAGAATGCTCATGTCTTTACCCAACCATACTCAACCGCTACACACTCTCCTGTCCATTTCAATAGCAGGAAATGAGGCCTACACTCAACATCAAAGAAGCATGACAACCTTCTTCAAAATGGCCAGGCTTATGTTACACGGTAAAAACAAGAACAGCTGGTGAAGCCTCCTGTGCCCTTCCTCAGGAATAATGACATGTAAAGATGGACAGTCCTAGACCAAGGAAAATGTACCCTCACTCTAGAATCATGAAGACCCTCACCATGAGCACTGTGATCTCTACAATATCAATGTGCCCCACGTGTCCTCGAAAAATCCCTCAACTCTTCACCTATACAGTCCATGTCCTTCTTTCCCCTAATTGACTCACCAAATAAAAACATAAGGAATGATACAAAGGAATTTTCCATTCCTTGCCATAGCAGCCTATATGGCTACCCCTACACCTCTTAGAGGACCTACAACTTCTCCTTCCCTTCCAAGCTCACCACTGGAATAGAAAACTACTTAAAAAATGAGCAAGAGATCCAACTTAGAGACACCTGTTCTATCCTGAAATGTCTTCTTCAAGGTTCCAGCACATTCACCCTACAGGACTCATGGCGTTGGAAGCACACATGCTGGCTCAGGGTCCACACAGTTTGAATAGCTCCACTGTCAGCCTACTCCCTCTCAGTCAACCAATCTGCATTCAATTCAAAAGCCTATGCAAACCACCAAACAACTGAATACTTTGATAAATTTCTATTTTTATTCATGAAGTCTTCCACCTACTTTCCACCCTTAACAACAAGCTTAAAATACCAATACACAGGTGAAAGCACTGAACTCTTCAAGTGTCCTCAAGACACACACATCTCTCTGGATCCTCCCTGCTCTCAGCATCACCTCAGGATGGTTCACAGGGGCAAAAACCCACACGCTCCTGTTCAACAGAATCCAGACTCCACAAATTAGGAAAACCCCACAGTCAGACACTCAATGGGACTGATTCTGACTGGAGAGGACAGTATTCATCCAAACAGGGAGCCTGGGGTGAAGGCATATTTATTTAATACACAGAATGGGCTCTGACAGCATCTTCAAGACTCAAAATGAACATTCAAATCACAGAAAGTCCTGCATCACCACACTCCACGTGCATTGTAGCACCAAACCCTATGATCAAAAACAGGATGGGTTGGGGGACAGACACCATGTGCGGACACAGTAAAGAAACAGTGAAAACCCAAAAAATGGGCACAAAGCATTGTACTGTTGTGTTCTTACATACACCTTGCCTCACAACAGTCCCCCCAAAAGCACACACATGGCAACAGAGATATCAAACCTAAATACATTACTACTGTGTGCCACCTAACACAAAGCTTGAGAAAGCATAAACTTGTCTAATGCCAACCATGGTCACTTGAACAGAGACCATCCTGAAAGAAATAAAGTATCACCAGCAAAGCTCCGCTGTGCATGCCAAAAACGGTGTCGACAGCAAATAGTCTCCCATTCTTGGGATGCCAACCTTCAAAATCTGTCAGTAGATGCAGTAGATGTAGGCAGCTAGGCCCCAGGCATACGATTTCCTAAATGAATTAGCTATCCTCCCTGTAACCGAGCCCCATCATCACTGATGGGAATGCAATAGAAAGCACCTAAGAAAAATCCTCCTGAGAGTCCCAAGCTCACGAACCATTCACTCCAGCAATCCTCACTGCTCTGGATTCCACTTCAACACCTGCTCTCTCCCAGCCCCTTACAATCTCCGCCTTGCATCCTCTTCCATTCCCAGGACATGAAATAACCTGCCTGGAAGCCAATCTCTCACTCTCGAGATCTGAATCTCAATGTCCTACCCTCACCTTGGCTCCCAGGATCCCTCCTAGACCTTAGCTGCAGCCTTCTCAAGTTCTCCTTTCTATGTGACATTTACAAGGAGACAGACTGCAATGAACAGTGACCCAGGAATCCTGTCGTCATCACACCATCAGACATGGAGGCACCACTGCACAGCAAATATGTCCTCAAACCCCCTAAGACTCACTATGGGGATACAGCCACAGGGCATCAAACTGAGGATCCTTTCTTGACATGCACACTGGGAAAACTTTTGAAAATAGGTAAACAGAAAAAAACCCACAGTGGACACTGAAATACACAATGCCCTATCTCCACAGACAGCCTGAGAGATGCCATTTCAAAATCTGAGGAACAAGCAGCTGAGAACAGCCTCCCCAGGGCTACTTCATTTCAATATTCTATGAGACTCCAGCCTAAGAGCCACCCCCTGACCTCTTAAGAATCCTCCTCACAGTCCACACACCACTGCTCCCCTTTTAGGAACACTCACAGACTAAGCATGTGCCTCTCCTCTCCTTCCTCCCCATCCTCCCCTTAGCACCCTCTCCCTTCCTACAGGACCTGTGCCCAGGGCAGCAGCGGGCATGGGCACCGTGCTCCAGACTCCCCCCTGACACCGTCTCTGAGCTCCCCTCCCTGCGACTCCCCCACTCGGCCACGGCGGCCCCCACAGAATCTTCCAAGACCTCCCCCTCAGCCTAAACCCTTCCTTGCTTCTGTCTCCCCACAGGGATGGCCTGGACACTGCCCAGACTCAATTGCAAAGTTTCCACGATGGGTCAAACAAGGCTGGTGGGAACCATGGTCCCCAGTCGGACTGATGGGAATGCATCCCTCATAGGCTAAGGACTGAAGACTCCACAAAAGGGCACCATTCCCCTCAAACAAAAGTGAACAACCTCCCTCAAGACTCCATTGCTCCATAGTGAAAGGTAAGAGCCCCCATTTACATGTAAGGTTTTTTCAGAGTCCAACACACTCTCATCCTTGTTCCTACAGAGCTATGTCATGCAACTTAGACTAAGAACCAGTTCTAAGAACACCAACATGCACCTCCTGCGACATGACAAATCTGTTTTCATGTGCACACTGTGCACCCTCACAGACAGGGTGCCGGCAGAAAGCGTCCACCCAGTGGACTCCAACCAAACACAGACCAGAGCTTACAGAAAACCTTGGAACACAGAATGAAAAAATCACGGAAAGTAAACGGTACGATGCTTCTCTCCCCTCACAGCCTTCTCATCCAAATCCATAGCACGTTTTTTATTACAAAATAACCTATCTTTGTCACTGAAGGATTCCCTGTTTCTACATTCAAATTTCACTGAGGGAAGAAATTCTATTTCTTCCATCGCAATGACCATGAGACATGAAATAAATCTTCTTTCACAGAAAATGCACAAGCAGGCTCTTCTCTGAACACTTCTAACATATCAAGCAGCCACTACCCATTGCAGAAAGTCTGCCTTAAGAAACCGTCAGTTCCATCTCCAATCGCTATTCCTTCTCCTTCACTCTTACTTACCAGAAACCACCTTCACCTCCCTTTACTCCACTCTCTCCTCCCAGCACCCATGAAAATGAGTCTCCAAGGCAAAGGTGACCCATCATAAATGGCATCACCTCCACTTTGACCTCTTCACAATCATGTACCCACAAGAGTACACTCAGAGGAAAACTATGAGACAGCGTCAGGTGAGCCATGACCCAATGACCCCTTCACTTCTCCATGACCCTACCCCTCTTCCTTCCTTGATACTAATACACACCAGCCCCCTGCTTGAATGGTCTCAGCTTCCCCATAGGCTACTTTGTCCTCCGCCCTCTACCAGGAACCCAACTCGCTAGACAGGGCAATAACCGACTTCCCTGGATTTTAGAAAGCTTCCACCATGCTAGGTCCCTGCAACCCGACATCCGGCCCTCTTGGGACAGATTTGCAAGTCACTTCACTGCTCCCCTGTCAGACCACACATCAGGAGCTCCTCTTCTCCTCAGAGCCTCAGGGACCCAGTTTGGGGGGCACCCTTCTTCCAACATGCTAAACCCTTCCTGCCCTCTGTGTTCAGTCCTAGAAACGATGAACACTGACTCCATCTCCCTTGTATTCACACTACTAAATCTTTCCCTCACAAACTCAACAAGACTCCAACACTCTGCACACCTGGGACACACAGAAAAGGACAAGTAACCTGAATAACATTTTCCGACACCACAGGCAGATAGTTTTTTTTTTTTTCCCACGGATGCAACCAAGTTGTTCACTGGCCCTGGAGTGTTGGCAGAGGCCACCCGACACTGCTTGGTGGATCACACCCGCCCGTATAGACTCACTAGCTCAAATGGGTAGGCCCTGCTCTCCCACGGACTCCTTCACTGCCCCTGCAATGGGACCCCGTGAGTTCCCTTTCTACTGTGGACCAACCTCCTGGCTGCAGGGTACCACCACCCACCTTTCTCGTGCCAAACCGTTAGAAAATTCACACATTACACTTCACTGAATTCTACGACCTACCCCCCTCTCCCGTTCCCACTTTTCCACTGTCTTCCCAAAACGCCTACGGAACAAAAACTGAACACTGTAAGCATATCTTACTTCCTCGCACTCATGCTTATTGCCCTACGCCGGGAAAATGTTTCATTACAAGCGATCTCCTGCCCCTTCACGCCAGGCGGGCTTCCGCGGGACTCAGGACTGGACTTGAGGTGCTGAGGTGCGGAAGACAGGACACCGGGGAGCACACACCTCAACGCAAACCAGTAAGTAGCAAAAGCTCTGGAACCTCCCCTCCCATTCCTCCCACCGACATCGCAGGCTCTAATCCGGCTAGAGCCGTGACTGTGGCAAACAGACTGTGGACTTGCTGGGGTCACAAGTCCACAGGGGGGAGGCGGAGGGAAGGGAAGTGCTGCCCCCAGCCCCCCCTCTCTCGGGGAGTGCCGTGAAGCAGACTGATGGTCACGGACAGCAGCTGTCCCCGAAGACCTCGTCTCTGCTCTGTACTTTCTACACCCAGCACCATCCTGCTCCTAGAAAAACACACCGGAAAGTAAGCTGTCCCTTGGGGTTGGGGAGGGCACCGGGGATGGTGAGCCGGGACAATGAGTGACTGACACTTTCACCATCACAGTCTTCTGGAGAAAAGAGAACATTTCACCCTTTTCAAAGTAGACACTAATAATTCTCGACACAAATCCCCAACCAGTAAAACTTTCAAGAAACGATCTCAAGAAAGCAATGACAGTCTTTCCCTGCTCTCGGTCCTCCATTTGCACTTCGCAGTCCTCCCACCTGGCTCCCCAATGACTGTCCACACCCACCACTACTTTCCCTGGACTTCACCCTCTGGAAACTGGGGGTACCGTGCTGGTCAGTGGGTCAGCAGAGAACAGGCCTTTCTCTAGCTGAACATCAAAAACAAATTGTCGAGACTCCAATCAGACCTCCTCACAAACGATTTTCCACCCATGGTGCTGTCTCCAGGGGACACTGGACAGACATGGCCAGGTGAGTCCAGAAACATCTGTTGGAAATACCAAATGAACTTTGACCGCCCCTCTTTCTACAGTTGTCTATCTAAGACCTTGTTAGGAGTGGGGCAACTCCTTTCAGTTTCTCTATTGGAAGCCATAAAAACTGAACCTACTTAACTCCCTTTTCCAAGATGCCAGGAATCTTCTCCCCAACAAACTCAACCTCTGCTTCTGAGCCCTCTGGGTAAAGCACAAATCACACTACTGACAACAAGCTTTCTCTGACCGCAGCACACCTTGGGTGACTGGGCTCTGCTTTCACTGTGAGCTGCAGTGGCCCCGTCTACCCTCTGCCCCATCCTTGACCCTTCTCTCGCAGTCTCTCTTTCTCTCTCTCTCTCTCATCCCACTACCTTTTCAATTCCCATCTCATCCCACACAGTGATTTCCCTCAGACTTCTTCCCCTCTCTACTACAGAAAAAACAAACAAACAAACAAAAAACCCACAACAGACCATACTTATATTTCTTCAGATTTTTGGAACCAGCTGAACATTTGAAATACCATCAGTTCCTTCACTGATAAGCAATACATGTCTGACCTTCACCCTCTTTTCCATCCTGCTGAACAACTACTATGGCATGAAATGTTGTCTGCGATCCATCATCTCCAACTTCCATAAAGGCTTTTTCACAGTGAATGTGTGAGCCTGAACCTCAGGGAGGAGGCTCACTGGATACCACTTCAACCACTCAAAAGATAAACAGAATCCTACAACTGCAAGCCACTCATCAATATAAATCAGGGACCACATGACTGCGGAATAAGTCAGCCTTCCTCTGTCTCTCCCTCTCTCTTCTTCCTCGCTGACCACATACATACCGAAAACTGAGAAGCTTTCTTGCACTTCCAAATAAATAGCCTCACATTATCCAATTTTATAGAAAGTACTCACAAACCTCCATAGGAACGATACCCTTCCTAGCACTTTCCAACACATGCTTTCTCTACTGAAGTTGAAAATGTCATAAACTCTCAACCTGAAATGAGATATAGATGATTATTCAAAAATGATCTCAACTAAGCTGCACTAAAACAACTTCTTTCTACAAAGGTAACCAGAGTGGAAACCACGGGGACATTGTGTAGAACAAATGCCTGCCATGCCTGCTCCGCCTTCAGACACCACTACCTGGCAATCTTTTAAAACCAACATAAACCAGAGCTCCCACCACGCAGTCTCCTGGTAAGTGTCTGGCATTCTGCTGACCCCTTCCCTATGATCCCTTCCCTGTTCAACTCATCATAGAGCTCCCCTCTTGAAAAAGGGCATGCAAGGAAACTACCCTGCTGAGGGTGACTCCCCCCCCCCGCCCCGCTCACATGACCGCCCTCAAGGTGATTGAGGAGTAACCCAATCCACCCTAGGACCTACCGATACCTCTGGCTCTTTCCCCCTCCTCTCTTCCTCACTCATGCATTTCACTGCCCTCTTTCACTCCCACAGACAACCCCAAAAGCACCTTTTTTCCCTGTCAGGGACAAAACTGCATGGTTCTCCTACAAGGCTCCTTCCCAGCCTCCCACAGCACATTGACTCCAGAGGCCCCTTTGCTCTGCCTTCCCAGAAAGGCTAAATAGGCCTGTCTGGACTCTCTCATCCTTCCCTCCATCCTAAGCACCAACCCTTCTTCCTCTGTCCCCAGCTGCTAAGAAGACAGACTGTTAAATACTCACAGTAACAGTTCAGCACTCCTCCTACACACACACAGGCAAGAATAGCAAACAGGAGCCCTGACAAAACAGACCCCACACATCATCTGTACTGCAGAGCACAAGTGCACTCAGCCTCACGTCAACATACCTCACTACTTCGCTTTCCCTGGATGCCACTGAAAATGAAACCTGACAGGGAATGCCTTGCTGAGCTGGACCCTGCAGACCTAATGAACATTCACCTTCTACATCCTGCATCACCTTCGAGTATCCTCCCTCACACTTCTGACATTCCCTGTTTTAGAGCACCACACCCTAATCACACTCCAACTGCACTGTTTCTTCTTTCTTTCTTAATGACATGAGGTGAGTTGCAGACACACACTCCCACATGCATCCCCCACACAGGGATGTACGCATCAATAACTATCTGGGACTAATGCTCGAGTTGATTTTTCCTGCCTGACACTGACATTGGGAATGACCAAGCCATCCTCACACCCCTTCCTTAAACCAGTAAGCCACTGGCTGAGGGAGAGAAAGACAAACTAAAGAACAGGTACAGGTTGTCAAACCAAAAGGCCATTTCTCTTGGGTACTCTGACTGGGAATCAAACAGAAACTTCTTCTCTACCCAGTCAACCCTATCACCATGGCCTGTAGCAGGTTTTTTTAACCTGAGAGAATAGAAAAGGGCAACTATGACCTCATTGGTTCAACAAATGTCAAGAAGAATTCCCTTGTCTTCCCTCCTTCCTCCCTCCCTCCCTTGGAAATCCACAACCAGACAGCAAAAACAATACCAAATGTGCATTCATTTGCTAAGAAAAAATATACTCTCTGTCACCTTCTGTAATGTCTTCCATACAATACCCTCTCCTTTTCCTCCCTGACATGAAGATACCTGATAAATTATACCACTAAAGAGCTTTAAGGTTGTCTTCCTTTCCACTTCCTACAATAACACATATTCCTGCTTTGCACATAAAAACAGTGTTTCTTGAAAGAACCTTTCTGACCACTTATTTCCAAATATAAGCAGGGCTGTGGCGCAGTGGATAAAGCGTCGACCTGGAAATGCTGAGGTCGCCGGTTCAAAACCCTGGGCTTACCTGGTCAAGGCACATATGGGAGTTGATGCTTCCAGCTCCTCCCCCTTCTCTCTCTCTGTCTCTCCTCTCTCTCTCTCTCTGTCTCTCCCTCTCCTCTCTAAAATGAATGAATAAATAAATAAAAAATTTAAAAAAAAAAACACCTTCTCACAAGCAGGGCTTACCAACCCTTTTGGAACTTTATGAAGAAAACATCTAAACTCCATATCTCTCCCCTGTTACTCCTGCAGACTCTTCTCACATTCACCCTTAGATACCCAATACAATGGACACTTCTTCTTCCCACAATCTCTTCTACTAGCCCTGTGGACACCCTGCTCCTTGGACATGCAGTCAACCCACCACCAACCTGCGCCCCTGTCCCTCATAAAAAAGGACACAGAAGTAAAATCTTCTCTCCAGATAGGACAAGCGACCTTCCCCACAGAAGGCCTGGGTGACTACAGGATTCTGTAAGTATGACCCCCACTGACTAATTCTTAACCTCTCCCCCACCCTCTTCTGGTTATGCAGCTTGAATCCATTCACTCAAAGGAGTACACTCATCCACAGACTCCCTCATTTCTGTTACGCAGATGAGTCATTTTCCCTGCCACAAGGCACCTTCACTGGGTCCCAGAAAGCTGCTCCCTATTGGACTCTAACTTCAAATCCAATTCCTCTCTGCACTACGCATCTCTCTCTCTCTCTGATTCAAATGACCTTTTTTTTTTCTGTGTCCCATGCTGTCTCACAAGGCTCCTCCTTTGCTTCCAGCAAAACAAGCACTCCCCCACTTCACCTGTCTCACTGCTTCCAGAAGCTCTTTGCTGCTTTTCAATGCCGATATTCCCCTCCTGCCTGCACTCTCTCCACTACTCCCTCATTACTCCTATTGTAACCTGCACTTGCTTGATGAGGGGAGATGGCCTCCTCTCCTACTATGGAATCTATTATGGACTTGCAGCTGCAACACTTAAGAATGACTAAGACCTTCTCACAATACTCCAAGGACCCCTGCTCCTGCCCCACAACCCCACTCTTGCCTGTAGCCTTCTTGATGTGGATAGAAAAGAAAATGATTCCTGCTCTCCTCCACAGTGCTCAGTAACCCCACCACCTGTGTGTTCTTCCTGTGTCCTATTCTTCTTTGAGCCTGTGTGGAGTATTATTGTGGATAGCCTTTCTTTTCAACACCGGATCATCCTAGGGATGACACCAGGTGCTCTCTCTCCCTCTAGTTGCCATAAATGGGCTGTTAGATTTTCTTCCTCTCACCACGTAAATTACTTCTCTACACACTGAGAAACAGCCCTCCTGACCTAAACAAATGTCTAGTATCCAAAAAGATTCCATAAGAATGCATATTGGTTGGAGCTGTATACAACAGATAGGCTTCTGGCCCCAGACTGGTAAGCCATTTATGTAATTATCCTTCGGCTCCCTGAACTCCATGCAACATTGCCAAATGCCTAGCATTCACCCATTTTCTTCCACCTTCACATACTTCTGACTTGCTTCTCCAGCCCCTTGAAATACCTCCAAGACTCCCCTCAGCTTCCAAATAAGCTTTTCAACTATACTGCTCACAGAAATTATGGGATGTTTCTACATGATTATGAACCGATAAAATACCCACTCAGTTTCTTCCCATCTCTTTATACTACCAAACTCCTAGCACAGCAAGTCCCACATACTAACTTTTCTATAGATCTACAAATATCCATGCCCCTATTCCATGTCACCCTGCCCAAGGGAATACACCTCTAACACTTTAGATACTTCTCATCTAGGTAAAAACTGGAAACTGCTTCAGGGTTCTCGGACTACTACCAACACACGGCTGACCTAGGGTCAAGATTCCCCTTGGAAACTCTGCACAGTAGTCTTCTGGGCTTTTACAATACACACCTCAGTCATTTCTCCTTAATTCTCTCTACAGACCTGTCACTTGCAAAGACTCTCCCTGAGGAGGCTATAAAAGGGAATGACAGGGTTTCCACACCTTTTGAGTCTACGACACCCGTGACACAAATAAGCACGCTATGGCCAGATCTCTTAAGCCAGCCCTTCCTAGCTACTTAAGCTCTGGATGAGCAGAGCTGAACCCTAACCAACCAAGGGTCCCCTGCTTTAGCTCCTTTCTCCCACAAAGGCTAGAAACATATATCATCTACCACTTCATACTCACACTTCCAACCCAGGACAAAAACATCTTGGTCTTCAACATGCACCTACCACACTGCACTTGAAAACCACTGCACCACGCAAAGTGGGACGAAAGGATACTGGGGAGACCATCACACAATAGAAGTTCTCATTCAGAGGTTCTATGGGAACCCAACTCCCCTTCCTCCCAGAGAACTCCCAAGGAGGGAGATAGCATTAGGACTATGGCCCGGCCCAAGGACCCTCTGTACATCTTACAGCAAAAACACCAAGGGAAAGGAAAGGGGGAAAACTGCCATTTAAATAAACCCCTGAAAGTTGTGGGGGTGCCAATAGGCATGCATTTTAAAGGGGAGTGGCAGGAATGGGTGTCTGGGCAATAAAATGGTTCACTTCTCCCCTACAGGGCACCGCCACAATCCTCACTACACTGACCCCCATCATTAGCTCCTTGTTAAACTCAGCCTAGGCCCCACTTTCACTGACACAACGAAATAAGGTTAGGAGAGACTACTCCAAAATACCAGTGCACACTGATCCCCTGCAGGTGGGGAACAGAGAGCAGAATTTCTAAATAGGCATCCCATTAAAGCTTTTGGATAGCAGGCAGCACGCGAGGGAGGTTTCCCTGACCACACTGCTGTCTCCATGACTACATACCTTCCACACCTTTTCAAAGGCACCCCCTCTCCAGACTCCTCTCACTTACATGCTTGAATGCTGACATAACCTGAAATGACTTTCCCTGCACACCCTGTTCTGAAGGCTCCTGCAAAATCTCCCTGGGAGGGCTGTCCACTCTCCTCCTCTAGAGAACACACAGAAGGCAATTCACACACAAAATCTCTGAAGGCCAGGTACTACCTAAATGACACAACATTTCCAGAGACAGTGTGAAGGGATCTACTAGTATACACTCAGGACAGCTGCCCTATTACGAACAAGGACCCTGTGGCAAAGTCACTGCAACTTTCCCCACCTGCTCAAGATCTTGATATTAATCAATATCCTCAAACATAACTAGGATCTCCCACTCTTCCACTTTGACTCCAGACTGGCTAGACACAAGTGGAAGACTCCCAGCAAAACCTTCTCCTGGAAGAAAACCCCACTGCTCCCATGGAACAAGAGAGACAGAAAATTGGGGAGTGCACACCTCAACAGAACTACTAACTGGGCATGTCAAGCAAGGCAGTAGGCCCTATTAGCCACCGAGAACCCTCTCTGGAATGTTCAGCTCCTCCTGAAAAGGCAAGGACAGTGGGAAGATGTGGAAATGGAAGGGAAGAATAAAGTGAGAAGAACAGGAGGAGAGGGGAGAGCCTAGTGAATGCTGACCAGCAGGGCACATAAAGGACAGAACAAGGGGTGTAAACTGGAAAAAAGAGTGTGACAAGAACATGGGGAGGAAATGGGACAGGAGGGGCAGCTGAGGGGATAGGATAACTGGAGGTAAAAGAACGATGAGGAGGGAGAATGGGAAGACAAAGGACTATGGGATGGGATTGGGATAGGAGGAAGAATGGAAAATATGGGTTGGGGAGAGAGAAATTAAGGGAAAGACAGACACGAAGACAGGAAAAGAGGAAGACAGAGGAATGGGGCAGTGCTATGGCAGGAGCCTGTGGGGGGGGGGCGAGTAGGAAAGAAGGGAAAGAGAGAGACCTGGGGGCACAGGTAAGAAAGGGATGTGGGAAGGGGGAAAAGAATGAAAGAAACCACAAGCTCAAATCTCGCCAGTGGCTTTATGGAAACCATGAGCAAGTGGAATGAGTATCCTGTCCATGGATGCTTCCCCGAAATGACTGCCATGTCCCCAAAAACCCATTCCCCCACTCTTCTGCACAACATCTTCACCTCAAACACTAAAATAAAACACCTTGCTCTGAGACCTGCATGGGCAGAGAGAGCAAATTCACACCAGATGCCTACAGATCTCATGGAGTGGGGTCGTTCACAAGTCCTCTATGTCTATGGTGAGCCTATAAAACCTTTTCAATGACATACCTCAGCACAAACTACTTTCCCTTACAACACCACTTTCCACATAAACACACACCTTCCAAAAATATTTCATCCACCTTCTCCATGCACAAAAGGACTTTCCACTGCATCCACTTTACTGATGTGTATGCCAGAAATCTACGTACCACAGTAGGACACTACCAGCATCTCCTTCCACCTCACTAGACAAGAAGAAATTACCATTAGATCTCTTCATGTTCACCCACCTCCCCACAACACTAACCATAAAGATGCTTCCTTAACATATCCTGAAACACCCCTTCCCTCCCATGCCTGTTCTCGCCACTCAGTACAGTAGGGTCACCACTCTATACACCTGCATTACAGGTATTGATTGACTTACGATCTATGCAACTTACAACCATTCAACTTTACGACCACAGTCGCTAGCCACAACTGTTCCGCATCTAATAGCACAAGCGTTTCCCAGCAGGGTGTACGACAGTACAAACCACCTTCTGGCAGCACCACCATCTCCGCATTCACCATTTCAACTGTTATCTCAGACTCGATACAGCAATTTGTGTTTTGTGTCTTGGATATATATTTTGATATGTTTTGCAATTGGGAAAATGTTTCCTATGGTATTTTTTACACCCGTATTTTGTATTTTTGTATGCACCTGTATTTTGTAATTTTGTATGTTTCGCAAATATTAAACCAGATGTACCAGTAATGCAGTGTTTTACTCAAACATTAGGAGTGTAAAAATAAGAAACAAAATGGTGTAGAGATGATACAAATGGCATAAAATGAACAAAGAAAATTGATATATAACAATAATAAAAAAATTATCATAAAATATGACTTAAAGATTTTTATAACATCATTTCACAGTGCTGTACTCAACTTACTGCCAAATTGTGTTATGACAGGTCTGTCAGAATCAATTGAGCACTAGCTGTATTCCAATACCACACACACTATATGACTTTTCCCACTCCTCACAGATCAAAACTCCCACCAACATGTGACTAGGCTAACCTTTCCACTTTCCTCTGGAAACTTCACAGGGAAGTATTCTTGATTTCTAAAGTCTACTTCTCAGTACATTTCTCTATACTTCCTACTACTAACCACACACTTCCAATACCTCCCTGATCTGTCACCAACACAGAGATACACGTGGCACAATCAACTCTATCATGAATGTTTCAGTCATTCTATGAACATATGAGCAAACACCCTGCTACCGTCAAGCCCAAGCATTTTCAAATGGAGGCTTTCCAACGTACTTGCTTTGAGAAGAACATCTTTTGACAGTAACCTATGAAATCTTTCTGTAAATAAATGTACAAAGTCGTACAGAGTGGAATTGTTTCTTAAAATTCAGATACTTTGCTCACAACCACTATGACTTCCTATGACCATGTCATAATAACTTTTCCAAGATGACTTAGATTTTCTTCAGCAGTGACTCCAAATACCCACAAGTTAACCTCCTTTACTGTTTCCTAACAGAAAGCGTATATAACAATGATAATGCTACCAATACACTTCTTCTATTTCATGGTACCATCAACCTACCAGGATGCTACTAACCCTACTGGAGAGGGTTGCTTTCTGCACCATATGCTTGCCATGCTACACATAATACAATCCTACACCATCTACTCACCAAATACGTGACCTCCTAGAACACTTGTTGCATAACCTGAGGGACTGAGAGGAGCTCTGACATCCTGCTAATGACCTTCCGATATACAAGCTCCCCAAGAGGAACTTAACACTGGGCCTGGGGGCTGCCCTCTCTTAAATTTATAACAAGGCCATGGGAACAAAACCCACACAACAAACCTCCTTTCTAATAATTTTTCAAGGGACAAGTCACCAGCTACACATAACACATTCCCATATGTGTGCGCATACCACCACTTCATCAGTCCCCTCTCAATATGCTGCACAACTGCAGCTCCTAACCAGTCCTGCCCACAGCAGACCTTTCAATTCCTAACCTGCATAACCTTAACAGACATCCACACAGGGCAGCGACCGCCTCACTGTATTCGACTGGCCATCCCTGGCTCGCCTCCACTCTCAATATCCCATAAATACTTTCATCACAGAAACCATTATGACTAACCTCTAACAACACTTCTTTTTACAAGATAAACTCTCGTCTTTCACTGCTCCCTCTCCCGCCCTTCACACTCCTCACAGGGACGGTATTCCACACTGACCAGGAACATCTTGTTCTTTCAGCCTCACTATCTTCAAGAACCTATGGAAATCATTTCCCCATGATGGGAACTTCATCCTGTGCTACAGAGAGCCCTCAACCTTATGAACAACGAACAGAAAGCTGAATCTAACCTCTTCATGATCACGTGATTACCCACATGACTATCCCCACTGGATGATTCATTTCCATATCCCCATTCCATGCAGACCTGATAGTTGCCCTCTGCCTTCCACACTTCCTTAGTCAATACACTTCTCTTCCCACTACCCCACACCCATCTGTGGCTGTCTCTCCCAAATGAACTTTATATGTCACCTCAGACAGGGGCTCCATTATACCATTCTGGGATTTGACCTCAACAACCCAAAGACAACAACAATCTAAAATCATTATTTCCATCCCTCTTCTATGTGATAGAAGACACAGACCCAAACAGAGGCACAAACAAAGAAAAGAGCTGAAGCAGTATAGGAGCATATGATCACTTCTCATGCCTTCCCTGACCTGGACAGAAACTAGGGACTTTCAACTGCCACATCAATACTAGTGGCCAAAGGGCCCAATGACAAAGTACTTCCTTACACTTAGCTGAAAATTTTTTCCCTGCCTTACCAATGACAGGAGCCCATTAATTCCCACTGTCTCCTCTCCTACCATAGCAGGAAACAGTGAGACTTTCTCTTCCCATTCAAAACTTTCCACTCTCGGAAAAGAGACACTAACTTTACTTTCTCTATCTCTATGTAAACCTGAAATTACCAGTGATATCAAAGACCAGCATTTCATACCACAAACCATTCTCCCCTGCTCTCATAAAACAAAGTCTGGAAAATACATCCAACAACTTAAACATCTACCATGATGACTTTCATATGGATTTCACTGCACAAAACTAATAAAAAGAGATGATGTAAGAGTAATGGCAGGGTAGGAAGCAATACTGATAAATCTCCCCCAAAACTCAACAAGATCTTCAATCAGAAACAGAAAAACATATCCTTGGAGCCTCCAGATGTTTTGCAATACACCCGAAGGTATGGTCGAGCGAAAAATTGGCTAAATATATAACCAAACTCCGAAGGAAATAGGGAGTAAGAAATGCTCCGCCTTCCTCACTAACCTAAACAGGGTGGCTTTCACTGGGAACTGAGAATATAGAAACTGAGGCGGGCAAAGGGGGTAAATAGATCCAGGCCGCAGCACAAACGGCCGAACCAGGCTGTGGCATAGAGATCCAAGCCGAGGAAAAACTGTTCCTGTGGTAACCCGGGCAATACGGGCTAACACTCATGCCAAACCCAGACAAAGAAAGACAAGTGGGGCAGCCATTTTCCCCAATCCCCTGGTCGGCGCGCGCAGATAGTGGGCGAGAGATTCCTTCCAAAGCCCCGGGAGTGGGTGCCCGTGTTATCTCACAGAGAGGCAGAGGCCTTTGTGTGGGCCAAAAGTGGAATCTCCGGGCTGCCCCAGCGCCCTGGGAAAGCCACGCAGGGGAGGGAGCGAGAACTAATTCCAATGCTGGAACATTTCCGTGCTGCTGGGGGTTTCACTCAGAGGGTGAGGCGGTCAGCCTGATATCCTGGTCTGCGCATGCAGATAGTGAGCGAGAGATTCCTCCGAGTGCCTCGGCAGTGCAAGCCCGTGTTATCCCACAAAGGGGCAGAGTCAGGGGCCTTTGTGTGGCCCAAAAGGGGAATCTCAGGCCACCCCAGCGCCTTGCAAAAGCCACACATGGGGATGGAGCGAGAGCAAATGCCAACGCTGGAACTTTTCCATGCGGGTGGGGGTTTTACTCAGAGTGTGAGACTGCCGGCCTGATATCCTGGTCTGCGCACACAGATAGTGAGTGAGAGTTTCCTCCAAGAGCCCCAGGAGTGGGTGCCCACCCGTGTTACTGGACAGAGTGGCAGAGCCAGAGGTCTTTGAGTGGGCAGAAGCCCTGCCTGATTATGCTAGCAGCTCTGACTGACTGAGCCTTACCCAGAGCCCTGTGCTGAGTGATAATAGAGTGGGGAGTGGCCAGCTCTTTGAGCCTCTTACTATCCAGGCAGAGGCAGCAGCAACCCCATAGCTGGATTATCAGGCTACTAATTGAGGAAGGAAAGACTAGGAGAAAGGCTCCAGGAACACGGATTCTCTCATTGTCGGAACCTATAAATGCTAATGAGCCTTGACTGCCAACGGGACTAAAGCACAATACATGACATCGCCATAGAGACTTATCAACTGCAAACCTCTACCTGAGCTTGCCAAAGGGGCAGAACCCAGGTACAGAGTCACCAACCAGGAAGAGGGAGAGAAAAGAAAAAGCAAGATAACCTCTCAAAATCAAGAATAATCTGCAGACTTTATAACCTATCCCATTTTATTATATTTGTTTGTTTGTTTCTCTTATCTTCATTCTTGATATTTTTTTTCCTCCTCCAATTTGGTTGATTAACTCTCTGCTGGTCTTACTCTCTCCTCTCCTTGAACTACACTACCCATAAGTGTTACATCTCCCATTATCTTTTCTTTCCTCTTCCTTTCTCTCTATGAGGGTTGCACTCCAAAACCCTTAACTCTCTCTCTCCTCTTTTTTCTTTTTTTAGTGGTTCCCTCTTTTTCTCTCTCTCTCTCTCTCTTTCTTTTTGCCCTCTCTATTAGTTTCTTCCTTTCTCCTTTATATCTCCTCTCATTCAAACCTCAATAATGAACAAATTATCTTATCTGGGACTAAAACTTATGTTTGTGGCATTTTGGGGGTTTTTTACTTCACCTTTTTAACTCACTAGCAGTGCTCCCATACCTGGCTCTCCATTTTATCTAGTTCTTGTTCCATTAAATAAAATAGTAATTTTTTAATTTGTCCCCCCATTTTCCTGTTTCTCTCTTATTCGTCACATCATAACTCTTAGTCAACCAAAACCTAAAAGCAAATCATTTTATTCTTGAACCAAATTTTTTCCTTATTTGCTTTTTGTGGGTCCATACCCCCTTCTCTTTTCTTTCTTTTTTCCCCCCTTTATTACTTATCCCCAATTCAGGCCCTCTATTAAAGGCATTGTGTGTTATAATTCACAGTTCACCACAAGATTTTCTCAAGAAAGACAGGAGAAAAGAGGAGAGGAGAAAAGGAAGGGGGGGAAACTTTCCTTTTTTAAAATTTTATTTTATTTTATTTTTCTTTATTTCATTATAAATTTTAAAAAAAACAACACTTTTTGATTTTTTATTTTTTAACTTTTTATTCTTTATTAAATCTCATTAATACTATCAACAAAACCACCCTCAGATGCCATTAAGGAAGAGAAAATCGAATATCATGGATACAAAAGAAAGAGAGGTAACACAGAGAGATGAGAAAAAAATCTATGGAGAAAAAATTTAATATATTGGAAACCTTGGCATGAAATGAATTAAATGACAGAGAATTTAAAATAGAAAT
Source organism: Saccopteryx bilineata (assembly GCF_036850765.1). Classification (NCBI taxonomy): domain Eukaryota; kingdom Metazoa; phylum Chordata; class Mammalia; order Chiroptera; family Emballonuridae; genus Saccopteryx; species Saccopteryx bilineata. The sequence goes on along the minus strand of NC_089491.1, from coordinate 167,022,758 downwards.
CCTAAAAATACTCAGAGATATACAAGAAAACACAGAAAGGCAATTTAGGGAGCTCAGAAAACAACTCAATGAACACAAAGAATATATGTCCAAGAAAATTGAAACTAAAAACAAATCAAACAGAGATGAAAAACTCAATTCACGAGCTGAAAAACGAAGTAACAAGCTTAGCTAATAGAACAGGTCAGATAGAAGAGAGGATTAGTGAAATAGAAGACAAGCAACTTGAGGCACAACAGAGAGAAGAAATAAGAGACTCAAAAATTTAAAAAAATGAGATAGCCCTACAAGAATTATCTGACTCCATCAAAAAGAATAACATAAAAAAAATAGGTATATCAGAGAAAGAAGAGAGAGAAAATGGAATGGAGAACATACTCAAACAAATAATAGATGACAACTTCCCAAGCCTATGGAAAGAACTAAAGCCTCAAATACAAGAAGCAAACAGAACTCCAAGTTTTCTTAACTCCAACAAACCTACTCCAAGGTACATCATAATAAAATTGGCACAAACCAATGGCAAAGAAAAAATTCTCAAGGCAGCCAGGGAAAAGAAGAATACAACATATAAAAGATATAAAGGAAGGCCCATTAAATTATCATCAGATTTCTCAGCAGAAACTCTACAAGCTAGAAGAGAGTGGACCCCAATATTTAAAGTCCTGAAAGAGAGGAACTTTCAGCCACGAACACTATACCCATCAAAGCTATCCTTCAAATATGAAGGAGAAATAAAAACATTCACAGACACAGACAAGATGAGGGAATTTATCATCAGAAAACCCCCACTCCAGGAATTACTAAAGGGTGTTCTCCAATCAGATACAAAGAACAAAAAAAAAACAAAAAAAAACCAAAGCCAGTGGTAAAAGCTCCAAGAATACAATAAAACCAAATTTAAACTGTGACAACAAGAAAAAGAAAGAAGGGGAGAGGATGAAGATTAACAGTAGCAAAAAACGATAGAGTCCAAAAGTACTCATAAAATAGTGCACTACAATGAACAGGGTAGGAACCCTTTTCATTACTTAAAGGTAACCACCATTGAAAAAACCACCACAGAAACACATGAGATAAAAAAGATAGCAACAGAGAAAAGATGTATGGAATACAACCAAATAAAAACATAAGATAAAAAAACGAAAGAGAAGGATCAAAAAAGACACAAAACAAACAGAAAGCAATACATAAAATGGCAATAGGGATCTCACAAGTGTCAATAATTATACTAAATGTAAACGGATTAAACTCACCAATAAAAAGGCACAGAGTAGCAGAATGGATTAAAAAAGAAAATCCAACTGTATGCTGCCTACAGGAAACTCATCTAAGTAACAAGGATAAAAAGAAATTCAAAGTTAAAGGCTGAAAAATAATACTCCAAGCAAATAACATCCCCAAAAAAGCAGGCATAGCAATACTCATATCTGATAATGCTGACTACAAGACAGCAAAAGTACTCAGACACAAAAATGGCCATTTCATAATGGCTAAGGGGACACTGAATCAAGAAGATGTAACAATTCTTAATATATATGCACCAAACCAAGGAGAACCAAAATACATAAGACAGCTACTTATTGACCTTAAAACAAAAACTGACAAAAATACAATCATACTTGGAGACCTCAATACACCGCTGACGGCTCTAGATCGGTCATCCAAACAGAGAATCAACAAAGATATAGTGGCCTTAAACAACACACTAGAGCACCTGGATATGATAGACATCTACAGGACATTTCATCCCAAAGTGACTGAGTTTACATTTTTCTCCAGTGTACATGGATCATTCTCAAGAATTGACCAAATGTTGGGCCACAAAAACAACATAAGCAAATTCAGAAAAATCGAAGTTGTACCAAGCATATGTTCTGATCATAAAGCCTTGAAACTAGAATTCAACTGCAAAAAAGAGGAAAAAAATCCCACAAAAATGTGGAAACTAAACAACATATTTTTAAAAATGAATGAGTCAAAGAAGAAATAAGTGCAGAGATCAAAAGATATATATACAGACAAATAAAAATGACAATACGACATATCAGAATCTATGGGATGCAGCAAAAGCAGTGATAAGAGGGAAGTTCATATCACTTCAGGCCTATATGAACAAACAAGAGAGAGCCCAAGTGAATCACTTAATTTCACACCTTAAGGAACTAGAAAAAGAAGAACAAAGACAACCCAAAACCAGCTGAAGAAAGGAGATAATAAAAATCAGAGCAGAAATAAATGAAATACAGAACAGAAAAACTATAGAAAAAATTAATAGAACAAGGAGCTGGTTCTTTGAAAAGATCAACAAAATTGACAAACCCTAGGCAAGAATTACCAAGGAAAAAAGAGAAAGAACTCATATAAACAAAATCCAAAATGAAAGAGGAGAAATCACCACGGACACCGTAGATATACAAAGAATTATTGTAGAATACTATAAAAAACTTTATGCCACTAAATTCAACAACCTAGAAGAAATGGATAAATTCCTAGAACAATACAACCTTCCTAGACTGAGTCAAGAAGAAGCAGAAAGCCTAAAGAGACCTATAAGTAGAGAAGAAATAGAAAAAAACATTAAAAACCTCCCCAAAAATAAAAGTCCAGGCCCTGACGGCTATACCAGCGAATTTTATCAAACATTCAAAGAAGACTTGGTTCCTATTCTACTGAACGTCTTCCAAAAAATTGAAGAAGAAGCAATACTTCCAAACACATTTTATGAGGCCAACATAACCCTCATACCAAAACCAGGCAAGGATGGCACAAAAAAAGAAAACTACAGTCCAATATCTCTAATGAATACAGATGCTAAAATACTAAACAAAATACTAGCAAATAGAATACAACAACATATTAAAAAAATAATACATCATGATCAAGTGGGATTCATCCCAGAATCTCAAGGATGGTTCAACATACATAAAACAGTTAACGTAATACACCATATCAATGAAACAAAGAACAAAAACCACATGATCTTATCAATAGACGCAGAAAAGGCTTTCAATAAAATACAACACAATTTTATGTTTAAGACTCTCAACAAAATGGGTATAGAAGGAAAATATCTCAACATGATAAAGGCCATATATGATAAACCATCAGCTAACATGATATTAAATGGCACTAAACTGAAGGCTTTCCCCCTTAAATCAGGAACAAGACAGGGTTGTCCACTCTCTCCACTCTTATTTAATGTGGTACTAGAGGTTCTAGCCAGAGCAATCAGACAAGACAAAGAAATAAAAGGCATCCATATCGGAAAAGAAGAAGTAAAGGTATCACTTTTTGCAGATGATATGATCCTATACATTGAAAACCCCAAAGAATCCACAAAAAGACTACTAGAAACAATAAGCCAATACAGTAAGGTCACAGGATACAAAATTAACATACAGAAGTCAATAGCCTTTCTATATGCCAACAATGAAACAATTGAAAACAAACTCAAAAGTAATTCCCTTCACGATTGCAACAAAAAAAAATAAAATACTTAGGAATAAACATAACAAAGAATGTAAAGGACTTATATAATGAAAACTATAAACCATTGTTAAGGGAAATCGAAAAAGATATAATGAGATGGAAGAATATACCTTGTTCTTGGGTAGGAAGAATAAATATAATCAAGATGGCTATATTACCCAAAGCAACATACAAATTTAATGCAATTCCCATCAAACTTCCAATGACATTTTTTAAAGAAATAGAGCAAAAAATCATCAGATTTATATGGAAATATAAAAAACCCCGAATAGCCAAAGCAATCCTAAAGAAAAAGAATGAAGCTGGGGGCATTACAATACCTGACTTCAAACTATATTATAGGGCCACGACAATCAAAACAGCATGGTATTGGCAGAAAAATAGACACTCAGACAAATGGAACAGAATAGAAAGTCCAGAAATAAAACCACATATATATAGTCAAATAATTTTTGATAAAGGGGCCAACAACACACAATGGAGAAAAGAATGCCTCTTCAATAAAGAGTGCTGGGAAAACTGGAAAGCCATATGCAAAAGAATGAAACTGGACTACAGTTTGTCCTCCTGTACTAAAATTAACTCAAAATGGATCAAAGATCTAAACATAGGACCTGAAACAATTAAGAAGACATAGGTATTCAACTCATGGACCTGGGTTTTAAAGAGCATTTTATGAATTTGACTCCAAAGGCAAGAGAAGTGAAGGCAAAAATTAATGAATGGGACTACATCAGACTAAGAAGTTTTTGCTCAGCAAGAGAAACTGATAACAAAATAAACAGAAAGCCAACTAAATTGGAAACGATATTTTCAAACAACAGCTCAGATAAGGGCCTAATATCCAAAATATACAAAGAACTCATAAATCTCAACAACAAACAAACAATCCAATAAAAAAAATGGGAAGAGGACATGAACAGACACTTCTCCCAGAAAGAAATACAAATGGCCAACAGATATATGAAAAGATGCTCATCTTCTTTAGCTATTAGAGAAATGCAAATCAAAACTGCAATGAGATACCACCTCACACCTGTTAGATTAGCTATTATTAACAAGACAGGATAAGCAAATGTTGGAGAGGCTGAGGATTAAAAGGAACCCTCATACACTGTTGGTGGGAATGTAACGTAGTACAACCATTATGGAAGAAAGTATGGTGGTTCCTCAAAAAACTGAAAATAGAACTACCTTGTGACCCAGCAATCCCTCTACTGGGTTATACCCCCAAAACTCAGAAACATTGATACGTAAAGACACATGCAGCCCCATGTTTGTTGCAGCATTGTTCACAATGGCCAGGACATGGAAACAACCAAAAGCCCATCAATAGATGACTGGATAAAGAAGATGTGGCACATATACACTATGGAATACTACTCAGCCATAAGAAATGATGACATTGGATCATTTACAGCAAAATGGTGGGATCTTGATAACATTATACGAAGTAAAATAAGTAAATCAGAAGAAACCAGGAACTGCATTATTCCATACATTATTCCATACGACATAAAAGTGAGAGTAAGAGACATTGATAAGAGTGTGGTGGTTACGGGGGGAGGGGGGAAAGGGAGAAAGAAAGGGGGAGGGGGAGGGGCACAAAGAAAATTAGATAGAAGGTGACAGAGGACAATCTGACTTTGGATGATGGGTATGCAACATAATTGAATGACAAGATAACCTGGACTTGTTATCTTTGAATATATGTATCCTGATTTATTGATGTCGCCCCATTAAAAAAATAAAATTATTAAAAAATAAATTTTAAAAAAACTAATAAAATAATAATGATTTAAAGAAATAGAATGGGAAATGAGAACCAAATAAATTTCTTTACCATACACTACATTTGAAGGCCAAGAACACATCCTAGAAACAAAGAGTGGAAAGTCTTTTTATTACCTTACACTTATGGGGAAGATCTATATCATACTCTATAGATAATGAACTCAAATGATATAACACACAAGAAATACAAAAACTGGACACATTGATAATGATCAAACAACATAGAATATACATCTCTCAAAGATACGTCATCGCTTTTACACCTAGTGCTTCCCACCAAAAAACATTTAGGACATATATGTTAAACAATAACATGAGCACCAAATAACCTTCCGTACACCTACACACTCCATTTATGCCCCCAAACACTGTACATTATACCTGACCTTCAAAAACACTTCACACTTTTTCAAAAAACGTACCATTTTACACAATACAATGTCCTACCAATTTTGACTCACTAAAGCTACCCAAATTCTGTTTGTGCCCCTTATAGCCAAAGATCCAAAAAACATGTAAGGAAATTTATTGACAATTTTACTTCTATTAACATATTTTCAAATGCACATCTTCACCACCACCACCACACCAAAAACGAATCACTATTACACTAAGAAAATAATTTCAAAGAATACATAACAGAATGTGTCACATCAGCAATTTCTAGAAGAACTGTTTGCCCCCATGGTATATTCCAGGGGTCATCAACCTTTTTATACCTACTGCCCACTTCTGTATCTCTGTTAATAGTAAAATTTTCTAACTGCCCACCAGTTCCACAGTAATGGTGATTTATAAAGTAGGGAACTAACTTTACTTTATAAAATTTATAAAGCAGAGTTACAGCAAGTTAAAGCATATAATAATAATTACTTACTAACTACTTCATATCAGATTTTTGCTGTTTGGCAGAATAAATCTTTATAAAACAACTTACAAAATTAAATCTATCTTTTTATTTATACTTTGGTTGCTCTGTTACCGCCCACCATGAAAGCTGCAATGCCTACTAGTGGGTGGTAGGGACCAGGTTGACTACCACTGGTATATTCACACATAATGGCTGCAGTTCACATTTTCAACATTGTGGGACTAAAGATGACAGTCACTGACGAGATCACAACTTCTACTAATCACCTTTGATGCAGAAAATCTATGCCCTGAACAAGCTACTCTCAGATGCAAAAGGTTACTGCTGCTGCTGGTCCTACTATTACTACTGCTACTACTACTGGGAAGATAAGCTCTGCTCTATAGAGAATAAAAACACAACTTCATGACAACAGAAACAACTTGTCTTTTTGTATCCTAGATCTGAAATGATGCCTCTTTTCAACAACTGACAGCAAAACTGAGACCTAAATGACAAAGACAACATGGTCCACCTGCTGTGCACTGTCATTCCTCTTCTACTCCTCAGACACTTATGTTCTCCTTTCATTTAGAAATTACACTGAACAGGATGACAGTCACTAATTATGATTCATACGTTTCAGGTGAACATCTTTATACTCTTCCATCTCGCCATTGTATTCTCGGCCCATCACCGAAACACAATTCCTATTCCATCACCACATATTTCTTCTTTTTACACTCCCCTGGCGACCACTTCACCTTCATCCATATCCATGAAGTGACTTACAGGCTTTATGCCTCACCCTTTCCTCTAAGGACCTTGGAAAGGACTCCTGGTTGTATACTTAGGTATATGGAACCGTCTCAGTGACACTGCACCATCTGAAGTACTGAGCACTGTCACCGTCATGTACCATTACAGTTTTACTGTATTTCTGTTTCCAAATGCATGTATAAAAAAGCCCCCAACACAAATCACTACTATAATTATAACATTATAATTTCATCCCTAGCCTGACCTGTGGTGGCACAGAGGATCAAGCATAGGCCTGGAATATTGAGGTCGCTGGTTCAAAACCCCAGGCTTGCCCAGTCAAGGCACATATGGGAGTTGATGCTTCCTGCTCCTCCCCCTTATCTCTCTTTGTCTCTCTCTCTCTCTCTCTCTCTCTCTCTCTCTCTATCTCTTCTCTAAAACGAGTAAATAATTTTTTTTAAAAAAATAATTTTATCCCAAAGATGATGAAATTCCTGCATTCTGAATACTCCCAATTCAATAAATAGTCAAGACCTCGGCCTCAATGCCTTGATATACCAGAAGTGAGCTTACCCCCAGGATATGTTCAAGCAACATGGCAGCATTTCATATCAGCCATTGTTGGGGAGGGGGGAAGAGATGAGCACTACTTGCAAGCAGTACATACAATGAACAAGTGCTCCTGAGCACGTCTGATGCAGGAGATGTTCACCCAGCACAAAGAATAATCTGGCACAAAATGTTAATACTACTCAGAACTCCCTCTCAACTCTATGGCACAACAGGAAAGGTAGAATACAAACACTAGGTCATTTGAAATTCTAGATCGTAAATGCTGACTCTCTTGACCTACCCACCGGGAAGCAGACACATGAGAAAAAACAATTACAAACCATCTTCAGAAATTACTGAATAGAATCTTAGGCTAAGACAATGCCCCATAAAAACCAAGAGACAAGGAATACCTCACAACTTGGATGCTGAGTCACTCTCTGACAAACCAGACTGGTCATATCAGGATTTCTGCTTCTCCTCAGGATTCACCACGTGGTCTTTCCCGACTGTTTCTGGATGTCACTAGGAATCTTTCTCAAAACTCTTTCACATGCCAGAATTTACCCTCTAAACTACTCTTCTTTGGCTTTTCTAAAATGACACACAGATTTCTGTCCAAAAATACACTTCTTCTCAAGACAAACTTAATACACCACAGAGCACAGCTTACTACCAGTTTCCCCTATCTTCAGTTCCTCTAGCAAAGGAACCCACAAATAACACTATATTCTGTAACCCTGACCCTCATGCTAATTCACACTATACTACATCACCAGATACACTAAAAAGCAAACGAACTACTATTTTCCTTATTAATACACAGAAATAGCCTATGTATTGAAATGGAACCTGCAGTACTAGATGGAAATTTCTATAATTTTCTACCATAAAGGTTTCTCTTTACATAATAAGAAAAATCTTTCATTCATAGATAATCTTCCATAATCACTACCTTTTTCAAAGTATTACACTATATCCCCCCCACACAAAAAAAAGTCAGTAAGACTACTAAAGAGAATGTCTACATGCTAAATAACTTCAATATATGTAACTATTCCACCATATTCAATCAATGGAAATCAAAGATACTCTCCAAGAAGGATTGGAACTTTTTGAAAACTGACCCTACTGAGTGGTAAAATAACTTCCTACACACTTCAATTCACTAACACTGCATAAAATCTTATGACTCTCCTGACCATCCATCTAAAACCTTTAAGGGAAGGTAAACACAGCATCATCCCATTAACATCTTTTCAAAAAATATCTTTGAATATATGTATCCTGATTTATTGATGTCACCCCATTAAAAAAATAAAATTATTTAAAAAAACAAACAAACAAACAAAAGATCTAAAAACCACAAATGAAACCCCCAACAGAAATCACTGGAACAGTTATAAAACACTTTCAGCAGAGAAATAACAAAAATACTGTGTTTCTACAATGCTGGTTTTCAGAAATATTGAAAATCAGGCTTTTGCACCAAAAGTGAATATGCCCCCAGGGCACATTTGACTACTATGCTGTAGTTTAGTATTGTCAACAGTGTGACGAGTGTTTTTTATTTGCAATCAGTGAATAAAAAGAACAGATACAGAAAAGCACCTACAATGCACAGCCATTAACCCAGGACAAAGAATGATCTGCCCCAAAACATCCATAGAACCCAGACTACAAACCCTACTGCTTGTACCCAACTTTACTTTTTCATGTGTCATTCACATGAAAACACCCAGGAATTGCATACAAACCTGCATATTTACCATAGCCACATAACTACATTGACACTTCACAACACTAAAAAATATAATGAAAAACACTTCCTTTACAAAATACAGACACAAGCCACCCCATGGGAGACATTCTGAAATGCAAAACCTGGAAGGAGACACAGCTTCCAAGGGAAACGGTGGGAAAAGTTTTATGGGGTGAGCTCAATAAAGTTTGACAATTATTCTATGAAAAAAGTACACCAATTACTAAATAGTAATACAACAATTTATTCCTTCTCCTACTGACCACTGTAAACCTACTTTGGGACCAGCGTGAATCATGCAAACTTCATACAAATGGACATTGTACAACACTTAGTACATCTGAGGGCAAAACCCATGACACAAAGACCATAGGAAACAAAAGTGAAAAAATAGCTACATTTCATGGAAGTCAAATCTCTGATATTTCATGCTTGAAAAAATAGAGATAAAAGGATTAATGAATTAGTTAAGGGAACAGTCACTGATGACTAAGGGCAGACTTCCACTCCCACTCCCAGGGTTCCCAGGAGGCCATCCGGAGAGGTACAAACAGGAAGATCTGGGTATGGGAGTTGAGGCATCCCTCTCCCCCAGATGTGAGGAAATTAATGCAATGATTTTTATCTAACTGGCAAGAGAAAGTCAGGCCACAACACTTAAAACTATATTTTAAGAATATAGTTTTGTCCTTAGAGATGTTAAGGCATGAATTTGTAAAATTTGATTATTATGGATCACTCTTTATCCTGAACCATCAGTTATTGCATGATTAAAATTGTTGCCTACAAAACATTAAAAACTTCCTAAAACTTTTATGATGCACATTTTAAATTCTATATCAAACCCAACCAGTGACCTTGGGATCATGTCAAGGATCATGCACTCAAGCCAGTGACCCAGTGCTCAAGCTGGCAAGCCTGCACTCAAGCTGGTCACCCTGTGCTCAAGTCTACGAGTCCATGCTCAAGCCGACATAACTTGGGGTTTCAAACCAAGGCCCATAGCATCCTGGACTGACGCTCAATCCACTACACTACCACCAGTCAAGCAGGGAACTTAATTTTAGATTCTTATTTTCACAATTTTGTAGTAAATATCATACTGATTTTACACATCCAGAAGGCAGTTTCCTTAAATCACACATTACTTTGTCAAAGTAATATATGTGTATTGTGAAAAAAAAATCAACCATACTTGAAGTCAAATAAACTAATAAACAGCCTCATAACCCACCCCACAAAAGGCATTCCTCCTTTTAATTTTTAGCTTTTTCTTTTTGGTGCTTCTCTCAACATTTCTAAGTAAAACTTAGTGACATGAGAGTATCAGAAATGTGAGATTAGATTGGGAAGGACCTGAAGATCTCTTTCCTCTTTTTCTGGTTTGGAATGGATGCTTTCTTAGCCAGCTCCATGGCTGCTTTTCTGAGACTTTCCTTCATGAATAATCTGGGGACTCCCTCTGCCCTCTTCTTTTTTAGTTACCCTTTCTATACCTGATAGGTACTTTAGCTCAAAATACAATTTCAGTTGAGAAATCACATCCACTTGGAACTTTAAAGTGCCTGCTCCATGGTTGTAACTTTTAATCTTATCACCAAGAATTCAGATGCGAATCTTATTCAAATTCTATATGGAATATTTCTTATTGTTTTAAATCCTTGAACAATTTTAGGAGGCTCTTCTTATCACATATGTTCTGAAATTGCCCAAAGATGTGCCTTGAAGTAGGTCCGCCTGTATTCACTGGGCTGAGCACTTAAGAGACACTTTTACACTGGAAACTCATAACCTGCAGTAACGGGGAATTTTCTTTCAGGTCTTCACCAAGTGTCCTTAAACTAGTGAGCCTTCCACTGATCATCTCATGTGAAATAACATTCCTTTGCCCTTCCTCCCCACACAGCACTCCCCAGATCTTTACCTTGCCTCATTTTTCTCCATCATGTTGGTCACACTGTTTATTTTCATCTGTCTGCTCCTCTTGGAATTTAAGCTCCACAAAGGCAAGGCTCTGTCTGTGCTGCTGCTGACAGCAGCATGAATACCTGGTTCACACAGGCCAGAACAGTGTGTGACATGTAATAGAAATTTTTTAAAAATATGTTTGATGAACAGGACTGACTCCATAAAGCAAGGTAACTTACTAGGTCAGTCACTCTTCAGGACTTTGAATAGGCATGAAATTTAGTTGGTGATAAAGAGAAGGTAGATGTGATCTCACAGCTGCCTGTCAGTGTTTTAAAGCCACTCATACATCAGACATCGCTGTTCAGTGACTGCCATTTGTACAAAGGGATGAGAGAGCACCATGAGGTGAATCTGAAGTCATACAGCCCTGGCTTTGAATTGTGGTTCTGCATTTAATTGGCCCCAGTATTCTAGCTATAAGGTGAGGATAACTGCACCTGTTTCATAGGACCACTGCCAGGATAAACTCTGTACAGCATACTAATTATTTAAGAATTTATTTTAAAAATAACCAACTGTATCCATTTCCGAGGGATGCTGTAGAAAATTATGACAAACTGGCTTAAAAACAAAAGAAATCTATCTCTCCCAGCTTTCTGGAGGCCAGAAGTCCAAAATTAAGGTGTAGGTAGAACTGCATCTCCTCTGAAGGCTGTAGGAGAGAATCCTTCCTTGCTTCTTCCAGCCTCTGGTGGCTTCAGGCCTTCCTTGGCTTGGGTCTCTATGACCCCAATCTTTGCTTCTGCTTCCCAAGGCTTTCTCATCTGTGTGTCTCTCTCTGTCTCCCATCTCTGTCTCTCATTAAGGATCCGGCATTGGACTTAGGACCCATCAAGGTAATCCAGGATGGTTTCATCCTGAGATCCTTAATTTAGTTGCTTCTGCAAAAGACCCTTTTTCCAAATAAGGTCACATTAACAGGTTCTGAAGATTAAAAAATAATATCTTTTTGTAGGTCACCATCAATCAACTACAACAGGTATATATTTTGTTTTTTCTATTGGATTTTGTAATGTATATTCTTACTGAAGTTTCTATACTGTTTTTCTAGCTATAAGAATTCACAAGCTTGTCCTCCTGTCAAGAATGCCTTCAGATTCAGCAACAGACTATATTATTAAGAATTACAGCCTCTGTGGTATTTTAATAGTTTTCTGGTATCTAGTTTCTAGCTTAAAAAAACTTTCTAGTCTTAAGAATACTCCTTCTAATTTAAATGTATACTAGAATATAGTGTGCCTTATTTAAAAAGCTATTTAAGAGGGCCTTAATAGCTGCAACTGAACTTGTATATACAAAAATACTAGAATTTAAAAAGAGTTTGGTGATTTTTAAGTTTTATTCAAAATAGAGAAGAAACACTGGTTAGAATGAGATTATACCATTTACGTGAATGATACTGCTATATCAAACTGGTCCTTCAGTAAGACCCTTACAATATTTATATGATGGCATCTTAGTTTATACCATAGGGATGTTATGCATTTGACTCCCTGTAGAAAGGAAGAACCATCATTTAACATATATGACCACCAGTCTATAGGAAAGAAGGCAAAATGGAGAAAAAGAGGGATATAGTGAGGAAAATATAATTTTGTTAGATATTTTTTTCTGAGGCATAAATTTTTGGTGCAATCACCAACACTGAAATACATGGCACTATAATCAATAAAGCAAAAACAGCATCGAATAATTTTGAAAGGCATGGTATATATTAAAGGATGACTTTTTGGAGTCTAATAACATTTCTTCTAAAATCCATTCATGAATCTTCTTTTTTATTATTAATTTTACTAGGGTGACATCAATAAATCAGAGTACATATGTTCAAAGAAAACATGTCCAGGTTATCTTGTCAATCAATTATGTTGCATACCCATCACCCAAAGTCAGATTGTCCTCTGTCACCTTCCATCTAGTTTTCTTTGTGCCTCTCCCTCTCCCCCTTTTCCTCACCCTACCCCCCTGTAACCACCACACTCTTGTCAATATCTCTTAGTCTCATTTTTATGTCCCACCTACGTATGGAATAATGCAGTTTTGTTTTTTCTGATTTACTTATTTCACTCCGTATAATATTATCAAGATCCCACCATTTTGTTGTAAATGATCCAATGTCATCATTTCTTATGGCTGAGTAGTATTCCATAGTGTATATGTGCCACATCTTCTTTATCCAGTATTCTATGAAAGGGGTTTTTCGTTGTTTCCATGTCTTGGCCACTGTGAACAATGCTGCAATGAACATGGGGCTGCATGTATCTTTACGTATCAATGTTTCTGTGTTTTGGGGTATATACCCAGTAGAGGGATGGCTGGGTCATAAGGTAGTTCTATTTGCAGTTTTTTGAGGAACCACCATACTTTCTTCCATAATGGTTGCACAACTTTACATTCCCACCAACAGTGAATGAGGGTTCCTTTTTCTCCACAGCCTCTCCAACATTTGCTATTACCTGTCTTGTTAATAATAGCTAATCTAACAGGTGTGAGGTGGTATCTCATTGCAGTTTTGATTTGCATTTCTCTAATAACTAAAGAAGATGAGCATCTTTTCATATATCTGTTGGCCATTTGTATTTCTTCCTGGAAGAAGTGTCTGTTCATGTCCTCTTCCCCTTTTTTTATTGGATTGTTTCCTTGTTTGTTGTTGAACTTTATGAGTTCTTTGTATATTTTGGATATTAGGCCCTTATCTGAGCTGTTGTTTGAAAATATCATTTCCCATTTAGTGGCTGTCTGATTATTTTGTTGTCAGTTTCTTTTGCTGAGCAAAAATTTCTTAGTCTGAAGTAGTTCCATTCATTTATTTTTGCCATCACTTCTCTAGCCTTTGGAGTCAAATTCATAAAATGCTCTTTAAAACCAAGGTTCATGAGTTTAGAACCCATGTCTTCTTCTATGTACTTTATGGTTTCAGGTCTTATATTTAGGTCTTTGATCCATTTTGAATTAATTTTAGTACAATGGGACAAACTGTAGTCAAGTTTCATTCTTTTGCATGAAAGACTGGCTTTCCAGTTTTCCCAGCACCATTTGTTGAAGAGGTTTTCTTTTCTCCATTGCGTGTTGTTGGCCCTTTATGAAAAATTTTTTGACCATGTATATGTGGTTTTATTTCTGGACTTTCTATTCTGTTCCATTGGTTTGAGTGTCTATTTTTCTGACAATACCATGCTGTTTTGATTGTCATGGCCCAATAATATAGTTTGAAGTCAGGTATTGTAATGCCCCCAGCTTCATTGTTTTTCTTTAGGATTGTTTTGGCTATTCGGGGTTTTTTACATTGCCATATAAAACTGATGATATTTTGTTCCATTTCTTTAAAAAATGTCATTGGAATTTAATGGGAATTGCATTAAATTTGTATGTTGCTTTGGGTAATATGGCCATCTTGATTATATTTATTGTTCCTATCCAAGGACAAAGAATATTCTTCTATCTCATTGTATCTTTTTCGATTTCCCTTAACAATGCTTTGTAGTTTTTGTTATATAAGTCCTTTACATTCTTTGTTATGTTTATTCCTAGGTATTGTATTTTTTTTGTTGCAATCATGAATGAAATTTTTTTTTGAGTTCATTCTCAAATGTTTCATTGTTGGCATATAGAAAGGCTATGGACTTTTGTATGTTAATTTTGTATCCTGCAACCTTACTGTATTGGCTTATAGTTTCTAGTAGTCTTTTTGTAGATTCTTTGGGGTTTTCGATGTATGGAATCATATCATCTGCAAAAAGTGATACCTATACTTCTTCTTTTCCGATATGGATGCCTTTTATTTCTTTGTCTTGTCTGATTGCTCTGGCTAGAACCTCTAGCACCACATTAAATGAGAGTGGAGAGAGTGGACAACCCTGTCTTGTTCCTGACTTAAGGGGGAAAGCCTTCAGTTTAGTGCCATTTAATATGATGTTAGCTGATGGTTTATCATATATGGCCTTTATCATGGTGAGATATTTTCCTTCTATACCCATTTTGTTGAGAGTCTTAAACATAAAATTGTGTTGTATTTTATTGAAAACCTTTTCTTCGTCTATTGATAAGATCATGTGATTTTTGTTCTTTGTTTTGTTGATATGGTGTATTACGTTAACCGTTTTAGTATGTTGAACCATCCTTGAGATTCTGGGATGAATCCCACTTGATTATGATGTATTATTTTTTTAATATGTTGTTGTATTATATTTGCTAGTATTTTGTTTAGTATTTTAGCATCTGTATGCATTAGAGATATTGGTGTGTAGTTTTCTTTTTTTGTGCTATCCTTGCCTGGTTTTGGTATGAGGGTTATGTTGGCCTCATAAAATGTGTTTGGAAGTATTGCTTCTTCTTCAATTTTTTGGAAGACGTTCAGTAGAATAGGAACCAAGTCTTCTTTGAATGTTTGATAAAATTCACTGGTATAGCCGTCAGGGCCTGGACTTTTATTTTTGGAGAGGTTTTTTAATGGATTTTTCTATTTCTTCTCTACTTATAGGTCTCTTTAGGCTTTTTGCTTCTTCTTGACTCAGTCTAGGAAGGTTGTATTGTTCTAGGAATTTATCCATTTCTTCTAGGTTGTTGAATTTAGTGGCATAAAGTTTTTTATAGTATTCTACAATAATTCTTCGTATATCTACGGTATCCGTGGTGATTTCTCCTCTTTCATTTTGGATTTTGTTTATATGAGTTCTTTCTCTTTTTTCCTTGGTAATTCTTGCCTAGGGTTTGTCAATTTTGTTGATCTTTTCAAAGAACCAGCTCCTTGTTCTATTAATTTTTTCTATAGTTTTTCTGTTCTGTATTTCATTTATTTCTGCTCTGATTTTTATTATTTCCTTTCTTCGGCTGGTTTTGGGTTGTCTTTGTTTTTCTTTTTCCAGTTCCTTAAGGTGTGAAGTTAAGTGGTTCACTTGGGCTCTCTCTTGTTTGTTCATATATGTCTGAAGTGATATGAACTTCCCTCTTATCACTGCTCTTGCTGTATCCCATAGATTCTGATATGTCGTATTGTCATTTTCATTTGTCTGTATATATATCTTTTGATCTCTGCGCTTATTTCTTCTTTGACCCATTCATTTTTTAAAAGTATGTTGTTTAGTTTCCACATTTTTGTGGGATTTTTTTCCTCTTTTTTGCAGTTGAATTCTAGTTTCAAGGCTTTATGATCAGAAAATATGCTTGGTACAACTTTGATTTTTCTGAATTTGCTGATGTTGTTTTTGTGGCTCAACATATGGTCAATTCTTGAGAATGATCCATGTACACTGGAGAAAAATGTAAATTCAGTCACTTTGGGATGAAATGTCCTGTAGATGTCTATCATATCCAGGTGCTCTAGTGTTTTGTTTAAGGCCACTATATCTTTGTTGATTCTCTGTTTGGATGACTGATCTAGAGCCATCAGCGGTGTATTGCGGTCTCCAAGTATGATTGTATTTTTGTCAGTTTTTGTTTTAAGGTCAATAAGTAGCTGTCTTATATATTTTGGTGCTCCTTGGTTTGGTGCATATATATTAAGAATTGTTATGTCTTCTTGATTCAGAGTCCCCTTGGTCATTATGAAATGGCCATTTTTGTCTCTGAGTACTTTTGCTGTCTTGTATTCAGCATTATCAGATATGAGTATTGCTACGCCTGCTTTTTTGGGGATGTTATTTGCTTGGAGTATTGTTTTCCAGCCTTTCACTTTGAATTTGTTTTTATCCTTGTTACTTTGATGAGTTTCTTGTAGGCAGCATACAGTTGGATTTTCTTTTTTAATCCATTCTGCTACTCTGTGTCTTTTTATTGGTGAGTTTAATCCGTTTACATTTAGTGTAATTATTGACACTTGTGAGTTCCCTATTGCCATTTTATGTATTGCTTTCTGTTAGTTTTGTGTCCTGTTTGATCCGTCTCTTTCGTTTTTCTATCTTTTGTTTTTATTTGGTTGTATTCCATACATCTTTCCTCTGTTGCTACCTTTTTTAAATCATGTGCTTCTGTGGTGGTTTTTTCAATGGTGGTTACCTTTAAGTAATGAAAGGGGTTCCTACCCTGTTAATTGTAGTGCACTATTTTGTGATTACTTTTGCACTCCATTGTCCTTTGCTATTGTTAATCTCCATCCTCTCCTCCCCCTTTCTTTTTGTTGTTGTCACAGTTTAAATTTGGTTTTATTGTGTTCTTCTTGGAGCTTTTACTTGTGGCTTTGTTTTTTTTGTTGTTGTTGTTCTTTGTATCTGACTGGAGAACCCCCTTCAGTAATTCCTGGAGTGGGGGTTTTCTGATGATAAATTCCCTCATCTCTTCTGTATCTGTGAATGTTTTTATTTCTCCTTCATATTTGAAGGATAGCTTTGATGGGTATAGTATTCATGGCTGAAAGTTCCTCTCTTTCAGGACTTTAAATATTGGGGTCCATTCTCTTTAGCTTGTAGAGTTTCTGTTGAGAAATCAGATGATAATCTAATGGGCCTTCCTTTATATGTTGTATACTTCTTTTCCCTGGCTGCCTTGAGAATTTTTTCTTTGCTGTTGGTTTGTGCCAATTTCATTATGATGTGCATTGGAGTAGGTTTGTTGGGATTGAGAAAACTTGGAGTTCTGTTTGCTTCTTGAATTTGAGGCTTTAGTACTTTCCACAAGCTTGGGAAGTTCTCATCTCTTATTTGTTTGAGCATATTCTCCATTCCATTTTCTCTCTCTTCTTCCTCTGATATACCTATTTTTCTTATGTTATTCTTTTTGTTGGAGTCAGATAATTCTTGTAGGGCTATCTCATTTTTTTAAATTTTTGAGTCTCTTAATTCTTCTCTCTGTTGTGCCTCAAGTTGCTTGTCTTCTATTTCACTAATCCTACCTTCTATCTGGCCTGTTCTATTAGCTAAGCTTGTTACGTCATTTTTCAGCTCAAGTATTGAGTTTTTTTTATCTCTGTTTGATTTGTTTTTATAGTTTCAATTTCCTTGGAAATATATTCTTTGTGTTCATTGAGTTGTTTTCTGAGCTCCCTAAATTGCCTTTCTGTGTTTTCTTGTATATCTCTGAGTATTTTTAGGATTTCTATTTTACATTCTCTGTCATTTAATGCCAAGGTTTCCAATATATTAAATTTTTTCTCCATAGATTTTTCCTCATCTCTCTGTGTTACCTCTCTTTCTTTTGTATCCATGATATTTGATTTTCTCTTCCTTAATGGCAACTGAGGGTGGTTTTGTTGATAGTATTGAGATTTAATAAACAATAAAAAGTTAAAAAAATAAAAATTAAAAATCAAAGTTTTTTTTAAAAAAATAATTAAATAAAGTAAAATAAAATAAAAAAATTTAAAAAAGGAATTTATTCCCTCCCTCCTTTTTTCCTCTCTTCTCATCTCCTCTCTCTCTTGATAAAATCTTGTGGTGAACTGTGAGTTATATTTTACTAAATAGAACAAACAATGCCTGTACTGGATGGCCTGAATTGGGAAGAAGTAATAAAGGGGCAAAAAAAAAAACAGAAAAAAAAGGGTGTATGGACCCACAAAAATCAAATAAAGAAAAAATTTGGGTCAAGAATAAAATTATTTGCTTTTAGGTGTTGGTTAACTAAGAGTTATGATGAAAGGAATAAGAAGGAAACAGAAAAATGGGGGGACAAATTAAAAAATTACTATTGTATTTAGTGGAATAAGAACTAAATAAAATGGAGAGCCAGGGATGGGAGCACTGCTAGTGAGTTAAAAAGGTGAAGTAAAAACCCCCCAAAATCCACAAACATAAGTTTGAGTCCCAGATAAGATAATTTGTTTATTATTGAGGTTTGAATGAGAGGAGACGTAAAGGAGAAAGGAAGAAACTAATAGAGAGGGAGAAAAGAGAGAGAGAAAGAGAGAGAGAAAGAGGGTACCACTAAAAGAAGAAAAAAGAAAAAAGAGGAGAGAGAGGGAGTTAAGGGTTTTTGTGTGCAACCCTCATAGAGAGAAAGGAAGAGGAAAGAAAAGATAATGGGAGATGTAACACTTATGGGTAGTGTAGTTCAAGGAGAGGAGAGAGTAAGACCGGCAGAGAGTTAATCGGCCAAATTGGAGGAGGAAAAAAAGAAAAAAAAATTCAAGAATGAAGATAAGAGAAAGAAATAAACAAATATAATAAAACAGGATAGGTTATAAAGTCTGCAGATTACTCTTGATTTTGAGAGGTTATCTTCTTGCTTTTTCTTTTCTCTCCTTCTTCCTGGTCGGTGACTCTGTACCCCGGGTTCTGCCCCTTTGGCATGCTCAGGTAGAGGTTTGCAGTTGATAAGTCTCTATGGTGATGTCATGTATTGTGCTTCAGTCTCGTTGGCAGTCGAGGCTCATTAGCATTTATAGGCTCCAACAGTGAGAGAGTTTATGTTCCTGGAGCCTCTCTCCTAGTCTGTCCTTCCTCAATTAGTAGCCTGATAATCCAGCTATGGGGTTACTGCTGCCTCTGCCTGGATAGTTAGAGGCTCAAAGAGCTGGCCACTCCCCACTCTATTATCATTCAGCACAGGGCTCTGGGTAAGGCTCAGTCAGTCAGAGCTGCTAGCATAATCAGGCGGGGCTTCCACCCACTCAAAGATCTCTGGCTCTGCCACTCTGTCCAGTAACACAGGTGGGCACCCACTCCTGGGGCACTTGGAGGAAACTCTCACTCACTATCTGTGCGCGCAGACCAGGATATCAGGCCAGAAGTCTCACCCTCTGAGTTAAACCCTCTCCCACACGGCAAAGTTGCAGTTTTGGAATTGGCTCTCGCTCCGTCCTCATGCGCAGCTTTCTCAGGGCGCTGGGGCAGCTCAAGATTCCGTTTTTGGCCCACACAAAGGCCCCCCTGACTCTACCCCTCTGTGGGATAACATGGGCTCCCCCTCCTGAGGTGCTGGGAGGAATCTCTTGCCCTCTCTCCGTGCGCGCAGACCAGGATATCAGACCAGCCACCTCACCCTCTGAGTGAAACCCCTCCCACTTGGAAAAGTTGCAGCAGCGTTGGATTTGGCTCTCACTCTCTCCTCATGCGCGGCTCCCTCAGGACACTGGGGTGGCCCAGAGATTCTGCTTTTGGTCCACACAAAGGCCTCTGACTCTGCCTCTCTGTGGGATAACATGGGCGCCCACTGCTGAGGCAGTCAGAGGAATCTCTCGCCCACTGTCTGTGCACGCCGACCAGGATATTGGGAAAAATGGCTGCCCCACTTGTCTTTCTTTGTCTGGGTTTGACGTGAATGTTAGCTTGTATTGCCTGGGTTGCTACAGGAACAGTTTTTCCTTGGCTTGGATCTCCGTGCTACAGTCTGGTTCGGCCGTTTGTGTCGTGGCCTGGATCTATTCACCCCCTTTGCCTGCCTCAGTTTCTATATTCTCAGTTCCCAGTGAAAGCCGCCCTGTTTAAGTTAGCAAGGAAAGTGGAGCATTTCTTACTCCCTATTTCCTTCGGGGTTTGATTATATATTTAGCCAATTTTTCGCTCGACCATACCTTTGGGTGTATTGCGAAACATCTGAAGGCTCCAAGGATAGGTTTTTCTGTTTCTGGTTGAAGATCTTGTTGACTTTTGGGGAAGATTTATCGGTATGGCTTCCTACCGCGCCATTACACTGACGTCATCCAGTTTTTTCTGATTTACTTATTTCACTCCGTATAATGTTATCAAGGTCCATCCATGTTATTGTAAATGATCCGATGTCATTATTTCTTATAACTGAGTAGCATTCCGTAGTATATATGTACCAAAGCTTTTTAATCCACTCATCCTCTGACGAACACTTGCGCTGTTTCTAGATCTTCGCTATTGTAAACAATGCTGCCACAAACATGGAGGTGCACTTCTCCTTTTAGAGCAGTTCTATGGTGTTCTTGGGGTATATTCCTAAAAGTGGAAGAGCTGGGTCAAAAGGCAGTTTGATTTTCAATTTTTTGAGGAATTTCCATACTGTTTTCCACAGTGGCTGCACCTGTCTGCATTCCCACTGGCATTGCAGAAGGGTTCCCGTTTCTCCACATCCTCGCCAGCACTTGTTCTGTGTTGTTTTGTTGATGAGCACCATTCTGACTGGTGTGAGGTGATATCTCATTGTGGTTTTAATTTGCATTTCTCTAATGATTAGTGATGTTAAGCATTTTTTCATATGCCTATTGGTCATCTATATGTCCTCTTTGGAAAAGTGTCTATTCATTTCTTTTTCCCATGTTTTGATTGGATTGTTTGTCTTCCTGGTGTTGAGATTTACAAGTTTTTTATAAATTTTGGTTATTAAACCCTTATCAGACGTATAGTCAAATATGTTCTCCCATTGTGTAGTTTGTCTTTTTATTCTGTTCTTATTGTCTTTAGCTGTCTTGTCTTTAGCTGTCCAAAAGCTTTTTAGTTTGATATAGTCCCATTTGTTTATCCTGTCTTATATTTCCCTTGCCCGTGGAGATAAATCAGCAAATATATTGCTCCAAGAGATGTCGGAGAGCTTACTGCCTATGTTTTCTTCTAAGATGCTTATGGTTTCATGGCTTACATTTAAGTTTTTTATCCATTTTGAGTTTAGTTTTGTGAATGGTGTAAGTTGTTGGTCTAGTTTAATTTTTTGCAGGTAGCTGTCCAATTTTTCCAACACCATTTGTTAAAGAGACTGTCTTTACTCCATTGTATTTTCTTACCTCCTTTGATAAATATCAGTTGTCCATAGAGCTGTGGGTTCTCTGTTCTGTTCCATTGATCTATATGCCTGTTCTTATGCCAGTACCAGGCTGCTTTGAGTACAATGACCTTGCAGTATAACTTGATATCAGGAAGTGTGATAACTCCCACTTTATTCTTCTTTTTTAAGATTGCTGAGGCTATTCATGTTCTTTTCTGATTCCATATAAATTTTTGGAATATGTGATTTATATCTTTGAAGTATGTCATTGGTATTTTAATTGGTATTGCATTGAATTTATAAATTGCTTTGGGTAATATAGACATTTTAATGATGTTTATTCTTCCTAAACATGAGCAGGGTATGTGCTTTTTCTTATTTGTATCTTCCTTGATTTTTTTTATCAATGTTTTATAATTTCCCGAGTACAAGTCTTTAGTCTTCTAGGTTAAATTTACTCCTAGTTACTTTATTTTCTTGGTTGTAATAGTGAAGGGGATTATTTCATTAATTTCTCTTTCTGACTGTTCATTTTTGGTGTATAAAAATGCCTCTGATTTCTGAGTATTAATTTTATATCCTGCCACTTAGCTCAATTCATTTATCAGGTCCAGTAGTTTTTTGACTGAGACTTTAGGGTTTTCAATATACAATATTATATCATCTGCAAATAATGATATATTTACATCTTTTCCAAGTTGAATGCCTTCTTCTTCTTCTCTGATTGCCATGGTTAAGACTTCCAGAACTATGTTTAATAAGAGGGGTGAAAGGTGGCACTCCTGCCTTGTTCCTGATCTTAGGGAGATTGATTTTAATTTTTGCCCATTGAGTATGATGTTGCCTGTGAGTTAGGCATAGATAGCTTTTATCATGTTGAGGCATGTTCCCTGTATTCCCACTTTGCTGAGAGTTTTGATCATGAATGGGTGCTGGATTTTATCAAATGCTTTTTCTGCATCTATTGGAATTATCATGTGGTTTTTCTCCTTTTTTATTTATGTGATGAATCACATTAATTGATTTACAAATATTGTACCAGCCTTTCCTCCCCAGAATAAATCACACTTGATGATGGTGTATGATTTTTTCCATATATTGTTGGATCCGGCTTGCTAATATTTGTTGAGGATTTTAGCATCTATATTCATCAGAGATATTAGTCTATAATTTTCTTTCTTCGTGTTGTCTTTACCTAGTTTTGGAATCAGGATTACGCTCACCTCGTAAAAGGAGCTTGGAAGTCTTCCTTCACCTTGAATTTTTTGAAATAGCTTGAGAAGGATAGGAGTTAGTTCTTCTTTGAATATTTGGTAGAATTCACTTGTGAAGCCATTAGGCCCTGGACTTTTCTTTGTTGGGAGTTTTTTGATAACTGTTTCGATCTCATTTGGTGTAATTGGTCTGTTTAGGTCAGAGGTCCCCAAACTTTTTACCCAGGGGGCCAGTTCACTGTCCCTCAGACCGTTGGAGGGCCAGACTATAAAAAAACTATGAACAAATCCCTATGCACACTGCACATATCTTATTTTAAAGTAAAAAAACAAAACAGGGACAAATACAATATTTAAAATAAAGAACAAGTAAATTTAAATCAACAAACTGACCAGTATTTCAGTGGGAACTATGGGCCTGCTTTTGGCTAATGGGATGGTCAATGTGCTCCTCTCACTGACCACCAATGAAAGAGGTGCCCCTTCTGGAAGTGCGGTGGGGGCCGGATAAATGGCCTTAGGGGGTCGTCCACGGCCCGTAGTTTGGAGACCCCTGGTTTACGTTTTCTGATTCTTTCAGATTGATTTTTGGAAGATTGTATGTTTCAAGGAATTTGTCCATTTCATCTAGGTTGTCTAGTTTTTTGGCATACAGTTCTTCATAGTATTTTCTTACAATATTTTGTATTTCTGTTGTGTCAGTTGTTATTTCTCCACTCTCATTTCTAATTTTATTTATTTGAGCCCTCTCTCTCTTTTTCTTGGTTAGTCTAGTTAAACGTTCATCAATCTTGTTTACCTTTTCAAAGAACTAGCTCCTAGTTTCATTGATCCTCTGTATTGATTCTTTTGTCTCTATGTCATTTATTTATGCTCTGATCTTTATTATTTTCTTCCTTCTACTAGCTCTGGGCTTTACTTGCTGTTCTTTTTTTAGTTCTTTTAGATGCAGGGTTAAGTTCTTTATTAGAGCTTTTTCTAGTTTCTTAAGGTGTGCCCGTAGTGCTATAAACTTCCCTCTCAGTACTGCTTTTGGTGTGTCCCATAAATTTTGAGTTGATTTATGCTTATTGTCATTCGTTTCTAGGATTTTTTTTAAATTTGTTCTTTGATCTCATTCTTAATCCATTTGTTATTTAACAACCTGCTATTTAGTTTCCATGTGTTTGAGAATTTTTGAGCTTTTCTGTTGTGGTTCATTTCTAGTTTCATGTGATTGTGATCAGAGAAAGTGCTTGATATGATTTCAATCTTCTTAAATTTGTTGAGGCCACTTTTGTGCCCTAACATGTGGTCTATCCTAGAGAATGTACCGTGAGCACTTGAAAAGAATGTATATTCTGCTACTTTAGGGTGAAAGGTTCTGAAGATATCTATTAAATCGAGTTGATCTACTGTGTCTTTTAAGTCTGCTGTTTCTTTGTTAATTTTCTTTCTTGAGGATCTATCTAGTGATGTTAGTGGAGTATTAAAATCCCCTACTATTATAGTATTGCTGTTGTTCTCACCCTTTAAATCTATCAAAGTCTGCTTTATATATTTAGGTGCTCCTATATTAGGTGCATAGATATTTATAACAGTTATATCTTCTGTTGGATTACTCCCTTTATCATTATGTAGTGGCCTTTTTTATCTCTTACTATATCCTTTGTTTTAAAGTCCATTTTGTCTAATATAGGTATTGCTACCCCAGCTTTTTATTTTCATTTTCATTTGACTTGAAATGTTTTTTTTCCATCCTTTTACCTTCAATCTATGTGCATCTTCTGTTTTAATGTGTATCTCTAGTAGACAGCATATGTACGGGTCTTGTTTTCTTACCCATGCAGCTACCCTATGTCTTTTGTTTGGATCATTGAATCCATTTACATTAAGGTTATTATTGATATGTAGTTGTTTATTGCCATTTTATTCTTTAAAGCTATATTCCTTTTTTGCTATATTCTTTTCCTACTTTGATCTGTTTATACCAGGCCCCTTAACATTTCCTGCAGCATTGGTTTGGTTGTGATGAATTCTTTGAGTTGTTTTTTGTCTGGGAAGCTTTTTATTTCTCCTTTGATTTTAGTCTTAGTTGTAGGTTCTTGTTCTGCATTACTTTGACTATTTCTTGCCATTCCCTTCTGGCCTCAAGTATTTCTCTTGAGAATTCCGATGTCATCCTTGCAGGGCTCCTTTGCAGATGATATTTTTTTTTCTCTAGCAGCTTTTAATATTTTCTCTTTATCACTTAGCTTTGGTATTTTAATTATGATGTGTCTTGGTGTAGGTTTCTTTGGGTTTCTCTTTAATGGAGTTCTCTGTGCTTCTTGAACTTGTGAGAGTTTCTCCTGCATTAATTTAGGAAAGTTTTCTGCTATGGTATGATTGAACAAAGTCTCTATCTCTTGTTCTTTCTCTTCTTCTTCAGGAACCCCTATGATGCGGATGTTATTTCTCTTCATGTTGTCACAGAGCTCTCTAAGAATTTCCTCATACTTTTTGAGTCTATTTTCTTTTTTCTTCTCTGCTTTTTTGCCTTCATTCAAGTTGTCCTCCAACTCGCTGATTCAATCCTCAGCTCTCTCCATCCTGTTTTTAATTCCTTCCATTGTGGTCTAAATTTCTGATATTGTATTTTTCATCTCCAACTTATTCTTTTTTAATATTTCAATATCCTTTTTTATACTTGTTGTTTCTTTATTTAGGTGTTCATAATGACAATCCATTGTTCTTCTAAGATCACTAAACATCCTTACAATCATTATTTTGAACTCCACATCTGGAAGTTTGATTATTTCAATATCACTCAGTTCATCTCCTGAAGGTTTCTCTTGTGGTTTCATTTGGATTGCACTACTTTCATTTGGATTTCATTTGGATTTTTTTGGGTGTTTTTTTTGTAGAGTTGGTTGAGTCTAGGCTTGGTGTTGTCTGCCTCCATTTTTCAATTGTGTTATTTCTAGGTCTTCTTGGGTTAGCATCAGCTATTATTTGTAATCCACTTTCAGATTTGGGCCACTTTGAAGTCTTGATTTGTTTGTTTTCTTAGCAGGTGATAGTCTTGTTTACTGATCTCAGCAGGGGGCTTCCTTGAAACTATCCAGGAATGTGATGTGTGTAACTTGAGTCTCTGAAGACTTCTTCCACCAACTAATCTCTCTGGGGGCAGGGTGTTTTCTCAGCTTCAGTAGGGGGAGGCGTATCTCAGATCTCCATGGAGACCTGAATTACTGCCCCACCTCCCCACTTCTTATTTTCAGCTCTGTCTTGTTGCACTGATTGGAGCTGGAGAGATGTCTGGAAATCTGTGATCTGGAAGCAATTCAGTCTTGTGTTTTGTGGAAGGATCAGTCCCTCCCCCAGGTATGGCCGGCTCCAGCACTGATGAGTCAAGCTTTTTAGGTCATCTCCTGCATTTTTCCCCCTCACAGTCTGTCCCTCTCTCTCTCCTTTCCACTTGGGAGATAAACCAGTCCTTTCAACACACCTCTCTCCCTGGTCACCAGGCAAGTGGCTGTAAGCAGTACTTTCTGCTCTTTTCCCTGGAATGAGAGCCCCTCTGGGCTCTCAGCCTCACCCCCCCCCCGTTTCTGTAAGCAGGGGAAATTCAGGCACTCTCTACCAGGTTTTTTGTGGCTTCTTCTTTAATCCTTGGTTTTTGAGAGCTGTTCATGTAGTCCAGTGTTGGTTTTTCATGCTGATTTTTCCTAAATTGATTTGTATTCCAGTTTGGTGGTGAGAGCTGGGCATCTGTGCATCTGCTTACTTTGCTGCCATCTTTGATTCCCCTCTCATTTCATTTTTGTTTAAACTTTACTCTCATTATGGAATGTATTTTCCCAACACCTGTCTAGCTATGTGTTACCTACACTTCTAGACCCTCTCTTGCATAAATCTTCCCCACATGCTATTAAACTGCACTGTCTAGTACAGTTGCTACTAATCACATGCAGCTCTTGAATACCTGAATTTTAGCTAGTCAGAACTGAGAGAGTCCATAAGTATAAAATATATAATGGATTTTATAAACCTAATATATAAAAAATACAAAGAATTTACATATAAAAAGAATATGAAATTACATGCTGAAATATTTTTCATATATTGAATTTAAAAAAATTGTTATTAAAATTCCCTGTCTCTTTTTAATGTTTTAATATTTCTCCCAGGAAATTTTAAATTACATATGTGGCTCATGTTTATGGGTCACACTGCAGTTCTACTGAGTAGTGCTGCTGTAGACAGAATTATTCTCTCCCTCTCATGTACAACTTAGCATTTATCTTGCTTTCCTAGCACACACTGTATCAATCTGCTGTGTATTGGAGTGATTTGTTTACATGCTGGCCCTCCAAACAGATTGGGAGCCCTTAATGGGTAAAGCTCATGGATCTTTTCATCTCAATAAAAACCATGGTAATTGAACTACAGTGCTTGTGCAGCTGAACGGAAAAGAAAACATTATTCATCTCATATGTTATTTGTATACATCATGTGATTTATTGTTAACGGGAATACCCAGAAGTCAATTTGTCACTCTTTAAAGCAACTTTTTCTTAGGCTAAAGATGGGATTAGGATGTATAGCAAATGAAAAAATAAAGTTTCATACAACAATACTTTGCTTATTACATGCAATGTACTCACCTATCTTCAACTCTATCCTTTCTATCCATTTTTTAAGTGGTCAGTGCAACCCATAAAACTATTTTCATAATCCACTAATGACTTATGACACTTCAGAAAGCACTGCCTTGATGGGTCAGGTGCAAGCCTTCCTAGATTAACACAAAGCATCTTAAATATGTCATGTTGTACTTAGCACTCCTTTGACCTCCATGGCTCCACCAGGTAAGGGATTAATTCTGTGGTGTGGTCATGGTCCTACATGGGCCAAACATAGGCCCATGTGTGGGAATGCAGGTCCACTTATGCATTCTTCTACTAGCTCTCTTATTCAGATTGGGGTCAACAGATGGTATGTTCAGGATCCACTCCCCTGTGATGCAGATCCCAGCTCAGTCTGGTCAAAAAGAGTTGATCAGTGCTGAAGGTACAAAGAACATGAAAGAGTTTATGATGCCATGAATGAAAGTAGAAACTGGCCAGAGTTTCTGGACTACTCTTGTGTAAGGAGTTCCCAAGCAAACCTGAAGAAATGTCATCAACTCAGTACTATGTATATAAAATCAAATTATAGCCTGACCATATGGTGGCGCAGTGAATAGAGTGTCAGACTGGGATGCAGAGGAACCTGGTTCAAACCCTGAGGTTCCCAGCTTGAGCATGGGCTCATCTAGCTTGAATGTGGGTTCATCAGCTTGAGTGCAGGGTCACTGGCTTTAGCGTGGGATTATAGACATGATGCCATGGTTGTTGGCTTGAGCCCAAAGGTCACTGGCTTGAAACCCAAGGTTGCTGGTTTCAGCCCAAGGTTGCTGGCTTGAGCAAGGGGTCACTTGCTCTGCTGCAACCCCCTGGTCAAGGCACATATTAGAAAACAATCAATGAACAACTAAGGAGACTAAGGAGCCACAACAAAAATTGATGCTTCTCATCTTTCTTTCTTCCTGTCTGTCTGTCCCTATCTGTCCCTCTCTCTATCTCTCTCTGTCACAAAAAAAAATTATATATTAAATCAAATACTAGACATGTATTTTTCTCAAAGAAGAGAAAGAGAGAAGACATAAGGGAAGTAGAGGGGGGGGAATGGTAGAGGGGAAAAATACCAGGACTTCAGAGACTTTTATTGCTCCATGGATCAAGACTTGGGCTACTGGCTATAGAGAACTTACAAAAAGAGGATGGGATGGAGGACAAACTGAAAACAATAGGTAAGAGAATGGTATCACAGTAATCAAGGAAAATAATGGAAATTAGTAAGAAATGTCCCTTCAGAAAGAGGTTTGATATGGAGTCACTGAAAAGACTAATGCAATAATACTGTAATAACAATGTATGGTATCATCAGGTAGGTATTACACTTATTGGGGTGACCACTTCATAATTCTATAAATGACTAATCACTAAGTTGTACAGCTGAAACTAATACTGTATGTCTACTGGAATTGAAAAATTAAAACATATACTAAAAAAGAAAATAAAAGACTAGTGGATAAGTCTAAGACCATAACTGTTCAGAGTTAAGCAAGTCCAGACAGACTCTGAACCAAACTAGCCTCAAGTTTCTAATACAAAGTAGATAGTAAAAGAAACTTGCTAGAAAGGAAGAAAGTGAAAGGAATCTCTCTTTAAATTATAAAAAAAGAAAGGAAAAAATTAATAATTGAAGAGATCCTAAGGATAAAGGGTATCTATGTTACAATTTCAATTGAGGAGATTTTTTATATTTTATTTTGCTATTAGTTTACATCTTAATGATAGTAGAAGGTGGACTTGACAGCATCAAATAGGACTGGTGGTCTGCGGGCTTGGCACTTACCACCTCAGTGACCTTGTAACTTTGGACTAAAATGCTTTTATTAATTAGATTTTATGCAATTAAATCTTCATCCCCTAATAAACAGGTGCATTCACAAAAGTAGAGGTAATAAAACAATTCTTAACATCTTACACAATTGCTTCCCAACTTTCTGTTAAAGCTGTCTGGCCCTGCCTTGGGAACACTCTATAATAATCAGTAAGATTCCTCCAGACTCTTCAAATGCTATTCAACGACTATCAGTAAACACTTTTTATGCTTTTCAACTAGAGATAGTCCTGCAGAGTTACATGCAATGAAATGCATTAAGGAGGTTTATTATTTAGATAAGCCCTTTAGCAAGCACTTTTTAAAAATTTATTTATTTAAGTGAGAGGAGGGGAGGCAGAGAGACAGACTCTTGCATGAGCCCCAACCGGGATCCACCCAGCAAGTCCACTAGGGTTGATGTTCTCCCATCTGAGGCCTTGCTCCCTTTCAACTGGAGCCTTTTTTAAAAATTAATTAATTAATTTATTATTATTATTATTTTTAATGGGGCGACATCAATAAATCAGGATACATATATTCAAAGATAACAAGTCCAGGTTATCTTGTCATTCAATTATGTTGCATACCCATCACCCAAAGTCAGATTGTCCTCTGTCACCTTCTATCTAGTTTTCTTTGTGCCTCTCCCCCTCCCCCTTTCCCCCTTCCTCTCCCCCCTCCCCCCATAACCACCACACTCTTATCAATGTCTCTTACTCTCACTTTTATGTCCCACCTACGTATGGAATAATGCAGTTCCTGGTTTTTTCTGATTTACTTATTTCACTTCGTATAATGTTATCAAGATCCCACCACTTTGCTGTAAATGATCCGATGTCATCATTTTTTATGGCTGAGTAGTATTCCATAGTGTATATGTGCCACATCTTCTTTATCCAGTCATCTATTGATGGACTTTTTGGTTGTTTCCATGTCCTGGCTGCTGTGAACAATGTTGCAATGAACATGGGCTGCATGTGTCTTTACGTATCAATGTTTCTGAGTTTTGGGGGTATATACCCAGTAGAGGGATTGCTGGGTCATAAGGTAGTTCTATTTTCAGTTTTTTGAGGAACTACCATACTTTTTTCCATAATGGTTGTACTACTTTACATTCCCACCAACAGTGTATGAGGGTTCCTTTTTCTCCACAGCCTCTCCAACATTTGCTATTACCTGTCTTGTTGATAATAGCTAATCTAACAGGTGTGAGGTGGTATCTCATTGCAGTTTTGATTTGCATTTCTTTAATAACTAATGAAGATGAGCATCTTTTCATATATCTGTTGGCCATTTGTATTTCTTCCTGGGAGAAGTATCTGTTCATGTCCTCTTCCCATATTTTTATTGGATTGTTTGTTTGTTGTTGAGTTTTATGAGTTCTTTGTATATTTTGGATATTAGGCCCTTATCTGAGCAGTTGTTTGAAAATATCATTTCCCATTTAGTTGGCTGTCTGTTTATTTTGTTATCAGTTTCTCTTGCTGAGCAAAAACTTCTTAGTCTGATGTAGTCTCATTCATTAATTTTTAGCAAGCACTTTTGAAGAGTAAATATCACCTATTAATTTATCATGTTTCAAAATTTGAATTTTCATACATATATGTTAAGCACACCCATTAAAAGTGCTAACTAGATATATAAAAACTATCAGTA